>NC_090234.1:8574761-9174761 GCF_024489055.1 Chanodichthys erythropterus
GACGACTGGGCCTTTTGGGTCCATAGCGAATCTGCCCATTGCAGAGCCTTCCCTTGCAGTTGTGAAATAATGAACGCTATTTTAGCCGTGTCTGTGGTGTAGAGGTGCGGCTGCATCTCCAGGACCAGTTCACATTGGAGAAGGAATCCGCTGCATTCCTCCGCCGATCCAGAGTAGGGCGCCGGTTTGGCCATGGGACTGGCGGTGAATGCAGGTGAAGGAGCGGTGCTGGTGGGTGCGGAGACAGCCGTGTTGAGGGATGACGATGTTGAGGACTGTGGTGTGAGTGCTCGACGCAGCACGTCCACGAGCTCCTGGAATGGATCGTTGGTGCTCATGCCGTTAAGTTGTTATGGTCCGGTCTTCTGTTATGATATAGACACGGAGGCAGAGATAAAAGCAATCCAGGTGAGCTTTATTGAACAATATGTGGAACACAGAGTGATAATGGCTGTTATCAGGTTCTTGAGAGATGAATATAAAGTAATACTGTCCTTGTATGGTTTGTGGATCCAGGAGCTGAGATGAGATGGAGGGAGACATTGGAGACACTCACACACACACACACACACACACACACACACACACACACACACACACACACACACACACACACACACACACACACACACACAGAGAGAGAAGGGTAAGCACACGAAAGGACCAGGAGACGAAGGAGATGAAGGAGATCGCTGGAGCAGGTATGTATTTCGATGGGGAGTCCTTAAGGTAAGCATTTACATGAAGTAGTGCAAACGAGACCAGACAGTGAGTGTGTGTGAGTGTGGTGGCTTTGTAGTGCTGGTGATTGCAGAGTGAATGAGATGCAGGTGGCGGTGATTAGTAAGCTGGTGATTGGGTGCGTGGGTACTGTGGTGAGGTGGAGCCTGGTGTGTCTGTGACAGTAACTTGTTTAGTTTAATCGCAAAATGGAGGTGAATTAATCATGTTTACTATATTTTTTTTAATGATTGCATTATAATTTCTTATATATGAATGTGATCGCGTGTGTGGGTGTGTTTAAAGAATTTGGTTGCTGAAAATATTTTAATTGAACTCTGACTTTTTAAATCATTTTAAATGACTTAAGGTTAAATTTGCAGAACTAAATTCAAAGATCTGATCTTGTAACATTCAAAGACATTTACATTTAATCCATCTAAACGCTAATATAACCACCAGTAATGTTCAATATATCACCCCCTCTAGAAATACTGCTTATAATCTATTTTTCTTTTTGCATTTGAAAAGTGAGGTGTTCAATTACTGTTTGTGTTTGTAATATATAATATTTTTGTGCTTATCTAGTTATATATTCATTTTGTAGGATCAGTATAGATCTGTCAATGGAGATACAGTGCAAGCTGTGTGGAATCAAAGACCCGTATTGATGAGGTGATGTTACAAGTTTTGCCATTAATTCTGCCATTAATTCAGCCATTAATTCAGCCAGCCCACCCTGATCACACATTACAAGCTAAACACTACCATCAACTATCCTTATAGCTTTTAAATGCTTTGAATCTTTTCTATTTGCAAGTAATAAATTCTCACCTGTGCACTTACAAATCCCCATCTCATCAGTATATATTTATAATGCATATAATGCACGCATTCTGTGTGAACGCCCGCTCAATTTGCTTGGGTCTTGGTTTATTTATCTATATTTGTGTAATTGATAAAGTTATGTTTAATTCCCTATAAAGTAGGAATAATAACATTTTTAAAAATGTTCTCTATGTTTAAAGGTCAGTGTCAGTTGTCATGATCACCGTCTGCTCCTGTCAGTTCCCGGACTACACTTCCCACAATCCTCCCTGCCAGTCACATGTTCACTCCACACCAATCACCTGTTGCCACATACAGCCATGCAAACACTCCTCACTAATCACCACACCCAGCTGCAGCTTGTTACCTGGACTATAAAACTCACTCACACCATCTAATCGCGAAGTCTTGTTTACCCTGTGTGACATTTCCGAGTGTTTCCCTGTTTATTGCCTGCCTGTTTATTGTTACAGATCTTGCCTGTTTCCTGTTTATTGACCAGTTGCTGCCTGTCCTGACCCTTGCTTTGTATACCGACCTGTGAGTGATATCTGCCTGTCCTGATCATTGCCTGTTCCTTGACCACGATTCTGCCTGTTCCTTGCTGTTCCTGTTCGCTCCTGATTGACCCTGCCTGTACGACCACTCTCACTTTAATAAAAGCTGCAAATGGATCTTACCATGAGTCCGCATTCATTACATCAGTGAAGATGGTGTGCTCACTGGAATCCTGGTGTTTGTGGGAAATGTGAAGGAGCTTCTCCCAGGATTCTACTACAGTGTTGTCCTGATGACTGAGGTAATTCATCTTAGGTGATGCAGTTGCGGTCAAAAGTTTACTTACACCTTGCAGAATGAACTGCTTCATCAGGGAAGTACTAAATAAAAAGGCAACATGCAAATTTTTATGATCCCTTTTATTGTTAAAATTATTTTGGGAATACTGCAAGGGTGATTTGCCTACAGTGGTTTAGGCTGCAGGATGGCCGAATGACTAAAGAAACGTTATCAGACAAGAAACTGTCACGGATCCCTTGTCCCCAGAACTCCAAATCCCATGATCCTCCTGTTCTCCACACCTGCACTCACTTCCCTCATCATCTCCCCATCATCACAGATCATCGTCACCTGTACTCTTTCTTCTGCACTGCCTTTATATTGGACTCACTCCCTTCACTCCTTGTCCGTTCTTAATGTTATGTTATATGGTTAATGTGTGTAAAGTGTGTATTCTCCTGCGTTCTTCAGTAAATACCCTGTGTGTGGAAATCCGTTTAAGTATCTTCTCTTCAGCACGTACACCATTGTAACAGAAACTTATAGTTTTCTACCATCTTGTTATTACCACCCACTGCCACTTATACCAACAACGGAAATAAGTGCAGTTATAATAGCAAAATATGTGGAAGATCATTGCACATCAAAGTTAATACCTAATCAAAACTAGTTAGCACATAATTTATAATTGAAATAGTTTAATAATATTTGGTTTAGGACTGCACGATATTGGCAAAAAAAAAAAAAAATCTGCAATATATATTGCGATATGAAAAATTCACCAGATGACTTAAATAGCTCTATTTGGAAAGAAGTAATCATTCTAGGAGGATTGGGTTGATTTTGTAGAAACATAGAAAAAAATGAACAAATTATAAGCATAGATAAATATAGAACAAAGATACAAATGAAATAAATAGTGCTTTATGTTTTTCAGCTAAGTCTAACAGTATTCAGTAGGGCTGGGTATTGACGATGTTCACGATTCGATTAGATTTCTATTCACAAGCTTGCGATTCGATTTCAATTCAATATTGATTATTTTGGATGTATATCAGATACAGTTAATGACAAATTTTCTTGAGGAAAAAAATCTCTCAAATAATGCTATTAACTAGACGAGGGAGTCACTTGGTACTATATTACTATAATATTGAAGGTTAAAATTAACTTATTTACATACAAACACTTAAATTACAATAAATAGTTTTTTATAATAAAGTTATATTAACTTTAGAATTACATAATCATATTTCTACTCCAATTCGTTTTTTGAAATATAAACATTTAAATCATGGCTGTCATAAATAATTTATTCAAACATGCATTAAATACATAAATTATAAATAAAATAAATATTTGAAATAAAATTATAATGAATATGTAATGTCATGCATTTAATTAGCAGAATGCTCCTCTCTATAGCTGACTAAAGAGTTTATGCTGAATATGATTTTTCTGAAGTAAATGTGACGTTACGTGACATTGTTTACAATCTGTTTTATTGACGTCTTTCCCTGGTTGAAACACTGATCTGAGCGATTAAATGTGACATGTTATGGATCAGTTGTACTGTATCTTGTAACATACCTTCAGATGTTCATTCATATTTATTTCACACTGTAACTGGTATTAAAGTGGAGGAGATGATCGTTACACAGTACACATCTTGGCTTCAATCACTATCAGCAACTCTTTGCCTTTAGGAATACCAAATGGGTCTAGGAGGGTGGTGGAAAAGGACATTAAATGTCTTTATTCATTTTTTATTATTTTCAAAACTACAAAGGTGTATATAAACTTTGGAGTGCAACTATATATCTATATCTATTGCTTTCATTCAATTGAGCCAATTATAATAATGGACTGACTATAATAATGGGTTTTCCTTCTGTTTAACTTTTTCCTCAAGGTATTTTTTTTCCTGCCTCTTTGGAACATGTCCATTTACGCATACTGTGTAGAGATGGTGTGCAGCTTCATGGACATCTGAGGTTTTCTGCCGATGGAGAGCTTCTGGGACATTGACATAAACAGCACTTTTTCCTACAACTTCAAAAATGTTGGTGATAGACAATTTTGGTTTCTTGTTTTTGTGCCTTTGGAATTCGTCAAGTTTTTTGTTTTGTTTTGTTTTTTTTTGTTTTTTCAAAATGACATTCACTGTAATGCTGGAGTAAGATTTTAGAAGAAACCTTTTGGTCCTGTTTAATGTTTTATGCTAGTAAAGGTTTCAGAGCTTATAAGTAACTAGGTTTGATAACACTTTACAATAAGGTCTCATTTGTTAACATCAATTAATATATTAGACAACATGATCTAACTATGTGCATTAACGTTTTATAGTATTTATTCATCTTTTGTTAACATTAGGTAATAAAAAAGTTTTTTCAAGTTAGTTAATAAAATGTATAGTCATTGTTCATGTTAGTTTACAGTGCATTATCTATTAACATATGTAACTTTTGATTTTAATCATGCATAAGTAAATGTTAAAATGAATATTAACCAGGATTAATAAATGCTTTGAAGTATTTTTCATTCATAGTTCATGTTAACCAAAATAGTTAACTAATAAAAAGTTATTGTAAAGTGTTACCCAATGTTTTGAATCTTTTCTTTTCTTTACATTTTGTTTGTATACATTTTTGTTTGTATAAGAACATGTTTTACTTAATTTGGCACTTACTAGCATGAAGAACAAATATAGACATAGACTGCATGTAGATTTAAGATTAAAACTCTCTTCCATACTAAAACATACCCTTACTGTATTTAATGTTGATCATATTATACCAGCAAGAATATTGCCCAAATATATAATATCCCAAATACTTTTTTCAACAAACAAAAGGGTAATATTAAATGATGTACATTTTAAACAGTATTGTCAGTATTTTTGCTCTATTTTGCAACGAAAGCCACAGAACTGCAGCACACAAGCTGTGTTTCGTGAATGAATCTGGCTTTGAACGAATCGTCAATGATTCAATAATCTATTCATAAAGACAGCCGCTTGCTTTGATATTGAATGAATGAATGACTCTGTGATTCACTCATAAACAATGACTTACCGCCACCTACTGGCAGTTTTACTGTAATATTTAAAAGTATCACTTCGTTTGTATCATCATTGTATTTATTGATTTTTTTTAAATCTTATTTAAGGCATTATTTATTTTACAAAGGTATTTATAAAGGTAAAAAATGCACTGGAAAAATCTTTTTTTAAGGCAAATATTGTCCCTTAATGGAAATGTGTAATTGCAGTCTAAGTGTAAAAGAGAGGGTACACAGAAGGATGTTAAATCCCTCCGGGGGTACGACACTCTAGAAAGTTTGAGAACCACTGAAAGAGGATATGTACAATTGCACAAGTGCTACTGCTAAGAGTGCAATGTCAATACAGTATGTTACCTTGATTCAAATTTTTCATAAGCTTAAATGAATTGGTCTAAAGAGAAAAAATGTAATGACTATTTTGTCTAAAGACTACATATAAAATAGCTATCAAAATAATGATGGTAACTGTAGTTTGACTAAATTAATGACTAAGACTTGACAAAAATATGATGACTTTTCGTCGACTAAAACTAGACTAAAATATGAAAGACTAAAATGTGTCTAAGACTACGGAGCATTTTCGTCTGAAGATAAAGACTAATGCTGCATCCCAATTCGCCTACTTATACTACGCCCTAAAAGTATGTACTCTTTTTGTTAACAAAAAGTACGTACTTTTGAGTGTGTAGCAAAAGAGTAGACAAGCTTTGGGACATACTATCACGCCATAAAATTGCATCTTTTCTCTCTGTCGCATCCTGTCACTGTAAACTGGCCTGTCAATCATCTTGCATCCTCCACATTTCATTTAGCTAATTCCCTGACGTATCGGAGAGAAATGCAGCACGTTGATCTGCAGTCGCGAGTCTTTCGTGTGGAGAACTCTTCTCATATTAATGCAAAATGATGCATTTAAAAGTTAATGGCCAATCGGATCTTTATAAAAGTCCACATTGGTATTTGCAGATGAAAAATAACACAGATAACATTAAATAAATATTTTCTATCAGTTTGAACTGATTATTAGTCACTCAAACCTCTCAGCATCGATCGTGCATATCCGCCATGTTTTGTAGTTTTTTTAACAGTTTTTACTCGTGTTTGTAGTTCTGAACTGAATCCTCGTTCAACGCGCAATGGGTTGTGGGCAATATTAGCCTTTATAGTGTGCACGGATCCACACTTCGAAAATCTACCGGAAATAGCAGACCATCCGGGGACTTTTGGCACACTCTTTTCAACATACTATGCTTTGGAACACACTTATTTTAATCTCACATACTATTTAGGATGGATATTGGAACGCAGGGTAAGACTAAATCAAAAATGTCTACTAAAATTAACACTGCATTGACGCCATCATTTGTTCATTCAAACTGACACGCGGAACGCGCATGTATCCGATCATAACCAATTACATCCAATCATAGCGTGAGGGAGACATTGCCTCCTCTCACGTGACTTTCCCCCATTCATTCTCAATGACCCCCCACACGCTGGGGATCTAATGGTTTTCTATGAGTGGAAAGGGAGACATGACTCCTGCTGCTGTAACTTTACCTGCGGGTGTCGCTGTTGGGCAGTCTTCCTTAAAGGGTCATGAAACCCTAGGCTAAATTTTCTGAGATTTTAACAGAGGTATGTGTGTGGAACATCATTGAAAACAATGTTAGCATCTGTTAGATTTAATTGTAGGGGGAAAGTGGTTAATTTTGAGATTTGTTCTGCTATTTTTGTCTTCCGTTTTAAAATCTACACCGTGTCACAGGCTGTGATGTTGCGGTGCACTATAGCATTTCAATGATGCGCCGGTGTCTCATAATTATTGAAGGGATAGTTCTCCCAAAAATGAAAATTCTGTCATTTATCACTCAGCCTCATGCTGTTCCACACCCATAAGACCTTCGTTAATCTTTGGAACACAAATTAAGATATTTTAGTTGAAATCCGATGGCTCCATGAGGCCTGCATAGGGAGCAATGAGATTTCCTCTTTCAAGATCCATAAAGGTACTAAAAACACATCTAATTCAGTTAATGTGAGTACTAATTCAGTTCATGCGGTTCAATATGAATATTACAAAGTGACGAAAATATTTTGGTGCGCCAAAAAAAAAACAAAATAACGACTTATGTAGTGATGGCTGATTTCAAAACACTGCTTCAGGAAGCTTCGGATCATAACGAATCAGCATATCGAACCATGATTGAAATCGGCCATCACTATACAAGTTGTTATTTTGTTTCACCAAAAATATTCTAGTCACTTTATAATATATTGAACCACTGTACTTGCATGAACTGATTTAGATGTGTTTTTAGTACCTTTATGAATCTTGAGAGAGGAAAATTCATTGCTCCCAATGCAGGCCTCACGGAGCCATCGGATTTCAACTAAAATATCTTCATTTGTGTTCCGAAGATTTACGAAGGTCTTACGGGTGTGGAACGGCATGAGGGTAAGTAATAAATGGCAGAATTTTCATTTTTGGGTGAACTAACCCAAAACTAAGTTTTCTTATCCTATGAGAAGACACCGTCTCTTAATTATTCAGGACACAACGTGGTTCTTTGAAATGACAGACGTCAAACTGCTAGATCGTGCAGTAGATGAGAAGCGTTCATGGGTCGCAATTGTTTGTTTTCGGGGTATACAAGTTTGGGTGTGTTGCATGGCTTTCCCCGCAACAACTACCGACACATCAAAACTGTTTGTGTGCAGCAAGCTTTTGTCTCGAGAGCTCTACGAGAAAGGGAGAAAGGTGGACTGCGGCCTTATTCATCCTCTGACGGGCGCATCAATTAGTGAGATCGCATACGGTAAGGTAGAGATGCATTAATGGATCAAAAACGAGTGCTTGTTTTTGCTTTGTAAGAGTTTCTGCGTTGCACAAGTTCTCTTCAATATCTGTGTCTCCGACACAAGCGCGATTCATCCACATTATGAGTGTAAGCGGTCTTTATGGCTCTTTAACCGGTCAAATGGCTTATAATAACACTTTATAATCACGCTTATAATAAAGCTTATAATAAAGCTTTGATGCTTTTAATGAGAACAAAATAAAACTCTGAATCAGAAGCTGTTCGTCGTCGTCATTCTCCACTCATCTCCCTCCACTCTGCAGCTTAACCAAGCCCACTTCTGTAGTATTTATCAAAACTGTGGTGAGAACTGACCGCTGCTGAAGCAGGGGGTTCCATGACCCTTTAAAAAATACAAGTGACTTGCGCTCTTTTTAATGTCATAATTCCAAATATTTTTGTTGTTTTATATGCAGTGTTTCCCATACATTGACTAGACTGTGGCGGCCCGCCACATTCTAATTTGTCCCGCCACAGTCTCAAAATGAAACGGAAATTAGTTTTGTCGTGATATTTAAATTACCGTCTGATAATTGCGCTCTATTATATGGAAAAAGTGGGAGTCATAGAGCAAAATAAGTAGACTAGAAGCGATTAAGTTTCCGTGCACTATATTCAAAGTCATCTGTAGCCATTCCATAGCTTCATGTGAGGGACAGAAGGATATGTAACTTACATCGTTAAGTTCACGGTCAGAAACTCTTCTCCCTCTGCTACAGCTGTCAATCATTCAGCACTCAAACAGCGCGTCGCATTCGGTAATGGCAGTCAGCATTGTAAAACTCTCCAATATGATATATTACCATTATAATACTTGATATGTAGATAAAGGGCTGTGGATTTGCATAAAATGACTTCATCTTGCTGGAGTTTATTGCTGTTTCTGAACGATGTCATCATACTGGCTACAGGATGTCTGTTAGATCGCGCAACACAAGGACTATAAATTGGCGTCACGCACAATAAATGGAATTTAAAAAAGTGAGAATAAACATATGATTATTAAACTGTTAGATGCAGTCAGATATACACAGGGATTCTCTTTGTGCTGTGTACTTTTCAATGCGCAGCGCAACTGCGCGCTCTGACTCAATATTGCTTCAAGCACATCATTCTGCACCCGGGATGCGCATTAGCGGTTTTTTGCTGAAGTTTTGAAGCATTTCATATTATCATGGCTACTGAAAGATGATTAATAGCATATTTTGTTCTGTCGTATCTATCATATCTTGTTGCCCCATTAAAAAGCTGCACAATACATTTAAAATAAGCGTCTTTTAATCTTACATTAATATAAATACATATAATTATTTACATATAAATCTAATATAAATCGTTTTTTTCATTTCATAAGAATACAATAGTAATTTTTAAACTTTTTATTAACATTTGGATTTATAAAATTACTGTGCTAAGTTTTTTTTTTTTTTTTTGCCAAGATTTAGGCTAGAATACTTTTTGCTGCTGAATTATATACTCACCTAGTTTACTTATTTACTGGTCAGCTTATGATTATTTATTTTTATTCATTTGTTATTTTTCTCTATAATGAAATAGTGTGGTTAGTGCATTCTGGATTGTTTAACAAATCAGTGACCATTAGTTCCACAAATACAGATGTATAGATACAGGCTCTCACTAATAAATTAATTCAACAAAGGTAACCTATTTTACTGCATATATTTTTAATGGTTTAAATGTGTACTCTACATGTTTTACCACTTATGAATTATCATTTAGCCTACTATATGTTGTGTACATGACTAATGTGCCCTACCATCACCAATAAATAAATTACTTTTAGAGCACAAAATTGTTTACAAGAGAACAAATTTCTTCATTGATCTAGTCACTTAATTTTGCTCTCAGAATGCACCAGATTTCTGCATTTAAATTTAAAATTTACAAAATTTTACTCCAGGGGGGCATGCCCCCGGACCCCCCTAGAGGAACCGATGTCTGCCCACCACAGTCTCACAAAATCCTGTGGGAAACACTGATATGTAATATGGATTATTTTCTAATCCTTTTTTTTTTTTTGAGGAGGCACTGCCTCCCTTGCCTCCTCAGAGGAAACACCCCTGGTTGACACTGGGTGTGCCTCATACGTAGGGCTGGGTACCGAACTCGATACTTTTTAGGTACCGATCGAACTGCCTCGATACTACCGAGTATCGAAAAGTGTCTTGTCATTCGGTACCAAATTTCGGTACCTCAGAATGGAGCCGATCGAGGAGAGGCGCGGAGAAATGCTTTCGCTGTCTCGTTGAGGAGCAAGTAACGTTGCGCTACATTGTTATTTATATCTAAATGTGCGAGAGGGCGATTGAATCAACGGTTTCGTTTTCAGTTTATCTCCGAATGGACGGGTGAGAAACGGCTGTTTATGTGAGCAGCCGGTTCACTACAGATACTGTTAACAGAAAACAAAAGTGTAGCACTGCCTGCAGAAACAGCGGAACGCGCAATGTTTTTTAGACTAGTTATGGACAGGTACAACACACAGCAGCTTTACATCAGCGTTCGTCCCTCAAGTCTATGGAAACACGCGACCGGTTCGTGACAGGCTCGTTCGCCTGCACGAGCACAGGCTCTGCCTCTGGCTCCAGAACGCGAACAATTCTGCTGAAAAAGGGGTATCAGCGTCCTCCTGATACTGCGGATAATTTGCGGGTCGGGCCAAGTAATAAAAAAATAACATTCAAATTAATTGCGGGTGGATGAGAGATGAATCATTAATGTGTTGATTTTAATGAAGACACAGAACTCTTATTTCACGGTAAGACGCAACGAACTTGCGTCACTCTTACTTCCGCTTTGATCTTGTTAATAATAATAAATTTTTTGAAGAACAATTGCTGAGTGATTTAAAAAGAGCCTCACATACTTAATTTTTTGCATTGAAAACTAAACTTTATTAAAACTATTTGCACTGATTTATTGTGTTGGGTAAATTTTGTTAATTTGTGCTTTTTTTGTTCCCCGCAGTGGCTCAGGACAGGAGTCTTTGAGTCTGATAAAAAGTCAACAAAGTTAAAATATAAAACCAAAGTTTTTTTGAGGTTATGTAATCTTGTTTAAACAGATTTTTTAAAACTGGTACCGAAAAAGGTATCGTTTAGGTATCGGTATCGAAGTCAAGGTATCGGTATCGTCTCGGTATCGAAAATTTTTGAACGATACCCAGCCCTACTCATACGTCCTGAAAATTGAAGCTGCGGGATCTTTGATCGCCCCCTGGTGGCTGTATGCAGTACAGGTCATAAACCCCGCCCTCTCAATGAGACTCGAATGAGACTTAAGTCAAAACATAAATTAAATTTTTGTCTCCTTTATTGGACAATTACCACATAAATTATGCTTCAAATAAAATTTTCTGAAAGATGGTTTTGGTCATTTGAGGTAGTTATCACGCTGATACATATTCAATTGTTTGTTTTTGTGATAAATTTGATTTTAGCTAGTAATTTGGTGCTATAGAAACGGGGTGTGTCATCATAATTCACAGTTGATTGACAGCTTGTCTGAGGACTGTCAGAGCTTCAAGGGGAGATTGAAGATATATAACTAACTATTAATTTTCGATTTCTGTGTTATTTCACATCGACAAAAGGAGTTGCTCAGCAGTAAAATGTACTAGCTGACCTACAGGATCTGACAGATCACTGAGCTTTTTTTGGTAACGTTAATTGTGGGCATTATAAGCTAATTAATAAACGTTATTAGTTATAACACACCTAATGTTAACCATGTTGGGAAAAAGCAAGTGATCGTTATCTTGCAGTTACTAATTATTTTTATGGGTATAAAATAATAATTAGCAGGATAAAACTAATGATAGCCTACTCTAATTAATTATAGAGCACAGTCTACAGCAATCAATCTCCTGTAACGTTAGTTTAACCCTTTATTTAAAATGGCAAGACCATTTCATTTTAGAGTTGTTTCTAGTGGCATATTATATCGAGTTTATCTATTGAATTTGCCATTTCAAAAATATTATTGCTCTGAAACAGAATAGCCTATTATTTTATAGGTAGAATTTTAAATTGTGTATAATTTATATAGCCTACTTAAAATACATAAATGATGACGCAGTTGTCTGGGAAGAAGTTTGATACCGCGACTCCGCCTCCAGGTTCCACTGACGATTCCTTCTGCGCATGCCCAGGCTCCAAACTTTTTTTTTTTTTGACGTTTTTGCGTAACGTGTCAGCGCCCATCATCGTCCGTTTTGGATTCAGTTCAATACAATGGAAGGAAGCGGCGTCGCGGCGTCCATCTTTTTTTTTTAGTCTATGGTTGACACCTAAAACTTGGTGTCTTTTTTTGTCACGTCCATCACGCTGTATATTTCCCTCATCTAAAATATAAAACGATTGTATAGACTGACATTTTTCTAATGTCTGGACTCCTTTAGTAAGGGATTATGAATAGACGGTTCAATATATTATTAAATGCATTCTTTGAGAGTTTATATTTTAAAGGTGCTAAAGAGGATGTTTTGTTACATTTTTGCAATATTACTTGAAACTGTCTTTACTAACTGATAAAAGACTATTTATTAGGTGCACTGAAAGGAATAATATTAATATACATCATCTGTTCACGAGGTAGGGCCTTAAAAACATCAGCTAATCGCGTAACCGATTGGCCCTCTGGCTTGTCAATCACTGCCGTGACGTTCCTTGTGAGAGACGAGCGCGGCTGTGCGCTCCAGTAACTTTCCACACTCCACAGGTGCTGCATGCAATGTTTTTGTCAGGAGACAGGAATAACAACTAGGGATGCACCGAAATGAAAATTCTTGGCAGAAACCGAAAACCGAAAAAGAGGAAACCAAGGCTGAAAATCGAAACACCGAAAGAAATTATGCCAATTATTAATACCACTGCATTTATGTTAATGACTGTGTACTAACTTTACTAAAATCAAGGCATTGCAATTGCATAAATTAATATTAAAGTTTCAAAGAATAAATCAATTACAAATTATGCAAATATTTATTTAGCACATTGCAACAATGCACAGTATAAAATAAAATTCAAACTAAAATGTTTAACTTGACCCCACTCATGTTTACATTAAATAATAATGTCCTGTGCATTATTATTTAATGTACACATGAGTGGGGTCAAGTTAAACATTTTAGTAAATATTTCTTGCAGGATTTCACTGAACATATCAGACAACGAGGGTGCATGCCCCTCATCTAGTGCAGAGAGACAAGTTTTTTTTTCTGCGCTCTGATCTCCTTTTCCTGCGCTCGGCGCTGCTCCCTGCTCCGTCTCTGTCTCCACGCGGGTTCTCCGCATCCATCGCAGCCTGGATCATTTCTCGTGCGCGCTGCTTTATTTCCGCATCAAAGTAATGGTCTTTATAACGCAGATCAAGTACAGTCGTGATGAAGTGCAGAGGATCCGAATAGATCTCAGTGAAACGTGTGCTGAAAGACTCTAAGAGTGTACTTTTCATTGTTTTCACTCCTTGGTCCGTCTCAACCACTTTGATTAGGAGACGCTTTGGTGCTGCGATTAAAGGAATAACGTCCGCTACAAATGCATCAGAGGAGCTGATCTTGCGGTTTCTATTTGCGTCATCACAACATTTCGGCTGTATTGTTTCGGTGATAAAAGTGTTTTGGTGGCCGAATATTCAGTGCATCCCTAATAACTGCAGATTATGAGTTACCTGCGGTGAGTCCGACAAAATGAATCCAAAAAACACGACACAGCGAATGCCAGTGGTAAACACTCGTGTTCCAATACTCATGCACGAGTTTTGGGAGGCGTTCCTTTGAAATTATCTGTGAATGAGGGGGGCTGTTATTACGCGCTCATTTCAAAAACTCACTAACAGTCTTTGGATTCTCAGTCGACGAAAAAATCCTCTCTAGTATCATCTTTAAGTTTTGATTCGGTAACACTTTACAATAACAGTACATGAATAACCATGAACTAATACCTGAGTTAATAGTTACTTCAACATGAACTCAAGATTAGTTAAGATATGAACTAATGAAGAGTGATCCTTAACTACGACAGGAGTCATAGGGATTCATGCATGAAAACAGAAGCCTTAACTATGCGTTAATACATGTTTGATAATTAATGCATTAATTAACATTTAGGGTAAACTAAATCAAACTTATATCTCTATAAGAAGGAATAATACATATTTGGACTTTGAAATAAATTTAAACAATTTATTCTTGTCAGAATTTAAACTACTGACATCAGCAGCTTCATTATAAACATTACTGAAAGGCACAGGATTAGTTTGTAATTATTTTCACTGACCCTCCCTATAAAACATATAAAATACTAAATACACTATTTATCTTAAAAGGTTTATCTTAATCTGTTTTGTGATATTCTTTCCTATCAAACTAAACTACTGTGACTTACATCAGTTCCTGAGGAATCGGTTCCCAAAAAAATAACCAAACAGGAAACATGAACTAAGGTCAGGGAGTGTTTGCTGGGATCAGATTCAGAAGTTCACTCTCCATCCAGACGCAGGCCGTGATCATATACTGTACCTCCATTCTCTGACTTTTTGAAAAGTCACACAACATCACTTACAGTTTTTTCCAATTGCTAACACACAATTTTTCAAACTAGTCTGGTTTTATCAAAACACTTAACACAATTCACAAAACCACACACCCAAACTGCAAAATACCTCATATATCCTGCAAAATGAAGCACTGCAACCGAAACTACACATAACATTATCAAAATCAAACTTTTGCATGAAATGGCACACACTTCATTCATATTACCAGATTTTTGCCTAACCACCTACACACTGTTGGGCATAATGAAAAGCACCCCCATCTTTAGTATGCTTTGCCATAATACTAAAATATGTATCAGATTGTTCACATGCACAGAAATATTTGCAGATACACACACATGCTGTTGCATTTTTATTTTTTTTCCTTCACTACAGTAAACAAGTCAGTACAACATAAGCACAGCAGATATATTTACATGGGACTGAACAAAAATATTCTTACAAAAAAAGTAAACTGAAAAAGAAAATTTCTGAAAAAAAATATATTACAAAAAAAAAAGGCAAGAAAAATAATTAGGCAGCATCTTGCCGCACAGCCGGGTCTGGCCACAACGCCTCGTCAACATCACAGGCAATATCTTCCCTTGCCAGACATCGAGGGAAGAAGCGCCTTGAGTGCCTTATCCATCCCTGAATTGCACCCACATCAATCTCATCACATGCCTCTTCCATGGCCTGCACAAGAGGCATGCGCACAAAGGGCTGCCGGTCGTATACCTTCCACCGCCATGCCGAAAAGAGTTCTTCTATGGGGTTCAGAAATGGTGAGTATGGTGGGAGGTATTGCACGAGAAATGTTGGGTGGTCAGCAAACCAGTTTTGGACTGGGGCTGCACGATGAAAGCTCACGTTGTCCCATACTACAACGTACCGGTTTCTTTGATGGTCTGCATCATTCATACGCTCTGGTGGTATGAGAATGTTGTGAAGTCTGTCCAGAAATGTGAGAATATGGGCTGTGTTGTATGGTCCAAGTTTGGCATGACGGTGGAGGACACCATGCATATTGGAGATGGCAGCGCACATTGTGATGTTCCCACCACGTTGGCCAGGAACATCTATAATGGCTCTGTGGCCAATGAGGTTTCTCCCCTTCTTCTGGTCTTTGCTAGGTTGAACCCAGCCTCATCTATAAAGATGAACTCATGTGGGATTGCATGAGCATCCATTTCCAGTACTCCCTGAAAACAAAGAACAAAAATCACTCAATATGGTGTTATCCAGTACACTGGGAAACAATGTTGTGTGTAGTGTACTGCAGTCAATATAGTACTTACATCCACATATGCTCGTCTGAACTCTTTGTTTCTTTGAGTTTCTCTCAAACGGCACCTTATAAAGTTGTTTCATTCTGATTTGGTTTCGCTTGAGAATGCGAGCCAATGTGGACAGACTAACTCGTTGAATGTTGTTGAATAAGGTGTTGTCTTGGATGATGTGGCTTTGAATTTCTCGTAATCTGATTTCATTATTTTCCAAAACCAAGTTTACAATGGCAGCTTCCTGTACCCCGGTGAACATTTGGCCCCTTCCTCCACCATGGTGTCGTCTCTCAGTCCTTTAGAAAAAATAAAATAAAAATATATATAGGGCTTGGACAATGCAGCCTAAATATTTTCCCCCACAGTAGAGTACATTGTACAGGAAACTTGTACAGTTCATGAATGGCTGATGTCATACACTAAGTAAACAGGTGTCACCCAACTGATACACTATGACATGGGGTATACTACATGTGTACTACATGAAATTTTGGTTACATACCTGTTCTCCAGTCTAAAGGTCCGGATGACAGAGGCGACAGTAAAACGGCTCAAGTTTGGCTGCACTCTCTGTCCAGCCTCACGCATTGTCAACCCATGGTTGATGACATGATCTACTAAGGTTGCTCTGATTTCATTTGAAAGTGTTTGTCTTCTTTGGCCATGAACTCCTCTACCTGCTCTACCGTTACCTTTCACTCTTCCTCCCCCTCTTATTCTCAACCTCCCTCTTCCTCTTCCTCTTCCTCTCTCTGCAATGTCTTCCATTGTTGTTGTAAAAAAAAAAGGTTCTCACCTGTGGTCTTTTCATAGTGCTTACATCCTGATTGAAGTGTTAACAATTAACCACTGAGGTGTTTGGCCAGGTGGCACATGTAATTGGCCAATTAGCTCATGTAGTGTCATTTTGAATGGCAGTGTTTTGAAATGGCAAACATGTGACTTTATGTCAGATTGTTGTGTCTTATGCAGAGAACTGTATTTAGTGAATTTAAAAAGTGCTATTTTAAAATGCAAAATGTGTGTAAAACAGAAAAGGTGTTTAGACTTTTGGAGACTTGAGAAGAAGTTTTGCTCTCTGTGTGTCAGTTTAAATAATTGTGCTGTGCATGTCATTTTAGTGTGTTAGCAATTGGAAAAAACTGTAACTGGGCTGAGTACTTATATAGTTGTGTTAGTACAAGTGCATTTGAAAGTAAGTTAATGATAATCATGAGCTGAATTTGGTAAGTAGTTAACAGTGAATTAATTATGATTGTGCCCCCTCAAGTAAAGTCATGACATAAGTATACATTAACAAACCATTAGTTGATGTTAGTATATGCTTAGTTAATAATGAGTTAATTATGATTGTGCCCCCTCAAGTAAAGTCATGACATAAGTATACATTAACAAACCATTAGTTGATGTTAGTATATGCTTAGCTAATAATGAGTTAATTATGATTGTGCCCCCTCAAGTAAAGTCATGACATGATGCACATATCACACATCATTAACTAATATTTGAATGAACACTATAGAGTGCCATCCTTATTCCTTTACACCCCGGTACAAAAAAACTAAAATAAAAAGTATTTGTATTTTATTTTTATTTATATAATTAAACATATATGGACTTGAAAGCAAGCCATAAACATACCTGTAAAGACACACATAAGGTACATTTACATGTAAAATAGCGCGCATCCACAAGCTAATGTTAATCAAAGCATATACATTTAAACGACAAAAATACAAATACAGTTAATAACTGCACATAACCTCCTGAAAACCCCAATAAAACATACATGTAAATATGTCTTTAATTATTAATTCGGCTTACCAAAGCAGTCAACATTTATTAGTTTAAAATGCCAGCAACACAACAAACGCGCCAAGAGAACACCTAGCGTGCGCCACTAATGAGTGTCCCGCCAGAAACAAACCTTACATACTTTAGTTCTGGGAATAAACTATGACTATTTAGCTATATGACTAAATATAAATTAACTGTAAAAATCAGAAAACAGTTTAGATCAAATTAAATTTATTAGTGGTAGTTAGTCTATTTTCCACATTTGATTAGACAGATCTATGTAATTAATGGCTAAATAATCATGTGCCATTGCAATTATTTGTCACAAAGCTGCAGATGGCAGATTATGATATTACAGTGTAAATTATGACAGTATTAAATCACGTTTAATTCAAATTCAGAGTACTTCTTGTTTACTCTTATGGAGGCTGATTTATTTAGTTTACCCCTAAATGTTAATTAATGCATTAATTATCAAACATGTATTAACGCATAGTTAAGGCTGCTGTTTTCATGCATGAATCCCTATGACTCCTGTCGTAGTTAAGGATCACTCTTCATTAGTTCATATCTTGACTAATCATGAGTTCATGTTGAAGTAACTATTAATTTAGGTATTAGTTCATGGTTATTCATGTACTGTTATTGTAAAGTGTTACCTTTGATTCCAAATGTCACATCCATAATGCTGGAATTGCCCAAAAATGAATGGGAAAAAAATATCTCCGGAAAAAACAAAGCGGACAGGCAATGTTGCACACAGATTTGCACACAGAAGTATGGTTTGGTCACTAAGGGTGCATTTATTTGATCAACACAGCATAAAATTCAGTAAAAAATCAAATTAATATAATAGCAATAATTGTAATATTGTGTTTGTGAATGTTTAAAAATGTATACTTAAATATGTTGTAAAAATCCTTACTCCAGTCTTCAATGTCACATAATACTTTAGAAATCATTCTAATATGCTGATTTGCTACTCAGTAATTCTGATTATCATCAATGATGAAAACAGTTCTGCTGCTTCATATTGTTGTGGCTGCTGAAAAAGCCACTTTGCGTCACAGGAATTGATAAAACACATTAAAACAGAAAACAGTTAAAGTATAAAAATATTTTACAACATTTACTCTTTTTTAAATTTGATCAAATAAATGCAGACTTGGTGAGCATTAAAAACTTTTCAATTCATTAAATTAAGCCTCTGAATCTCTGATAACTGAATCTGTATACAGTGACTGAAAGGACTTGCATCGTTTACAAGAGAGCAGAACGTGCGAAACGTAAAGTCAGCGGTGAGTAATCAAAAACATCTCTGATTGGTCATTGCATTCATAAAGTTGTGCGATTGGTTATAAAACTAAAAACGCATAAAAATGCATCTACTGCAACGTGAACAGGTCCAAATAAACTTTTTAATGGCCTTAATGTCAGGACATTCTCATTGCAGACTTTATACATTTGTTAAAGCCCAACGGGACTTGCCTAGCTGAATAATTAAAGGCAGCCTTTTAACGTTAGCCCCTGCCTTCAAAAGCAGCATTTTTCAGCTTTTAGAGACACGTCTTATGTCGGATAACGTTACCTTAACAATTCAGAATTATTATGCCATTAAAAAGTGGTTACCAAATCGGTGTTACTCATCGCTGCTGAGGAAATTCAGTTTTACCTCAGGTGAAAGCATAAGTAAATCTATAAAAATGCGAATGTGACTTTACTAATGACGTGCAAAACAAAATTACACCTTACTGTCAACAAAAAGTACCTCAATTTTACCTCAGCCTCACCAACATAATAGGCTTAACGTTGGTATTAGGGTTACGCGCCAAAAAAGACAAACTTATTTTACAGTTTAAAGGTCATTTTAGTTGCCAAAACAAAGTTCCCTATGCTTAAAAACACAGAAAATACAGACATGTTTAGAAAATATTAATTTTACCTGCTTATTTCCTGCCTCCACGACCTCGAAATTTCCAGAAACAATTCTGAGGGACTTGCTGCGCCGGCGCCTCTGCTCTGCTTTTGAAAGAAAAAGTATGCTTGCGCCTGGGCAGGAATTCAGTTTAAATTATTTTAAAAAATTATAGTTATGTTTTTCCGCTTATTTTCGGCAAAGATGACATATGATAAGATATTATGTGGGGGGAAAATCGTAATTAAAAACATTCAAAGCAGGACTACTTTGTCAAGCGTAATATCGTCCGGTGGTGACTAGGTCATATTGAACTTGTAGGTCCCATACAGTCTATGGTCCCATATGAGACCCACTTATTTTCTGACATTTGTTATTTTCCCTCATTCCCAACTATGCACATTGGAAATAAAATATATTTTTGATAAATTCATAGGTAGGTGAACATAATATTGATCATTCAACAAAATGAAATGTCACAATAGAAATTAATGACTTTAAAAAGTTGTTATATTGATCAGATCCTATATCTGTGATATTATTTGTTCTTTGTGTAAAAGCGACTATCAACCAAATCTAATGATTTCAAAAGTTTAAATGTATAAAGATGTATTAAGCATGAAATTATTTTGCCCACATAGGTGAAGGTCCCATATTATCATCCAACATGGGCATACGTGACCCATAAATTGCTCATGTCCATGCCCATGGAACCCACGTTGCCTGGATATAACCCACATGGGGCCCACATATCAATGTTGAAAATATAATTTATGGTTCTTGCAGTTCTTTTTTAGTTTAACTTCATTTTGTTGCATTATTGTACTTACGCAGAGTGAAGTATACCCCAGTGAAGCATAAGTTCTTGTCGGTGGAGATCACCGTATCGACATGAGAGTTACTTTTCCATTATAATATTTCAACAATCATGTCACATCAGCTGTTTATTACAACAAACGATGCCATATTCACATCCCTCTTTTTAACTAATAGATCGAACAGGTTTGGAAGTAAACTGCTTTGTGACTCAGTTTGATTCATTTGGACAGTTCACACACACACTGAATCATTTGTAGTTGTTTCTCACACTGCAACAAAGTAAAAAGAGCACTCGGTGAGGTAGATATTTTCCTACAATCAGTTGAAAAATGTTTGGTGTTGTAAAAATGTATATCTTTAGCCTATAAGTCAAAGATGATGCAGCTCTTTATTGCTTATGGATTACTCTATTCTGCTGGTAAAAACAAATATGATCATTCATACAACAGACAACAATGAAACTTAAGCATGTTTTGCAGATAATTTCTTGGTCAATCCTCCAAGCATGCTTTTGGCTTTCTAAATAAGGTAGCTTTTTATTGTTTTATTGTATAAAATTTCTCTCACATTTTCAATTCAGAAGGGAAAAAAAGGCCCACAAATATGCTAAAATATTTAATGATTTTGAGTATTCCATACAAAAATCATCTGTCAAATGATAAATAATTTTAGTAATAAAATATACAAATCTTGGTTTTGATATGTCCCAACAATTATGCAGAAATTCTATTGTAAGTTTTACTTGTTTTGTCTATTCCATTATCATATTGCTATCTTAAAATAAAAAAAACAATAAACAAATGGGCCAATCATGAGTAATATAAACACCTATGACTGTAATAATGCAGATGTAATTGAACTTATGTAATGCATACAGTGTGTTGAATGTTAATATAGTGCAAATACATAAAAATAAAGCAGCAGGGCAGGACGATACATGCATCTCTATGTTTCTATACACAGCAGAGATTTTACAGCGCAAACAGTTGTCAGTTTAAAATGCCCTTCAAAGACTTCCACAACAGCAGAGATTTCAGCATTGAACACCTAGTGTGGTCTGAAGCTCTTCTGAAGAAGCTTTTAAAATAAAAAGATTGTTTGGAAATATATTTTTGTTTGCTTTAAGATTATATTAAAGGGATAGTTCACCCAAAAATGAAGATATTTTGAGAAATCTCTTTTTTAGTCCATAAAATTCCTTTGGTAACCAATAGTTTTCAAAAGATATAATAAAGAAATTCATAAAGGATTGGAACGGCATGAGAGTGAGTAAATTCAGACAGACTTTTAATCTTTGAGTGAACTATTCCTTTAACAAAAAATCCAAACTTGTTTCTAAACTCTTCCTTTAGAAAAGCTGTTTTATCCAGACTCTTCTGCTTTCCCGTTACGTCTGCGTGTCTCAAGGTCTTGGTAGGTTCTTGTAGTCAAGGCAGTGTCCGTTTTGGTGTCCTCTGGGTTTGTGCTGTTATTGCTCACAGTTTGGGTGATTTCTTCTCTTGGCCTCTTCCAAGAGGGGCGAGTTGCAATCCAGAGAACAAGACCACCAAATGCAGCAATGAGCAGCCCAAGAACATTTACTAAAATGGCTTCTGGTGGAGAGTCTTTATAAGCTGGGCTTTTCCTGTGAGACAAACAGCACTTAGAAACACCTCTAAGTGCAAATTGCTTCGTCTTTCAAAGCACACATGACACAAAAAGCATTTGCATTTGTATGGTTTGTGTTGTTTCTAAAGCTGTACTTACAGGCCAAAGATGAGCTTCTCTGTGAAGCCCATGAGAGCTGTGGCAATTACACTGGTGAAGATGAACAAGCCACTGTAGATGTGAACAGGCATAAGAGCTGCACGCACGTACATTGGAGTTGCAGGTATCAGATAGACAGCAATGCCCATAACTATCTGAGAGAGAGAGAAGAACACATCACACCTCAGAGGGCTCTGACAACATAAATGTTACAAAGATTTACTAAACTGTATATCTAAAATATTGATACATCCCTATGCAAACTTTTGAGTTTCTATTTAACCTGTTAAAGGGCTATATGAAGAACTGATCTTATGCCCTTTTGAAATATGTTTGCTGTGTTCTGTAGACAGAACATTCACAATAGAAAACTCTCTCCCCAGGCCATCCAGAACATTTTCAGAAAAACTTGGACCTGCACTAATGAATATTTAAGGGAGAGTTCACCCAAAAATAAAAATTCTGTCATCATTTACTCACTCTCTTTTTGTTTCCAAAACCTTAATCAGAACACAAATGAAGATATTTTTAACGAAATATGAGACATTCTGTCCCTCCATTGACAGCTACACAACTGATACTTCAAAAAGTTCATGAAGAGATTGTAAAACTAATCCATATGAATTGAGCAGTTTAGTCCTAATTTTCTGAAAAGACTCGACTGCTTTATATGATGAACAGGCTGAATATAGGCTTTTATACACATTTAAACAAAAAACATTCATCAACTCACACATCATTTGTGGTAAACGGAAGCTCAAACATGTTTGATTGAAGCACGAGAACCAATGAGGTTCATTCTTGTGTTAAGCAGCACGTTTGAGCTTCCGCAAGAACCAATGAGATTTGTTCATGGACATCAAGCAGTGTTGCCAATTTAGGGATTTTGTCACTAGATTTAGTGACTTCACTGCCCCTTTTGAAACTTTTTTTCAAAATTTTAGGGACAAATCTAGAAACTTCTTGAACAAACCTTATCTAGATTCTTATTTTGCCCACTGATCTACATTCACATTTATATAGATCAATGAATTTGTCATTATGATGTCATCTAGTAACATTTAGCTACCAGTTTTAGCTACTTTCAATTGAAAGCAGTTGGCAACACTGACGTCAAGCAGGTTCGGTAGATCTTCTGTTTATATTCGCTGATGAATGTTTTGTTTAGTTTAGTTTAGTTTAGTTTATTGATTTATAAAGCACATTTCAAAACAACAGAGGTTGCAAACAAAGTGCTGTACAGAAAAATTAAAACAAAGTTAAAACACACAAAAAAAGAATAAACACATTGAATCGAAAACCTTGAGGACAATCGAAAAAATTCACACCCTCAATTAAAACAAAGAATTCAAATAAGTTTTTAAAGAGGATTTAAAAATAGAAACAGAAAGGGAAGATCTAATATTGAGAGGGTTATATAAAGTGAATAGTTTTCGCTTAGTTTAAATGTGAATAAAAGACTACATTTAATCTGTTCATCATATAAAGTGATTGAGTCTCTTCAGAAAATTTGGATTAAACTGCTCAATTCATTCGGATTAGTTTTACGATCTCTTTAGGAACTTTTTGTAGCGTCAATGTGTCAGTTGTGTAGCTGTTTATGGAGGAACAGAAATCGCTCAGATTTTATTAAAAATATCTTAATTTGTGTTACTAAGATGAACAAAAGTCTTACAGGTTTGGAACGACATGAGAGTGAGTAAATGATTTACTGCCTTAAACTTAAAGATTCAGGCTACTTTTGCTCATATAGTAATATTTTAGTTAGTTTTAATTGAGTTAATTCTTACACTGTCCCCAATTAGTTGGGGGTCCCTTGCACAAGGATGATCATATTTAGGGATCTGTGACATCTAAAAGATTGAAAACCCCTGATCTATGCTGATATGTACGGGCCGATGGTCAGCCAATCATACCAGCTGTCATTTACAGACTGTGAATTAAAGACTCAAATACACTGTAGAAAAATCAGCCTGTATCATTTTACTAGTCAGAGAGAGGGTGGAAAATTAGTGAAAATTTACTAAATTGCGTAATTAAGACTGTTAACTGGATGCTGCAAAGATGATAAATAATAGCCCTCTTTTGTTGAAATGGAAGAAGTGCCAGTGTGTCTGTGAAACCACACCTGTGTTGGGTAGAGTATGACAGCAGCCAGCCCAACCCAGCTGTGCAGGCTGTACATATTGGGAATATTCTTTGCATTGTGGAAATCAAACACAGCCACCACAGAAATGACAGCCAAGATGAAGGCGAGAACATTCAGCCCTGCGTGGATAAACTTCATCATCTGCTTGCTGCACCTCCAGGTCCATGGCAGCCTGTACACAACAATTGCTGAAGAAAAAGAAATAAAAAAGTGGGCTTTTGTTATAATTCAGACTTTTTAATTAAGACAGTATAAAAGTATTACAAATTTAATGTAGCCTATTGTGTAGGGGGCGATGACACCCAAAATTATGGGCATGTTAGCCTATAAATACATTCTTTGTATGGTTAAAAAAGTTAAAAGAAGAATTATAAAATTTCTTAAAAATTGTAACAGGCTATAATGACCATATTGTTACGTCCCTGCAGTAGTTCAGTAGGTTTTGAGACCTGTATGTTTTGAGACACAACCACCATTTCAAAATGAGTCCGAAAAGTCGAATTATTTTCGCTTCTTCTCTTAGCCGCACGTGTAAAAACAACAAAACTTTTAGATTACTAAAATGCTTACTTTGTTTATTTTTTGTGTTTTAATACTGTACAGGACTAATTTTTAGTAGTCCTGTTACTTTAAATCGTGTATAAAAACTCAGGAATGTCAACCTCTGGTTGCTGAATGAAACGCAAACACCCGAACTCCTTACCGATTCCCTGAAGAAAAATAAACCCGATAACCATCAACAACGGGTGCCAGTTGAACTCAGCCGCTCCTCCATCCCATCCGAGCCCCTCTCTGTAATATAAAACCCACCCTAAAACAAACACAATCGACACAAAACCGACCGCCAACGCCAGAATGAAGAAAATAAGAAACTGATTGTAGCTCTCCATCCTCGCAGCCTGAACTCTGAAGTAATACCGACTACAGCAGAGCAACGACACGAGACACGTCGGAGGGGGCTGGGTCACTTTTGACTTTCTCACCCAAACAAGAGGCTGTGTCTCAAATCCTAGTAAGCTGCCTATCTGGGCAGCATTGCTGGGAGACTGTGAGTCAATATGCAGCTTCGTATTGTGTGTGATACCACAAAAATACTCTCTAGGTAGGAAGCTCACTGGCGTGCAAAAAAAGACTTTATCCTTAAGTATGATACATACCCAAAATGACTATGATGCTGTCCATGTAGGCAGCTCACTAGGTTTTGAAACACAGGATTCTTTTTTATTCCCCTTTCTTTCTTTTTTTAATGACAACACCATTTTGTAACTCACCACACTGAAGTGTTATGCAATATCACTAGTTTCACAACGATGACAAGAGAGTATCTTTCACAAACTGGTCTTTATTAAAGTTAAGTAAATGTTTTGATAAAATAACTAAATAGAAAAGTTTTTAAAGTTCATTACCGGCAACACATTTTTCAGTACAAATGATAGTGCTCTTAAGTTGTCAAAAATCCACATGGAAAAATAAACCAATTATAATACAGTACCAGATATACAAATATATATATATATATATATATATATATATATATATATATATATATATATATATATATTATATTATATTATATTATATATATATATATATAATATAATATAATATAATATAATATAATATAATATAATATATATATATATATATATATATATATATATATATATATATATATATATATATATATATATATATTATATTATATTATATTATATTATATATATATATATATATATTTATATATATTTTACTAATGGACTACAGTCCATTAGTAATCTACACATACAGGAATATGAAATGTGCTTATGGTTCATCTGAAGGTCTTCTCTTCATTTTATAAACATGGCAACAGAAGGTGTTATTTTTCTCCTGGACAGTATGAATAATAGTGTCTCTATCAAAGTACACTTCATGACTGTAGGTCTGAAAAAAAGGACACAGGATGTTAGGTTATGACAAATGGAGTGAATGATATCTTAAAACATTCATTTAAATGGCATACCACATCCCATGGCTCTTTTAGAGGAATTCTTTTCATTAAAATCCCTGTCTTATTGTCGTGTAGACGAAGATGGGCTTGTCCTTCATCTTCAGTGTGAGTGATGTCTATCACAGCCAACAGATCAAGTTCATCTTCATACTTCACCATCCTGAAAGTCTAGATAAGACCCTGGGAGTTATGTCAAAATACAAACAATAACAGAGACAAAACAAATCTCAGAGACTTTATCATGCACTAGAGTGAGTTAACAGTTTGATGGCCTTACATCAGTACAATGAACCCTGTATCATGTGACATTTGAACCTATATCAGCATGCATTCTTCCACAATATTATTTAACAATTAAGGCTCCAATCACATGATTGGAGTGAGAATTCTGTCATCATTTACCCCCCATCATGTTCCAAACACTTATACACTCTTAAAAATATGGGGGGAGGGGGGTCAAATAATCTCTGATATGTCAAGTCTGATTACTATTAAAGCTTGTTTCTGCTATTGAATAAAAAATAAAAAAGGAAAATATGACTTTTTATCTCATAATTTGGACTTTTATAAAGTTATAAAGTCTGAATTGCAAGATATAAAGTTGCAATTGTGAGTTATAAAGTTGCAATTGTGAGTTATAAAGTCAGAACTGTGAGATATTGATGACATTGAGAAACTGACATTTGCCTACAGAACGACCACTGGCTCTGCACCGCTATACCTTAACTCACTACTTCAGACTTATGCACCCTCCAGAAACTTGCATTCTGCAAGTGAACGGCGTCTTGTGGTGCCATCACATAGGGGCACAAATTCACTCTCACGGACCTTCTCCAGGTCTGTCCCTGGCTGGTGAAATGACCTGCCACGCTCTA
Organism: Chanodichthys erythropterus; assembly: GCF_024489055.1. Lineage (NCBI taxonomy): Eukaryota > Metazoa > Chordata > Actinopteri > Cypriniformes > Xenocyprididae > Chanodichthys > Chanodichthys erythropterus. The sequence continues at coordinate 8,602,143 of NC_090234.1, forward strand.
TCCGAGCAGCTGAGTCTTTTGCCATTTTCAAAAAACTGCTAAAGAAGTATCTTTTTTGTCAACACTTGACCCAGTAATAGTAGCACTTACTTTTTTATCTATCTTAATCTTCTTTTTTTTCGATTTCAACATACTGTTGTACTCCTGTTGATTTGATTGCTTCTGCTATTCTCATTTGTAAGTTGCTTTGGAGAAAAGCGTCTGCTAAATGACTAAACATAAATGTAATGTAATGTAGATATAAACTTTAAATTCTAAGGAGAAAAAAAAGTATTTTTTCCCCTCAGAATTGGACTTTATAACTTACAATTGCGAGTTTATATTTCACAATTCTGAGAAAAGAAGTGAGAAATGTGAGATATTAACTCGCAAATTTGAGAAAAAAAGTCAGAATTGTTAGATAAAAAGTTGCAATTATCTTTCAAATTGTTTTATTTCGTGGCAGTGGGAACATTCTAAAGAAGTTTATTTATTTGGAACAACACAAGAGTGGGTAAATAATGACAGAATCTTCATTTTGGAATTAACTATCCATTTGAGTGCAACAATGAACTTATTCTGAAGTTCTTTATAAAACCAAATAATGTTGGTTTTACAACACAGAAACCAATACACTGATCTGAAGAAACTAAAATGTAAAATGAAGAACTTTTCTCAATCAAGAACTGTAGACTAGACTAGTTATTTTCTGCACCAATGGTCTCTACTGTGGATCCTTGATTTTTTGAGTGTGAGTGGGCTGCAGTACCTCTTGTGCGGGGTCATCATCTAACAACTGGAATCTCCTGTTCACTGTACGACCAGAAGAGGTCACAATCACCTGAGGTGCCTGTGGGGAAGAAGAACCATTGTTTACAAACCTTCTCTGCAGTATTGTTCTTCTTTTACAATAAATATCAGCTGGTATTTCTGCTGAGTGAGTCTCAAGTTGACAAAATCCTAAGATTGGCAGTTTAAAATGGAAAAAAAAATTATAGTATCAAAATTTCAATAGCATTCTGTTGCTACTACAGCTGGTAATGAACCCAAAGACAACAATTACACTATTGTCACGAGCAGCGGTGATTGAGAAGTCCATGATTATCTTATACTTCCAGTCACATCCAGTTTCAGCCATGATCTTCAGAACACTGTAAAAGAGAAAGTTAAAACAGCAATTATAGAGAAATGTTGTTCATTTACATTGTTCCTATGGTACATAACCAAAAACAATACTCAAGGTCATGGATTCTCATTCACTTGTTTATCATTGTCTAAGGACACTGTTTATAATAAGATTCCTGTTACATAAGAATATTCAATGTGCAACTTTGCCTCTCTTTTGCCATATATAATAATTGAGCTCACTTTATTGTGCTGGGCCCGGCATGAACAATTCGTCCTGAATCATCTGGGTGAAAAAAGATCCAGTCTGCTTCCAGAGAGTCACATTTCATGTCCTGAACACCGTTCGTAGCCTGAAGACAGATCATTGGATTATATAGACACATAACACATAAAAAGAAAAAATATCTTTAATTAAATACCACTTGTGTCAATTATTGAACATAACTATTCTTTTTCTTAGAAGCAAAGGTTATTTTAGAATCAAAGTCTTCATTTGCTGTGTAATTCAATAAGTATGAGATAAGCCTAATACTATTTGTCTTGTCTTTCCCTAAAAGTTTAATGTCTACCATAACAGATAATAATTTTAACCAAAATGCAACATAAAGGTTACACACATTGGGTCTCATTCATGAAACATTCGTAAATATACGAGTAAATATGTGAGTAATTTGGGCGTAAAGAGACCTTCCCGAAAACTCTTCTCCTGATTCACAAATACTTCGTAAATGCCAGAAGTGATAGTGAAATGTGTGTGTGTGTTAATGAATTCCAATCAGTCATAAATGGGACGCGCGTGCACGCTCATTCTCAATTAGCCTACCATAAATCCCGCCCATTAAATCCGACTGACAACTATATATGGGCATCATATTATGACACCAAACGAAGGATTTTGGCCATTTTATAGGAAACAATTACCATAACAATTACGGGGCCATTACTTTGCCAGGCCCTATTGAAATCAATTAATTTGATTAAAGTGCTCCGTTTGCGGATGCTATTACTGGCTCTCACAATAAAAGTAAAAAGAAAAAACGTATGTAATTACTATATATAATATTTTTTCAAAATGCTGTGTAAATATGTACCCGATTAAGGTTAATTAAAATGCAGCCTTATTAATGAGCAAAACGTTCGGATGTTAAACGCACTATTTACGCGTGGCTGGGAGCAGGTGTAGATTTCTTTCATACCAACTAACATTTGGAAAATATGAACATTTTAATGAATCCGAAAATTTATGCCAGAACCACTTTACACACGATTTACACAAAAATTTGTTCTGCTCGTGTTTCATGAATGAGACCCATTGACTCTCACTGCATGTGTAGGATCTTAAAATACTGCAGCTTGGCTTTTTCGTTGGACTGATATTCCTAAGAATATGTGTAGGAATCAGAGTATTCACCAGCGCTCCATCTGTGATCGAGCAGATATGATGGGTTCCTCTGTGTCTCTTGTGGTTGGGGGTGTAGATGTAGTGCCAGGGATGACCTCCGATCTGAACCCCATTCTCAAAGTATGACATCTCAAACAATACAGGAGGACACTCTGTAGAGAGGAAGTATTGACAACTGTTCATTTTGTCAGCAACTGCGTTCATTTTGTCAGCTATTTTTTTTAGTCTAAAGGGCCCTTTCACACTAAGCGTGACGCGAAGTGAATCGTCGCCGAACCCAACGCTTAATCACGCCTGCACTATAGCTGCTGACCAAGAATGCATTTTAACTTGTGTATGTATCTCATAGGCAGAAGTACCGCAATAGGGAGAAAAACTCTCATTTTCTTCTTCAACTTCAAAATAGTCTGACTAGTCTGACTAAAAGTCATCTTTGTTTTACCCTTTTTTTTTGTTTTTGTAAAGGGCATTTGACTTAATCTTTGCACATTCGCTTTGCAGACACTGGATTGGTACTTCCCCCTACGTCACACGTGATGAGCATTTGTGGTTAAAAAGTTTTTTTTTTTTTAGAAAATGGCCGATCGTTTCACCAGACAAGATCCTTATTCCTTGTGTGGGATCGTGTAGAGCCCTTTGAAGCTGCACTGAAACTGCAGTTTGGACCTTTAACCCGTTGAACCCCAGTGAAGTTCTGGAAGTCCTGGAATGCTTTCCTCAAAAACCTTAATTTCTTTTCAACTGAAGAAAGAAAGACATAAACATCTTGGATGACATGAGGGTGAGTATCAGGAAATTTTAATTCTGAAGTGACCTATAATGCTTACGAGAATTCATTTAATCACAGCTGGGTAACAGGTGCATTAGAGTTACAATAAGCATGAAGCTACACATTACAATTTATGAGATTATTACTGTTGTCAAAGCCCACTTTAAACCATCAGAGTGCTTGTAATAACTCCGGACTGCAGTCTAAAGTGGATTTTGATTATATAATGGGCAGACATGCATTATTTGTAGTGTTTGTAGTGAAGCTACATCTGCTTAGCATTTCTGTCTTGTGTCAAATGTCCTTTTTAGTTTTTATCATATTTACTCAACTTATCCTGTTTTTTTGATTAGAAAAGTATTAGTTGACTAAAAGTATAGGAATTTTAGTCTAGTTTGTAAATTAACTGTAGTCAAGTCATGGTGTGTAATTGTTAAACTGATAATTTAATTCACGCAAGGTTTATTTTACTCATTTACTAGTTTCCTGATTTATAATATTATCATATACAGTCAGAAATTTTCTACATTATGTTAACTGGTAAAACTCAAAAGCTTCTCTCAAAAGATAAAACTAAAATTCCTTACGTTAAATGATGTTAATGTAAATCATTGCAGGACTGTTTTGAAAATACAAACTGGGAGTTATTTGCACAGGGTACAGACTTGGAGGAATATAGCTAATCCGTTTTGGCTTACATAGCCTTCTGTACTGAAACTGTGTTGACCAATAAGACTATAAAGGTGTTCCCAAACTAAAAATCATGGTTTGACAGATATGTGCGGTCCTTCCTCAGAGCAAAGAACATTGCCTAAAGGTCAGGGGACAAGTTGGCTTATAGTAATGCCCGAAGGGAACTGAGGAAGGGTATTAAAGAAGCCAAGCACAGATACCAGCTTCGCATAGAGGACCACTTTAAAAAAATAACCCCCGCAGCATGTGGAGAGGTATTAAAACTGTAACGGATTACAAGAGCGGTACAAAACAGACCAGCCACACTTCCTGACACCCTGAATTAGATCTTTGCACGCTTTGATTGGCAGAGTGGAATCTAAGACTGTACCATCATCTAGGGAGGAGCCTGTACTTGCTTCTGAGTGTCATCAGGTGAGATTCACCCTTAAGAAAATCAACATCACCAAAGCAGCAGGACCAGACATGGTGTCGGGTCGTACGCTGAAGTCATGTGCTGATCAGACACTAGCAGAGGTGCTCACCAATATTTTCAATCTGTCTCTGCAGCAGGCTGTAGTCCCCCTATGTCTTATATCCACCACTATTGTTCCTGTGCCCAAAAACCAAGCAGTCAGGTGTCTCAATGACTTCCGCCCAGTTGCCTTGACACCAATTATTATGAAGTGCTTTGAGAGGCTGGTTTTATCTTACATCAAAGCCAATATTCCCACTGAAGATGCTATTTCAATCATGCTCCACACAAGCCTGTCCCATCTGGAGCATCCCAACACATATGTTAGGATGTTATTTGTGGATTTTAGTTCTGCGTTCAATACAATAGTGCCTCATAAACTGGTGAACAACCTCAGCAACCTTGGATTGATTAATTCACTTTGTTCATGGATTTTGGATTTTTTTACTAACAGACCACAGAATGCCAGGGTGGGTAAATGTACTTCATCCACTCTCACCCTGAATACAGGGGTAACGCAGGGTTCTGTCCTCAGCCCAGCCCTTTTCACTTTATTTACACATGACTCTACACCCATCCACTCCTCTAATGCTATAGTGAAGTTTGCTGATGACACCACTATAGTTGGGTTGATTTCAGGAAATGAAGAGATGCACTATAGAGAAGAGGTTCAACACCTAGTCGAGTGGTGTTCGGATAGTGACCTGGTTTTGAACACCACCAAAGCAAAGGAAATCATCATAGACTACAGGAAAACCAGGAAAGTGACACCTTCCTCTCTATATAAATTGAGAGGAAGTTGGAAAAGTTACCAACATCAAATTCCTGAGCCTGTTTATCACAAACAATCTAACATGGACTGTTAATACTCAGTATTAGCTCAGCAGAGGCTTTTCTTCCGGAGAAAACTCAAGAAAGCCAAAGTGCCTTCTCAGCTTTTGGTAAATTTCTACAGGAGTACAATAGAAAGCATTCTTTGCTACTGTGTGATAGTGTGGTATTCCAGCTGCACTACACAGCATCGAAGAGATTTGGCCCAGATAGTCAAGACTGCACAAAGGATTGTGGGAATCCAGCTTCCCAATCCGTACACAGTTTATGCTAGCCATCTGCATAAGAGGGCTAGCAACATCATCAAGGATTCAACTCACCCAGGTCATAGACTGTTTGAACCACTTCCATCCGGAAAAAGATACAGAGCAATTAGAACACGCACAAACAGGCTGAGAAATATTTTTTTTCCCAGAGCTGTAGCATGTATCACACCTGTTTCTCATACATACACACACACATAGCTGTGGCAGACTGGAATTGAACAGTTGTTTCACTTCATGTTTCACTTCAATGCTAAGGGACTGCTGGCGTCATGTGGAAGATGCTAAAAGAAAATATTTATCTGAAATTATTCTGTCAAACTGTAACAAGCCTCGTGTTTTGATGCCTCCACTGCTGTTTGTGAAAACTTTCTGCACTTTTTTATTGATAATGTCACTTCCATTAGAGCTCTTATTTCACCTTCAGCTTAAGACTCCACAATCCCTGTCCTCTATTCTGCTGTTTTTGAGAGGTTTGAGCCTGTGACCTTGTCTTTGTTATAGGAGATTGCTGATGATTTGAAGCCCTCAGGTTCTCCACATGACGCTGTTCCTCCTCGACTTTTTAAAGAGGTCTTTCCTACTGTAGGACCATCTGTTCTTGCAGTTGTTAATGGCAGTCTGTCTTCAGGTGTGGTTCCTAAAATTTTTAAACACGCAGTAGTGCAACCTGATTACAAAACCTGGTCTGGATCCTGTAGATCTTGCAAATTTTAGGCCCATCTCCAAATACTTGAAAAAATAGTCTGCAGTCAATTAATAGCCTTTTTGAAAGCGCACAATATTCTTTAAATTTTCCAGTCTGGTTTTAAAACTTTGCACATCACAGAATCTGCTCTCTTAAAAGTTTTTAATCATATCTTTTTAGCTACCGACTCTAGTGATTGTGGAATTCTCGTGCTTGTTGATTTAACTGCTGCATTTGACACTGTGGACCATGAAATCCTGATCTCACGTTTGGAGCAGTGGGTGAGCATCAAGGGCATAAATCACTCAAATGGTTTTTGGAAGGTCGGACTTTCTGTGTCAGCTGTGGTGACTCTGAGTCCTCCTCTGCTCCTCTCTCTTGTAGAGTCCCACAGGGCTCAGTTTTAGGCCCTCTTCTCTCTGTATTTGCTCCCACTAGGTTCAATAATCAGGAAGCATGGCATGTCTTTCCATTTTTATGCAGACGATAGCCAGATTTATGTGCTTCTTAAAAAGAACGACACTGTCAGACAGTTACTCAAGTGTCTTGCTGATATACAGGCCTGGATGTCTCTTAACTTTTTAAGTTTTAATGTAAAAAAGACAGAGGTGATGGTTTTTGGTGGCACCATTGGGACCCCTTCTGTTGATTTAGGGGCCTTGGCCCAGTACAACAAACAAACTATTACTAACCTAAGGGTAAAAATCAACTCTGACCTTAAGCTTGACAGTCAGATCAGGGCAGTCATTAAGCTTTTTCAATTGAGGCAGCTGGCCAAAATAAAGCCATTTCTTTCAAGTCAACACTTTAAGACAGTAATCCACGCCTTTGTCACCACTCGGCTAGATTACTGTAAAAAACTGTATGTGGGGGTTAGTGGATCTTGTGTCTGCAGATGGTACAAAATGCTGCAGCACGTCTGTTAACTGGAACAAGCAAATACGAGCACATTTCCCCTATTTTAGCCTCACTTCACTGGCTGCCCACACATTTCAGGATCCATTTTAAAATTATCTTATTTGTTTTTAAATCTTTAAATGTTCTTGCCCCACTCTACATTTCGGAGCTGTTACATCCTTATACACCCACCCGTTCTCTCAGGTCAGCTGATCAACTGCTCCTGAATGTGCCCAAAACAAAAGTTAAGCTCAGAGGGGACCGTGCCTCCGCTGTGGCAGCTCCTAAACTGTGGAAGGATCTGCGCCTCTGCCCATTAGACAGGCCTCTTCATTGTCTTCTTTTAAGTCACTTCTTAAAACCCACCTTTTCTCTTTGGCCTTTGACACTTGATTTTGACATTTGTTTCTTAATTTTTTTTTATGTGTATTTAATGTATTGTATGAGTTGGGTATTTTCTGTTTATATATTCTTCTGTACAGCACTTTGGTCTACTTCGGTTGTTTTAAAGTGCTCTATAAATAAAGTTTGATTGATTGAACGGTTACATATTTAAGCGTTGTTGCTAATGTACTGATACTTGGTTAAACTTGTTTGCACTGTCTTTTGCATTATTTAATTCCACTGTGTATATATATATATATATATATATATATATATATATATATAAGTATATAAAAGTATATATATACTTTTCTTTTTCTTTTTTCTTTTTTTGAGGCTGCTGGTCTCTGAAAGCTACTGAACAAATTTCATTATATTTTTATAATGGCAATAAAGTTTCTATTCTATTCTATGTTTATATAGTCACATTTAATGTTTAATGATATCGGTGTCATCAGCATGTTTCGTCATAGTTTTCTGTAACAAAATTAACTACTGACAACAAAAACGTTTTCAACCCTTGGTCCTCGAGGGCCACTTTCCAGCAGAGTTTAGCTCCAACCTTGATCAAACTCACCTGCCTGTAGCTTTCTAGTAACCCTGAACAGCTTAATTAGCTGGTTCAGGTGTGTTTGATTAGGGTTGGAGCTAAGCTCTGCAGGACAGTGGCCCTCGAGAAGCAGGGTTGAGAAAGCCTGATCTACACAGTGCTTGGACGTTTTTCTCAACTTAATTAAAGAGAGTTGATTATAAGTAATTAAACTGATTTCCTCAGAAAGTGTAAACACATACACACTTCAGTTCTACAACCTTTTAGAAACACTTAATAGATAATACAGAGGTGACTAATAGAAAAAAGGATTAAAAATCACTGGATATTTTGAAAAATGAAGAGCAGCCCTTTTAAGCAGAATTCTCATTGGAATGGCCATGATTGGTCACAAAAAAATCCAAAGAAATTAACTTGACATATGTTTCTATAAAATATTCCATAGACAAAGGTGACAAAGTAATGTTTTACAGAGGCTCAGTTTTGTCATATATATTACATGTGTGCAATACGATAAGCTCAATGGTAAGAAAATGAGATTGTAGGCTCATGTGCACAATTTTCACAGTTTCACCTAAATGTGTGTGACAAATACATTAAGCTGTTTTAAATGTCACATTTTTAAGCATTTGTGTGAATCTCACAAACCCTGTCAAGGATATGTCACCTAAAAATCTAAAGAAAGAGACAAAAAAAATATATATATTTTGTATAAACAGAAATCACCCATTTAAGGTTTTATACATTTTGTTCAAAAAATAAATACTGAATCAACATTTAAAACTTTATCCACACACTTTTTTAAGACTTTTTGGAGCAAACTGACTTATTTTAGCTCTACACTGTATATAAAAAAAATCAGTCACCCTACCCACCATGAATGTGAATGTTGACCGGAATACCATATGGAGCTTCTCCCACAATTCCTTTTCCACCATTAAACTCACACTGCTGTCCCAGAGCCAACTCCTCAATTCTAAACTGAAGTGAAGTGAAAAGAACACATATGGAATAATGATAAAACAAACAGGGTCAATAAACCAAACATCCACAAAAAAGAATAATGTTTCCATTACCTTACTAACTATGTACTCAAAACTGTAAAGTTTGACATGTTTTGAGCTGTGTGATACAGCTAAGACTCCCTGTGACAGCAGCACATCCACAGCCGTCTTACCAAAGACCTGAACATAACATGACATAACGTAACATAACATAACATTTTTATATTGATTCATTCATTTGACAATGCTCATTTGAATATACCATAGAAAATAGACCATAGAAAAATACCATTTAATGAAACTAATATCTCGCTCTAAAATCCACAGGTTTCACTGTAATATAAGCAGAACTGACATTCGACTTTAATCAAAATAGATCTATTTGAATGTACTTATGCAGACATTACTTTTTTATTTATCTCCAGCATTCCTACAAGCTCCAGTGGAAAGACTTGAAATACGGCCACACGCATGAGGATGTTATTATCAACACCAGCCTGAGAAAGAGAGAGAGAGCGAAAGAGAGAGAAACATGAAATAATCATTGGAAAAAGTCCCCTCATTCAGATGGTCCTGAAGCTGCAAAAACAAACTAACAGCAGCGGACACCAGCACACTCTGTCTTCTTGGACTTAAACAACAGAAAGACTAAGTAAACTTGAATGTTATTTGACTCCAAACCCTTACCCTAGCCTTAAAACCATGCAGATATAGTGTTGGTAACACATCCTGACAAGTAGCATATATTGTCAGAACACCGGATCTACCCACACTGTATCCAAGCAACACTTTCTCACCAGCTGCCCTATCTATGAGGAAAATTAGGAGGAAATTATACCCAAAATGTAAGATAATTTGCACTGACTTCAGAAAGTTAAACAATAATACACAACTTCAGTATTTATTAGGTTGAAAAAGAGATTGGCTGCATCTGAAATCGCATATTTCCCTAAAGGGCGAAAAACAGTATATAACAAAAAAAGTATGTCAGAATTCACAGAACTCATATAAGAGTAGGCACAACTGATGCTGGTAGGTCACGTGATACTGATGGCATATCGAATATAGTACTTCTAGATGACATTCATACTACGTTGAACATACTTTTTTGCGAAGTAATTATTTACAATAAGTTGAATTCAAATTAATAAATACATCGCAGATATGAGCCCCAGTAAAGTCTGACCTGTCGTTCCAGAGTCGTCTGTTTGCTCTGAATGGATTTGACATAAAATGTCTCCTGTGAGGAGTCCCAACCTAAAGATCTGTTTCCAAACTCATGTTAGTACAATAAAAACACTTTACTTCAGATGTTACGTTAATGAGATTGCTGATTTAGCCAGAAATTGTACTGTAACATGAAACAAAATGCAGCATGATGTCATTGCCAAAATGATTAGCACTAATTCATCTTCTCTTTAGAATTACAGTGAAGATGAGCGATCACCTGAATTTGAAACGAGAGGAGAGGTAGACCCGCTGTAGCATTCTTCCTGTGTCAGCTGAGAGCCGATACAACCAGTTATGAGCTGTCAGAGCTAACAGACATGATTTCTGCTCTGAAGCATTTGGTAGAACATTGTCCTGCAGAAAACAAAAAAGTCAATTACATTTAAGTTAAAAGGACTATTTTGCATATGCAAATGAACAACGTGCAGCAGAAGATCAAACTTACCAGAGGGGCCTGGCACAATAATGCGTCTTCAATTTTCTCAGTTTTGGGAGTTTTGGGGAGCTCATACAGCTGTTCTGGCTCAGGCAAAAGACTGTGAATTGTAATAAATTTGAGCCATATTAACAGATGTCATATTTTAGAAAAACACAATTTTGCTTAGTCTCTACAAATATTAAAATCAGATAGTTTACCTGCTGTAACAACACCTGTAATTATCAAAATATATCCGGCCACTTTCATAAGCGATGAGGGACTTGGAAGTCTTGCTCCAAACCTTTATGAATTCTGTGTCCTCCTATAAAGTCATGACATAAATTAACATAAAAACTAATTTAAAAAAACAAAAACAAAAGCATTAAACACAGCAATACTTACTTGGAGAATGATGTTTCTCAAGATCCTAAGATTTGCTCCCAGTAATCTGCCAAAGTCATTGGAGCAGGATCCATTGGATCTTGAAGTCAGAACAGCACAGCTGTTCTTACTAGTGCGGGTGCACGCAGGGGGGCGCTGCGCACATGGAGGAGACGGGAGCGCGCACATAGGGAACGACACTACTCACACCATTCATATAAAATGCACTGACTACCACAAAACTCAGCGGAATAATGTTCAGAGATGGCATCTAAGTGAGTACTGGGTAAAATCAACTTTCTGTCTTTTTATACGCAGACTTTGCAATCATAGAAGCGTTGCTCAAATTCATATTAGTTATATCCAAACTACAACAGTTAACGTTAGCTAATATACCGAAGAGTATCTGCTTCATATGACTTAAATAGTCACATATAAGCATATACAATTGTTCATTTTGCTATTATTAAAATTAAAGGTGTATTTTCATGAGACGTTTTTGGTACTAAGCTAACTGTTAACGGCGAACATTTCAATTGTTTACATAAATCCTCATATCGGGCATTTTCAAAACAATTATAGATTACATTCGCATAAAATCTTACAGTTGTCTGCTTCTAGTGGTCAATTTTTGGCTGCTTGAATTTGTTATCAGCCTACACACTTCTCAAATGTGTTTACAAAAACTTCCGGGTGTACGTCATCTGAAGGCGCATCGTCGCTGTTGCTAGCCGGGATTTGTAGTTTAATGCTTCGCATCAGTAAATAGTGGTAGATAAAGTGTTTAGTTAGTAATCATAATCATTAATTGCTGTTCTCAGATGAGTGTGGAGAAATGAAGATGTTTTTTAAGCTGACTGTCCGTGCTGTGAGCTGCAGGCTGTACAGTGGAGGAAGACCACCTGCCCCATTAGGAGGAAGAATCCTCACCCACCCCGAGGACATCTTTCAGCATAACATGTGGTACAGTCTAAGTAAAAGCAGTAGGACATTATGCAGATCACACTGTAGGACTGTTATTATATACTACATTATATATATATATATATATATATATATATATATATATATATATATATATATATATATATAACTGAAAAACTATATAATTATTTTAAACATTTTTCTAATTTCTAATTCTACTTTTTATATACATTCTGGTTTTATGACCTCATATTTTAGCTTCATTTTCATAATTTATAGACTACATGGGATATATTTACTCTAAAAATACACTTTCCATAGCACAGGACTATATAAGTAGACAGCAAATCAAAAGAAAAAAGGTGATTAAAAAGAAACAACATGCACCAGTGGCTTAGAATGGGCCTGCCAGTGACCTACAAATGACTACGAAATGGGCTCAAGTTGTATATCACAATGACTTTCTTCAGCATGAAACATCTCTCTCTCTCTCTCTCTCTCTCTCTCTCTCTCTCTCTCTTTCTCTATTTCTCTCTATCTTTTTCCTACTTCTCTTTCTCTCTCCTTCCCTAATTTCTCTCTCTCTCTCTCTCTCTCTCTCTCTCTCTCTCTCCCACCCACAGATCTATTTTCTCTTTATTACTTATTTATATATTTATTTTACCTTTTTTTTTTTTTTTTCCCATTGTGTAACTTCTAGTATTTGAAGGACAGCAGTGGTAACACCAACAACAATAATATTAACATATTACCATGGAATATATACATCTGTATATTTTTTCTCTTCTGCTCTTCTCTCTTTATACTGTCTTATTGAATCTAATGGGAAAACGTCTTAATATTATTTGATATTAACAGGAATTTGCATATTACTACACATCTTTTATATTGATATGTAAGAGGGAATGTATGTATTTATACAAACATAACATCATTACTTTTAATCTTCTTTTGCTTATTATTATTATTATTATATTAGCAAATATCCTATATCTTCAACTTCGTCCATTACATTCAACAATTAAATTGACTGAATGTACCATGTTAATAACAATAGATGTTATAAAGAAAATGTATATACTATATCCTTGTATACTGGCATTTATGTATGTATGTGTTTATATATGTGTATATGTATATGTGTGTATATGTATATGTATGTTGTGGCCAGAATTATTAGCCCCCTTCATAAATATGATCAAAGATGACTCTAAAAATAAATCTGCATTGTTTATCCTGGGGGGGCACATGGGGCACTTTTTATCCATGTGTGCACCAAACCCATCTGGTGGGTTTGCTGCCAAGAAGCTCTTTTTTTAGTTTCATCTGACCATAGAAGCTCGTCCCGTTTGAAGTTCCAGTCTTGTCTGACAACTGAATATGCTGGAGATTATTTCTGGATGAGAGCAGAGGATTTTTCTTGAAACCCTCCCGAACAACTTGTTGGGATGTAGGTGCTTTTGATAATTTTTTAGGCATTCTGAGATTCAAGACTCAATTCTCTGCAATTCTCCAGCTGTGATCCTTGGAGAGTCTTTGGCCACTCAAACTTTCCTCCTCACTGCGCATTAGGATGATTTAGACACACGTCCTCTTCCAGGCAGATTTGTAACATGTTTAAAATTGGGAAATTGGGATTTTCAATGCTTCAGCTATTTTCTTACAGCCACTTTCTATTTTGTGAAGCTCAGCAATCTTTTGCTGCACATCATAACTATATTCTTTGGTTTTACTCATTGTGATGAATGATTAAGGGAATTTGGCCTTTGTGTTTCCTCATGTTTATACTCCTGTGGAACAGGAAGTAATGGCTGGACACTTTCATGTTCATGATCACCCTGGTGTGCTAAAAAAAATTAAATATGAATGGGAATATACTTCAGATTTTACTCATAAAAAATTCTAGGGGTGCCAATAATTGTGGGAAACGTGTTTTGGAGAAAAACATTTATTTCTTAGTGTTATTTTCCCCCCACTTTCAATTATTTTCCTTCAATGAAAGGTTAGATTTTTGCTAATTTTATTAATTAAAGATCAAAAGGATAAACAATGCAGATTTATTTTTAGGGTCATCTTTGATCATATTTATGAAGGGGGCTAATAATTCTGGCCACAACTGTATATTACATACTTTTCTATATATATTGAAAGCTGTGGAATAACCTTTGCATTTTATACATGATATATGACATTTACATATACATTTATATATACATATGACTTTTAGCTATATGTAAAACAAACAAACACAAAACAATTAATTGCAGCACCTAGAATGCACACAATTCTACATTCATATAAATGAATACTGTAAAATGTTAAAAGACATTTTATTTTTGTCAACTACTATATATTTAAATTAAATTGAAGCTTGTCATATTCATTGCTTGGTAAAATATAAAATAAAAATAAAGAATTTTATTGTAGACTGTTCAAATAAATATGCATTTTAAATTCAGTTTTAATTATAACCAAAAAATTTACAAAAAAATTTCAGAACTTCAATAGATAATTCAAGCTTTCATTTATTTAGGTAATAAGATTAATAGTAAGTACTGATTGACTTAGTTGGTGTATAAAAGATGCTTAATATTCAGTAGTAATATTATTGATTTGGCTGCACTAACACTTCTGGATGAGAACAAAACTTGAACTGAATTGAGCTGAATAACAATGCTATTGTCTTCTGTAGAGCTGCTTTATTTATGCAGAATTTGAATTTGTCTCATATTTGATGAAGTTTGCTTTACTGTTTCTGTTATTTTTTCTGTTTATTATGGTAAATCTGCTTTGAAACAGTATTCTATAAAGCACTATATAAATAAAGGTGACTTGACTTTTTTAGAAAATAATCCCACATTAAAAGGATTCTATTGTTTGCATTTATTGCCCAACAGATTAATGCTTAATTAAATTTGGATCATATTTGAGTTGGATCAGTGAGGTGAAGTGAATGTTTGTTCTGTGTGCTGTGCCTCAGGGATCATGTGCAGTGGACTGAAGAGGAGAGAGAGAAAGCCCGGCAGAAAGCAGAGGAGAACTCGAAAGAGAAGATTCCGCTAGAAAAGCAATGTAATATTCAAACCCCAACATGAAGATCTATCCCATTATTGGTTGCCAGCTTGTTTTTCTAGTTTTGACCCCTAGTTGTTTTCTCTCCAATCAGCGAAATATGACAGAGAAGCTCATAAATATTGGGACCGATTTTATGAGACGCACCAGAGCAAGTTCTTCAGAAACCGGAATTGGCTCTTCACTGAGTTCCCAGAGCTTCTCCCTCCAGACACTGCAGGGATGTATATCCCGGAGCAGGGGCAGAGCAGCAGGCTGGACTCGTGCTCAGAGTCTGGGAACGGAGAAAAGCACCAGCCCTACGGTTCCAGCACATTAACCAGTGATGTGGACACATTCCCTGGACAACATGCTGCTTTTAGGATACTAGAGGTGTTACTAACCTCCATTCAGTCACACAAGAACAATTTCTTTGTGCCTAAATAATCATTTCTGATGTGTTAAGTAATTTAGAATTGGATGCTTGAATGGATAGTTCACCCAAACATTTTGTCATCATTTACTCACCCTCAACTTATTAAAAAACCTGTAACCTAAATTTCTTTGTTCTGCTAAACACACAAGAAGATATTTTGAAGAGTGTTTGTAACCTAAAAAAAAATACTATGGAAGTCAATGGTGCCCCACAACTGTTTGGTGTAGCTCTAAAAGTCATTCTAAATATAAAAGAATAGCAGAGTCCACACCACAACTATAACAATAACGACACAGAGAAACAATTTCATTGGAATTACTTTCAGAACGTTTTTATTTAATCTCATGAATGATAAAAAAACATTGACATTGTTTTGTGTGTTTATGCAGGTGGGCTGCGGTGCAGGAAACAGTGTGTTTCCCATCATCAGCTCCATCAGGTAAGAACATCAGCTTTACCGTGTGAAAAATTAAACATCATTTCCTCATTTTTATTGCTAGGAGAAATTATGGAGATGTTTGTCGTACAATTGTTTTAGCAAAGTACAAAAAGCACCATGAAACACATACTACCATTTAAAAGTTTGGGGTCAAAAAGATGTTGTTGAAAATGTTTTTTGAAAGAAGTCATCAAGGCTGCATTTATTTGATCAAAAATTTGGCAAAAAATAACATTGTGAAATATTACCATTTAAAATGTTTGTTTTCTATTTGAATATAATGTAAAATGTCATTTATTCCTGTGATCAAAGCTGAATTTTCAGCATCATTACTCCAGTCTTCAGTGTCACATGATCCTCCAGAAATAATTCTAATATGATGATTTGATGCTCAAGAAACATTTATCATTGTTATCAATGTTGAAATTAGTTGTGCTGCTTTTCTGTGAAAACCATGATACTTTTTTTTATTATTTGAAGAATAGAAACTTCAAAAGAACAGCATTTATTTGAAATAGAAATCTTTTGTAACACTTTTGATCAATTGAATACATTATTTTAATAAAATCTTATTGACCCAAAACCTTTGAACAGTAGGTTCTCATGCTCTGTCTTCTAAAATCATACAATAGCTTTGTGTGAGGAACTACAGTATAACTTGAACATTTAAAGGATTAGTTCACCCAAAAATGAAGATTATCCCATGATTTACTCACCCTCAAGCCATCCTAGTTGTATATAACTTAAATAGTGTTAAATTAAAAAAATATCCTTGGTCCTCCAATTGGAATGAACGGCGTTCCTGATTTTGAAGCCAAAAAAAGCACATCCATCCATCATAAAAGTAATCCATATGGCTCCAGTGGGTTAATAAAAGGACTTCTGAAGTGAAGCGGTTGATTTTTTTTTTTTTTTTTTTTTTAAATACATAAATTGTTTATAAACTTGAATTCCTAGCTTCCAGCAGACGACCTACGCAAATCGACTTATGGCCAGAACACACCAAGCCGACGCCGATGAACTAGTGGTGACGAAAGCAGACTGGTTGGCTCACATCGGCAGCGTCTGTGTCCAAAGTTGCCCTGACACACCAAACCGACGCTAAACAGCCGATGGCCAAGTAGCACGTCAGTTCTGTGCCTGTGTGAGATGAAATGCCTTTCCGAACCAGCAAGCGGCAGTAGCTGAACAGCCAATCAGAATGACCAGACGGACCGACGAGCTCCAACGCCGATTCAACATTTAGAATCGGCCGAAAAGAAGCCAACGAGAACCAACTTCAGCCGACGGTGCGGAACACAATGAGAAAACTTAGTCGGCCGACGAAGAAAAACTGCCCAATGGCCGACCATCGGTGCGGAACACACTGAGAAAACTTAGTTGGCCAACGAAGAAAAACTGCCTGACGGCCGACCGTCGACTTGGTGTGTTCCTGCCTTTACACCAAAAGAGTGATCTCTGACATGATGCATGAAGCATCGATGAACGCGGAAGTGCAGAGGATAGAGCAAAATGAAACACCGGTCATGAATTATAAGTCTAAAATGAGAAATTTTAAATAGAAATGTCAGAAGATTTCGATTTAAGAGAAGAGGAGATTGAGTTTGTTGCACAGCCCTGTTTGTTTGAACTGCAAACTTATGATACTCCTACCAGTGATGCGCGGGTTGATCCAAAATGAGCGGGTGCCTGCGGTCATCCGCGGTCACCCGCGGTTACGAGTCATCCAAAAATACTTTTAATGGTATTCGGGTCGCGGTCGGTCGGGTCGTTTGAAATAAAGATGCCAATTAAACCTTTGTAATTTTCAGTTTTACTTAATAAAGGTTTCAGTTTTACTTTCATGGGTATTTGTGAACATTTATTTATGGTTATTGTAGCCTCAGTCTTTGGCTTAGCCTACCTGTTTTTGTTCGTCTAAAATGCGTTAATAAATACTTTATTAACATATTCTATCCCTGCATTGTGTGCTTGTGAGAGCTTCAATTGGGCATTCACGTGGCGAAATAGCCAAGCCTACTAATACAAGTGAGAAATCCTTATTTACCTTTTGAATGTTGAGCGTTATTAACTTTTGAATAAATGCTGACGCGGGACAAAATGCCCGATTTCCCAACACGTTGAACTGAGCAATGAAATTGTACAATTTTAATAGGCTACGTTACTTTTAAACGCATATAGCTCAGTAATGTCAGTTTTATGTATTTTCTAAGAGGGGGCGGGATTTTTGTTGGGAAAGTCGGGGGAGAGACGCGCACTTCGATTAGACTGGATAAACACATGCAGCATCTTAATTGTTAAGAAAATGAAACGAAATAAATGAATAAATCAAGCCTTTATTACATAACACTACAACATTCAGAAAAAGAACGGTTTGCGCTCCTAAGGGCTTTCACACTTTTCCAAAAGTGGGCCTTCTCTCAGTTGACCTGCTGATTAGGCTAATTCTTTAAGCAGGGTCGAAACATAAACATCGCATTCATCAATAATATGCATCTGACAGCTGAAATGGAAAATGATGGGCCGCCTCAAGAACTGCCTGCTCTCGCCGCTGCACCTCTGAGGGCACCACGTCAGGTCCTGAAATATTTCTCTCCTCCACAGGCCGGATATTATTGGCCAGGGAGGCTGATAGGGGGTTCTTACGTCTATGGCCCAATGACGCTACAATGAGCATTTACTGCTTTTAAAAAAATGCGGGTCAGGAAGCGGGTCGGGTAATGTTTTCTTCTCTTTTTTTTTTGCGGTCCGAGTTGCGGGCGGGTTAGTTGAAAACGTCGGTCGGGTGCGGGTTGTTTATACATTGACCCGCGCATCACTGACTCCTACAACCTGCATCATACATCGCGTCAGGGGTCACTCTTGTGGCGCAAGTTGACTTGTGCAGGCTGTCTGCCGGAAGCCAGTTATTATAGTTGATAAAATTTTAAATATGTATATTTTTCTCACAAAAACCCACTGCTTCGCTTCAGAAGGACTTTATTAACCCCCTGGATCCATATGGATTATATTTATGATGGATAGATGCATTTTTTGATCTTCAAAATCTTGCCCCCACCCAAATCATAAATCTTGGAAGAGCCAGGATATTTTTTTTATATAAATCTGATTGTGTTAATCTGAAAGAAGATAGTAATATACACCTAGGATGGCTTGAGGGTGTGTATACATGGGATAATTTTCATTTTTGGTTGAACTAAACCTTTAAGTTCTTTGAAAAAGTAAGAAAATAATTTAAACTCAATTCTTTATTTTATGTCAATGTTTTGGGTAAGCATCCAAGTAAGAAGTGGGATATTATACAGTCAGTAATGTTCAGGTCATTATCATTTGCAAAATAGACCCTAACCTGGTGACCTCAAAGCGGATGCTGACTCTACATATATTATTATTCATATGAAATTATCAGATGAGGAGATGAAAATCAAAAAGTTGTAGTAGAAACACTTATTGGGTGTAGTATGTAAGCAGTCATATTTGTGTATTTTTAGGGGCAGTAAGGCGTTTCTGTACTGCTGTGACTTCTCATCTCGAGCTGTTGAGCTCATCCAGGTAAAACACAGTCACATGACTCTGCTCTTCACCGCATAATTACACCGGCCACCTTTCCATCAAATAGAGCCCACACACATCCCAGATATACATTAGTGAAAGCCTTTGAGAATGGATAAAGATGGGGAGGGCGACATATCCTGTTCTCCATCCATATAAATGACAGCTGATCAGTCGTGTGGGAGTTTGGCTCTGTCTCCTGGTGCTTGATGCTCTTTGGTGTGCAGAGACCTTCATCGAATGCCAGCAGCAGAACATATTGAATGGCGGGGGAAGAGACATGCAGTGGCAGTGCTGCATATATGCTTTGATTATTATTCAAAACTCATTCTCACTCATTGACTAACTAATATTTTTACATTTTGTGAAGAAAATTTTGCCTGTGAAAAAAGTCACAGCCATGTTGCTTGGGTGTTGGTCCGGGTCAAAAGAACACTCCCAGAGTCTCTATGGTATTCTAGACCCTAAATATGGCTTGATAATAATAAGAAATTATTCTTGAACAGCAAATCAGCATATTGGAATGATTTCTGAAAGATCATGAGACACTGAAGACTGGAGTAATGATGCTGAAAATTCAGCTTTGATCACAGGAATAAATGACACACATTTTAATTACATTTTACATTACATTTTCAAATAGAAAGCAGTTATCTTATTTGCTAAACCAAGAGGAATTCATGGAACTTAAAATAAAGGTATGGAAATGAAATAAAATATTTTATTTTAATTAAAAAAATGTGTATTTGAATATATACAATATATAAAGTACTGTTATATATATCTTGGTAGTAATGAATTTAATTTATGCTAGTTTTAATTTTAGTACAGTTTTTGACAGGCTTTATTTTATGCAATTTTCCCCCTTTTTTTTCCGGGGTGAATTATGACCTGGTCATTTCATTATGGAATTCACCCTAAAAGTAATTTCATTTAGCCTATTTGAAATGCAATTAAAGCAATTCCCAAAGTGTCAACTGCTTTCATATTAAAATAAATGAAACTCATAATGTTTGTTAATTGTATTAGTATGATAAAATGTCCACTGAGGCAAACATTAAAATGCCCCACTAAAACTTCAGCCATTTGAGGACAATTGCACACATTTTCCCTTGCAGGAACACCCAGACTATGACCCTGCAGTATGTCATGCATTTGTGCGGGACATTTGTGACACAACGTCCCCATTTCCCTTCCCCCCTGAGAGTTTGGACATTATTCTGGTGGTCTTTGTGCTCTCTGCCATCCACCCAGCACGGTAATAAAGGTCAAATTCTCACACACACACACACACACACACACACACACACACACACACACACACACACACACACACACACACACACACAAACATACACTCACACATTATGTTAACACTAACACACTTGCCCAGCATGCATCTGACATTAGAGTGTTTATATGACCAGTGTCCACAGTGTCCATTACTGCTGTCTCGCTTATAGCAGCCATTTTCAGTTTACCTCCCTGTTATACCCTTCAGCCTAATCCAACTGTCCCAACATGTATTTCATATCTTTAAAATATATAATATACTTTAAATAGCATGAGAATAGCATCAGAAGCATGTTTTTATTTTATCATAAAGCCACCTTTATTTTTTTTATATTTAGAAGTGTTAATATACTCAACATTATCCAGTCCATATAGATTTATGTGGAAGGTTAAGTTAAGATCCACTGGATATGTAACAAAGGTTAAATTAAAACATGATCAACTTCTTTTCTTGGACTCATATATTTATGTTATAACCAGCATTGTAGCTTCAGAAGTTATCTAAGATCTTCAGATATAAACATGATCTTGACAGCTCTTGAGCAGCGTTATGGAAAATTGAGTGTTAGGGATTATCAGTTTACATATTTTACCACAGCTCTGGAGTATTTAAAGTTTTTTTGCCAAGGGAATTAAGTGCAAGCATGAAGCTCTAGTTTGGGAAGCTCAAATTGGAAGCTCGCAGAACCATAGACTAACATCTTTTCTCTTTTGTTTGCATTAGCAAAGTGTTTCTTGCTTCTCTTTGTACCCAGAAATGTTGAACTAATGTTTCCACTTGTTCCTCATCAGATTCACAGATAAATCAGAGTTTTATACATTCCCTGAAATATGGTCGACACAATTTTGAGTCTGGAGACTTTGTTTGATTTATTTATACAGTGCACTTATTACAGGTTCAATCCCTCTAGACTACAACATGAGCTGAAGGTTCTTTATCAAGGTTACATGGTGATATAGATTATGGATAAACCCTTACAGGATTTGAATCTACAACCTCAGATCTTTAACCTCTCAATCAGAACAGTCATTTCAGGGAACGTAACTGTAACGTAACACCATATACACAATTGCCATGAATCCCTGCTTTTGCATGAGCATTTGCATAAAAATCATTTAAATTAAATTCCAGAATTAAAATTTCATCCAGGATGTTCATGTCTTTCTTTCTTTAGTTGAAAAGAAATTAAGGTTTTTGAGGAAAACATTCCAGGATTTTTCTCCATATAGTGGACTTCACTGGGGTTCAACGGCTTGAAGGTCCAAATGTCAGTTTCAGTGCATCTTCAAAGAACTCTACACGATCCCAGATGAAGAATAAGGGTCTTATCAAGTGAAACGATCTGTCATTTTCTAAAATAAATAAAAAATTAGATACTTTTTAACCATAAGTCTTTGCACATTTGGTAAACACTGGATCGGTACTTCTGCCTACATCGTGACCTTTCTGATTATGTAATGTGTGGCACATCACAGAGCAGTGTGCTAGATTCAAAAAGGAAAAAGAAAAAAAAAACATCAAAATTTCTCTTATGCAAATGATATGGAAAAATTGCTATTTTATTCAAAATCCTGTGATGCTATATGGAAGCTTAATATAGCATCTCTCTTATTAATTAAATATTAATCTGTTTAAAACACCTCTAACCCTTCTGCTTTCCTTCAGCAGAGCTCAAGGTGTGGTGGAGAGTTTGGCTGGACACCTGAAACAGGGAGGAATCATGCTGTTCAGAGACTACGGCAGATATGATCTGTCACAACTAAGATTTAAAAAAGGTGATTGTCTCTGTTGACTCATTAAACTATTTAGCATTGTAATTAATATTATTACAAAGTCCATTATTATTGTGATTCGATTTTAATTGATATCCAAATCATTAATACAGCCGTCAATATACAACACATTAACAAAAACAACTGAATGTGTTAAGTCTCTAATTATGAAAAATATGTTTTTATTATTTTAATATCATGACAATCCTAAAATTTAATTCAACTAAATAGTAATTTCTCTTCTGCTCTTCTCATAGTTTTAAAGGGGTCCTTGATTATGATTTCACTTTTTTAACTTTAGTTAGTGTGTAATGTTGCTGTTTGTGCATAAACAACATCTGCAAAGTTAAGACGCTCAAAGTTCAATGCAAAGAGAGATATTCAAGGGTCAATTCAATGCTGGATTTGCACAAAAGATTAACATGACAGCACATGCTAGTCGATGAGTTGAATCAACTCCACAGCAACTATATAAATTTATCCACTAACCATTCAGAAACGTCCAGTTTCATTCTAAAAGTTGTAACTTCTTCCTGAGTCTCTCCATCAGTGTCAGTTTGAACAATGTAAGGCTGACCACCGTTACTGACAAACCTCATTTTGGCTGCGTGAGATTCTCCAGCTTTGTTGCTGTTGAACAACCGAAGCACGAGCTATTAAAGCTCCGCTCTCTTCTGGAAAGGAAACTGGGAACAGCAGCTCATTTGCATTTAAAGGGACACACACAAAAACGGCTTGATTTCGCTCACACCCAAATAGGGGCAAGCTAATATTTGACAAGCTAAAATTTTTGCTATAATAAAAGCTATAATAAACACATTCTGGGGACACCAGAGACTTATATTACATCTTGTGAAAACGGGCATAATAGGAACACTTTAACAAATCAAAACTTGATTGTAATTGATTCTTGTATAACTCTGCATGACCACTGATCCACTTTCTTCAGGTCAGTGTTTGTCAGAAAACTTCTATACGCGACAGGATGGAACCTGTGTGTATTTCTTCACAAAAGGTAGAACCATTTCAGCAGATTTTTTAGAATACCGTACATATTATTTTTGAATTCCCTGCAGTTTTTGGCTTGCATAAACACCCATTCATGCTGAATGTCTTGATCTCTCTACAGACGAGGTTCATCATTTGTTTTCTAATGCTGGCTTGGAGGAGATTCAGAATCTGGAAGACAGAAGACTGCAGGTGAACAGAGGAAAGAAGGTGGTAATGCACAGAGTGTGGATGCAAAGCAAATACCGGAAGCCTTATCTGATTTCAGCATCTGTCTAGCAGACTGAGCTCTACAAAAAACTGAGCTAGTCCTATCAAGATTTTAAAGGATGTTATCTTTGTGTTAGACCTCAAGTATAGTAAATGATGGAGATGACATTATAAAAACATCAAGAAAGCAATCCTTATGTTCCTTTTAAAACTGAACATTGCTTCCATTTTGAAATGAATGTATTGTCTTTGCATTATTAGCTATTTAAGTGAATTGTCATTACCGGAGTTCTGAAAGTTAACGGTTGTTTTTCTAAAAGCCACATTAGAGACCATTTTACTATTGCATGTAATCAAATAACCATATATAATATGATTTAAGTGCTAAAAATGTTTGATTTTTTCATTCAAGTGTATTTTTAGTATGCTATCTTATTATTTATTGGAACAAAATATGCAAACTGTTCATTCTCACAGAAGGGCAAATTCACTTCCATAATGACTGTCACAAAAGGTTGTATTTGTTCTTTAAATAAGTATTTGCTCAAGTTTTTATAGAATTGTTTGATGTATATTGATTATTATTTGTAATGTTTTACATGTTTGTAATGGCAATTTGGTTTCCAAAGAAATAACTTTGATAATAAAAACGTTTATTTGAAATATTTTTTTTAAAAAAGTGCTTTACTGTCATAATAATTAAGATGTTTATGTTAATTATGTCAGTATACGCTTATTGCAAGTAAAAAATTGCATTGCATGAGAGCGAATGTACTTTTCTTTTTTTACCTTGATACACACTGATTCTGTATTTCATAGGGAGATATTTATAGCCATATATTTACACCATTAAGCATGTATGTGTGTGTGTGTGTGTGTGTGTGTGTGTGTGTGTGTGTGTGTGTGTGTGTGTGTGTGTGTGTGTGTGTTGGATATGATGTTTAGACCGATGGGACAGTAATTTCTAAGTGGCCCCCAAGTCTCTCCCATCAGCTCATTTTCATGGGATGAGTGTCAAGTATCGCGATAGTGTTTCGAGAGAGAGCAGCTTCATGTCTTGTCTTCATTTCATCTTTATCCTCTTCAGAAGCAGCAGCAGCAGGCGCCTCCAGACGCACTGCAGAGGGCGATGAAGGTTTGTGTGTCTGTCCCAAGTGTTGACAGCCCCTCCTCTCCCGATGAAAAAAACATCATCATTCACTTAACCTCCTACATTTTGTCTGATGTCTTTTGCGTGGACAGCTGATTGATGTTTTGCTGTATGATTCTCTAAAAGTGGCTGGATGAGTGCGCAAAGTAACAGTGGAAGTTTGGAGGGGGCGCCATCTTGGCTCCAGCAGCAGCAGCGGCTCTCGAGCGCGTCCCCGGCGCCGCTTTCTCTCACACACAGCGCGCCGCTCGCACCAGCCAAAGAAGGTAAAGTGTGCTTGTTTTATTCTCATAAGTTTCCAGTTTTGGATAGTCGAAGGACTTTGGTTGAAGGTTCAGTTGGTGGAGTTAAAATTAGGTTACAATTACTCGACCGACTTGGGTTACGAGTTACAGTATGAGGTTAGCAGGCTGTGGTTGGGTTAGCTTTTTAGCTGGACAGCATTCAAGCTAGTTAGCTAGCTCGGTATTGGCTGACAAGCGTGTTAGCCCTTTAGCATGCTAGCGTGTTAGTTTCTCGGCTAGTTAGCCGCCTAGCTTGTGCTGTCAAAATGTATAAAGTGGCCTCTTATTGGCTAACGTGCTAGCATTTTAGCTGGTTAGCATGCTAACCTCATACAAGTTCAGGCGAAAGCTTTAGCATTTTAGCTCTTAGCTAATTAGCATCATAAGCTCATACTGTACTACAGTGCAACTGCTCAGAATGAGCTCCAGCAAGTCAAAATAAGAAATAAAGAAAACGTCAACTGGTAATTTACTGTTTTAGAACTTGTATGCGTTATGATACTTGGCGATGTGATATCACATTTTAAGATTACATTGAAAATTGGGGATTTTGACGTTAGATTTTATGTTTTAGTGAGCAGGAGTGAGACTTGGAGACTGATTGAGCAAATGAATTTTTGTTTTCTACCGAGCGTTTTATTAACTTTTTTTTTTCTTGTTAACTCACTTGTTAATTGTTTTTGGAAGTTAGTTTTTTTTTTTTTTTTTTTTTGCAGTGCATGTTTCTATGCACAGATGTGCATTAAAGCACATTTAATGAATCATACAGTCACACCGAGGTGTTATTCTAACAATTTGGGCTTGGTCTTGCTGTAATGAGTGCAAGTTTGGCATTGTGCCTGTTTTAAGGTGCCGTCCACTCTTCCACACATTTGGCATTTAGGATATTATTGGAGTTGTTGGCCAGTTGTCAACTTGTGTCAGTCTGCACAGCTGACCTTTCATCCTGTCACAGAGCATTACATCCTAATGCTAACGTGTATGTCTGTCAACAGACCTAAAAGAGATCATTTTGCTGTTCTCAATCCATGCTGTTGCTTCTCCATGTGTTGTTTTCATTGCAAAGAGACTAAAGATAAGTGATATTCCCCCAGGGAGATGTTTAGGTGAGAACCTCTCAAGAGCTGTTTAACTGCAAGAATAGATATTGTGAACAAGCACTGGTCCAGCACTGCAAGAATCAGAGAGCAAGTAATATAAATTATAGTTAATTAATTAAGTTGAAATGTTATACAAGTTGAAAACCAATTAAAAATGGAAATCACTAATAAATTTTTATTTATATATATATATATATATATATATATATATATATATATATATATATATATATATATATATAATAGGTGAAATAAAGTAAAAGCGTAAAACCAAAAATGGGTGTTTTTAATTGACAGCATAAGTATGTGTCAGAAACAGGTGGACACCGTGCCTGTGAAGAGTAGAGAGCTAAAATGACATCCCTGCATTGTAAGGGTTCACCCGGGTGCTTGTGCAGGGGCCTGAGAGCAGGAGACCCGTGCAGAATGTCAAGGAAATGATGCCTCTTCACCAGAGAGTGCAAAAAGGACAAAGAGCAAGAGGCATTTTGAGTATTAACTACTACATCCTTTACTTTTCATGGCTTTTATATTTGAACTATGTAATCTGGCATTGTTTTCTGTCTTAAGATGTGGAAATGTGATTTATCAAGCCTGGGTGATGCTATTAAGCTGCATCTGTTAACTCTAGCTGTATCTCCCAGATGTGTTGTTTTTTGAAGTATAAATCGATTATTTAGCACTCTTGAAACACATCCACAGAGTCTGAGGCTGCTCAAAATAGCCTCACCTTCTCCTGTCTGCCTCCATTACGAACTCTAATGATAAACCTCCCCTGCAGTCCTGTTTATGTCCTGGCCTGATAACACCACTGATCTTTGCACTGCCATTTTGTGTCAGTGGGAATGTGCCGGGCATCCATGTTGGCTCTTGGTCCTCCAGAGAGAGAGGGATAAGCCTGGTTAAAAGAGTTTCATACAGCAGTGTCTCCCACAGGGTGCTGCTCGCTTCTTTATGACGTTGTTTCGGTCCTGTTCACAGCATGACATTACGTGTTTTACAGTAACACAGAATTCACAGCTGAAATGCCGATCTGATAGTGGTCAAGTCTTGTTTATTTATATAATACAGATTGGTTCAAAGCAGTTTTACAGCAATAAATGGGAACAAACTAGATCAGTGTTGCAAACGTCTTCAATTAAGAATCTGTAAGATATAATTACAAGTTCATTTTCAACTATAAAGCAGCTCTACAGAAGACAATTTAGTGTCATTATTCAGCTCAATTCAATTATTCTGTGTTCGATAGTTTTTATTTGGACAAGTCGTACTGAATGTCATTGCAGTATACATAAAATTATCAAAATAGGTGGCATCTGCAAACATTATGTTCGAGCATTATTGGAGTTGAAGTGTCACTGCAAGAGCTTTTTCTATTGATCCTAATTACGATTGTCAGTTTGAATGTGGAATGTACACCTCTACACTAGAGCTGCATAGTTAATCATTAAAGATGCCGTAGAACGTGTTTTCAAAAGATGTAATATAAGTTTAAGGTGTCCCCTGAATGTGTCTGTGAAGTTTCAGCTCAAAATACCCCATAGCTTTTTTTTTTTTTTTACTTCCATGTACTGAACTCTTGTTATTTATCTATGCCAAGGTAAATTCAAATTTTAATTCTAGGGCACCTTTAAGGCTACATTTACATGACAACAATGAGCTAAAATGGAAAAGTTTTCCGCGTACAGATGACTAAGATGTCAAAACAATCCCCGTTCAGACGGATCCATGAAAATGATTAAAAATACTGTATTATTGATGCCAGGCTAGTAGTTGGTGCTGTCACTTTGTTAAGAAAAACTACGCGTCTATGTGAACACAGAATACACATGCGTGTATTGTCACCGTTTTCACAGATTCTCATTTTTGTCGTTTACACAGAGACAATAATGTTTCAAGAAATTACACTTTGAAACTTTATATAAAGTACCTTTTTTATTGTTTTGCAAGTTGATAGTGTGCGGGATTTTCCTAGTTAAAAACTGTCATGTAAATGGCCCCTAAAAAGTCATGAATCTCAATTCAAACACCCACGCGATCTTATTCCTAAATGACAATGATTTGACTGTCTTTTAAACTTTTAACAAGTACAATCACAGCAGAACATTCAAATCTGCTTTGGCGCTGCTGCTGAGCCAGAGAGAGCAGTTGTCATGTATAGGTATGGACGTTTTTCAACCACACAGTCTCATCATTTCTATGTTACAAACATTCAGATTATAACAGAACAAGGAAAAAAGTTTAGTTATGGGAATAGGATATAAACACTTGTGTCTATGGTAGTGATCAAAATAGAGCAAATCACCTTTTGAAAGTAACTTGGCACTTCAAATAAAGATTGTATGAATAACATCGTTACACAAGTAAGTGGTGACAAGTGACGGTTAAAAAATGTTTTTGTCATTGCATCATTCATTAATTTGTTCAAAAACGCTGATTCATCCTGTAATGAAAGAAGTGGAGTCTTTATGAGCGAGTCATTGAATCATTTATTCAAACAGATTAAAAAAAAAATCTAATTAATAATGGTAATCTAATTTTTTTAATAGACTGCATCAATTAACATTTTGTGAGAACCTCTTGTAAATTGCATTTTATTTAGTTTAGTTGTCTTTTCAGAATCGTGGGAGAATCATGGTATTTAGTTTAAACAAAAAATATTGTGATTCTCAATTTATCCAGAATCGTGCTGCTTTACTGTACAAATTTTGTGTGCCAGAAAATGTTACTCGTTTAGCTTGTTTATGAGCTGAAAAGCTTGTTAGAACTTCCCATCATTTAATTTCCCATATTTTAATTAAATCAGGACCAAGTTGTAAAAATATGTAATATTTAAATATTTTTTTACAAATAACATTTAATAAATATTAAAATACCCAAAATGTCTGTATTGTTCTAACTAAAGTTGTTTGAATGGTTGTAACAGTTGGTATGTTTATATGCATATATATTTGTATTTGTGTCAGAAATTAATCCACTCTGATTGCACATTCAGAAAGTACTCTTGTACCACACATTCCAGTATTTGTTTTAGGGCTGCAACTTACGATTATTTTGATAATCGATTAGTTGGCCGATTATTTCTTTGATTAATCGGATAAAAAGACCAGTTTTCTTTTTTTTTTTCTTCTTCTTTTTCTTTTTATTGACATAAAACACTATTGCACATCCTGCCCAATGTTGTCCTTCAAACAAATGTACCAACTGCATGCTATGTAAACATATAGTGAATACATCTATATGCTATATATGCAAAAGAGCTATAAAGCAAAAAGACAAATAATAAAATTAAGATTATTAGGGATGCTCATTTCGGTTAAATCTCTCGACCGACGCTCGTTATCCGATTATTAACCGTTAACTGATAAGATTATAATATTGTATAGCCTATATGATGATAACATGACATATATATGACATTAAATAAAAAATACAACTGACGAGTGTCTGTGTCTTCCACGGGTTTATTTTAATATGCAAACAGCAGCATAGAACAGAAACAACAGAACCTGGATTCACATTATCAAATTGTCACGCACCTGCAGCATTTCTGACAACAGAAAAAAATAATTTAAATAAAAGGCATAAAATAAATAGGCCTACACTAAATATTTTTCACTTAAATGTTTAACAAATTAAGATGACAAAACAAAAACACGGTGAATCCATTAAAGCTTTGAACAACCGGTATTTTAGACATTTTTTTCCGTCAAATAAAAATAGCAGGCCTACCTCAAGGATTGTCATTGTTATGACCACGGACGGTGCACGTGTGTATAGCCTACCGAACGCGTCTTTCCGCCTCATGGGCAAAGGATTTTCTTTGAAAGGCTCGCGCACGAGACTAAGGCCCAATCCCAATTCTATTTTATACCCCTTCCCCTTCCCCCTACGCCTACCCCACTCTGTTTCAAGGGGTAGGGCTGAAAATATTGCCCTAAGAAATGGGACACCACTACTAGACCGTTACACGTCGTCATAAGTCGTCGCTAGCTCCTACGTCATAGATGCGCCGATGTTTATCACACACTTCTAAAGGCCAATTCACACCGCACCGACAACACTCGTCTGTTGGAGTTTGTTGGATCGGTGTGATACCCCTGTTGGCGTCTGTTGGAGTCGGTTTTCACTCGACTGAACATGTTTAATCGGCATTTGTCGGGTCGTGGAATGTCTGCGCGGTGTGAACAGTTTTCCAACAGACGGCAACAAACTCTGACGTAATCTGACCTGGCCACGACCCGTTGCCATGACGATGAGGCAAGTCCCCTGCAAAGACAGCTGTTTGATCGCGCCCGCGCCTCACACACAACACAACAAAGCAGTGGAAACCTGACATCGCAGCTTGTTCATTATAAAAAATAAAATACTGTTAAAAAAATAAAATATACAAAAGGTACAATAGTCCATAGTGCAATCCGTGACATTGAGCAAGAGCAGCTGCTCCACTTCACCAAAAGAGAGAGGTAACACTAACCACTATGAGAGCAACGCAGGTTTACCTTCAGTTTCGATTTTAATAATTTGTTTTGGCTTATTTAGCTACATGGTTGTATATGCTTATGGGTCTCGTTAATAAAAAGGGTCACGCTAAAAAAGCCTTCAGATGCCCTCGATAGCTGTAGTGATCTCTGTTGCTTGGGCGACAGCTATTTTTTGCATTTGTCTTCAGTTCTTCGCATAAGACAAAGGAGACGAACCTGCGTGTTTCCTCAGGAGTCCCTGGTTGATACAGAACATACAATACTGATGAATAAGCACGCAAACTGAATGCACGTTTTGTTTATATCATGTAACGTAACGTATTTATGGACGTAACCACAACAAAACAATACATTAATCAGGCATGCGGCAAAAAGACAAGTTAGCTGCCACCGGATTTGAATTTATGTTGTCAAATCAACGCGGGTTTCAATAAAATATAAAAAAAATATGTTGTGGAACTATCATAAAGTGAAAAACATTAGCGAACTGTTTTCATAGCGATTTTAACAAATCTTTTTTCGGAGAACATAACCGTATACATGAACACAAGATTAAAGGCAACATAAAACAAGTGATTATTTATTACTAAAATACTGTTTACCGTTAAAAAATACTTACATTTATGGGTCTCTCTGCTCGCTCGGTCGGCCATGTTGGAAATTTATCATACCCCTTCGTCTGAAGTGTGGTCCCGAAAAA
Source organism: Chanodichthys erythropterus (assembly GCF_024489055.1). Lineage (NCBI taxonomy): Eukaryota > Metazoa > Chordata > Actinopteri > Cypriniformes > Xenocyprididae > Chanodichthys > Chanodichthys erythropterus. Next base: position 8,633,618 of record NC_090234.1, read on the forward strand.
TTTTAGTTTGAAGGGCTACCTGGCCCTTCCCCCTACCCCTTCCCCTCCAACCAAATGAGAATTGGGACACCCCTACCCCTTCACGTGAACGCGCGAAACAAAGGGGAAGGGGTAAGGGGTAGAATTGGGATTGGGCCTAAGCGGAATGCGGGAAATGAAGTATACCATGGCCCTAAATTGTAATGGACTGGAGCTCACGGTTCACATCGAGAGAAATGGGAACGCGGGGGCACCGCGATGCGACCACATGCATGCAACTGATAAGCTTTGTAAATGCAGTATTACAGTATACACATACCAATTCAACACGCAGGTCTCCTCTCGTGCGTCCTCCCCACTGTGTCGCCGGTCGAGGCAATAATTTTCGTTTCGCTTTTCGATATCTCTTTTATAGATGCCATCAATGCTTTTAACTCAAAACAGTCCATAAACTACAAATCCTCACGAAAACTTCAGTCAAGCCAGCTTGCGCGTCAATCTGAGAGATCAGCATCTTACCTTAAAGTGTCAAATTTCTCGGTTTCTGAATGGACGGTTTTGCTTGATTGACAAACGCTAACGTTCGGCCACGATTTATATACCAACGACCTGTCCTAAAACGTTAGCACGCTGTGATCGATTGCTTGGAGATCGCGTGTTTCTCTGTTCGAGAGCGCATTTCCTCTTCTTCACATCTGCGACAAAACAGTCGATTATTTAAGCTCACAGAAACGTGAAAATGGTCTCATTTGAAAGAAAATATCCTAAGCTAAAAGATGATATATTGTGACTGATTGAAGTAGCCCTTATCAAAAGTGCGGGGGTCGATTTCTGTCTTTTCAAAACTGCGGGGGTCCTCCTGACACCCCTGTCCCCCGTGCCAACGGCGCGCCTGACCCTTTCTATCGAAATGGTCAGTACTTCTTTTCGTTCGCTTCATTTTGCTTGTTGCTTAGCGAAATATGTCTGGCACGTGTGAAACGCCCCGCGAGTTAACAAATAAGCATATATGTATAGCATATTTTTCTTTAACCATACAGCAAAAAAAAAAAAAAACGTTTAACTGATTAATCGGTTAAAATTCTTACTTTTGGTTAACGGTTAAACGGTCAATGTGAGCATCCCTAAAGATTATAATAAAGATAACAAAAAAACAAAAACTCAGTGTTAACAGATAAGGGTAATGTTCTGCTGGAACACACATGCACATTAACTCTGGGCACAGTATCCTGTTACTGTCATTTCTTCATCCTGTAAATGTAAGAAACGTATATTCAAATACACTCTGTTATCCCTTTATAGTTACCACTCTCATAAAATACTCGAATTAGGCTACATGTTTAAACCTAAATTTAACATCCAACAACAGATATTTAAAAAAAAATAATAATATTTTTGCGCTGAATATTATTTGTCTCCCTCTCTAATGCATCTGTTTGACACTCATGCGCGCTGGCGCTCATTCAGTAAATTCTGAAGATTTAATGCAGACTGTCAGGATGAGCAGTCATTCAAAATACGCGTGTGAATTTGTAACCCTTATAGATGGGGATATAGCTGTAAAATGAAAGTTTTGCGCTGAGGAAACATACACAAGGCATTAGCTTGAAGCTTAAAATGAAGAATTCTCATGTTTTGGGCAGCTTGGATCACGTACCTTTCCCACGGCAGCTCACTCTGTTTCCTCCACTTTTTTTAGATGCATGTTGTCCATAGAAATGCGTTATCCAGTGCTGTAATTTGACACGACTGGCAGAAGTTTTCCGTGCACAGAAACAAATCGATAATGACATTGTCGACAATTTTCATTAGCGATTATCGATTTTATCGATTAGTTGTTGCAGCCCTAATATGTTTACATTCATTTGCAATGAATCTATTTCAAACAAATCTTCAGTGCATGCACAATCCATCACTCATTTCGTTCAGAAATCGATGAGGTCACTGAAGGCATGACACCAGAATTTACCACTGGTATGATTGGTGTTTTTACCTTGATTACATAAATATGTTAAAGCTTCTGTCCTAGCAGAAGAATCACAGTTGTAGAGAATCACATTAACTATTGACTATTGATCCACTGGCATTTGACATAGTTACATTTTTTTTGTCTTCATTTTGAGCAGTATATTTTTTTTCATTACAAACATTACAGGATAAACTACTTGTACTTATAGCATGTTTATAATACCTTGGTTAAAAATAAATTACACTTGCTTTTGGTGTTTTATGTATGATGCAATAACATTCAGACATTTTAAAATGGGACTTAACTGTCCAAATACTTATTGAGGCCACTGTATGTTTAAAATAAGTGTGACAATCTTAACTGTGTGTTAGGAGTATTTGGATTAAGATTCTTTGTCTTTTCACTGTAACATGATGTTACAAAGTCAGTTTTTTTTCTCTTTCTCTCTAAGTGACACTGATTAAATAATCTCTCATTTTTATGAAGTAAGCAATACTAACACTGTCTGCTCTCATTTAATTTGGTGTCTGAGTGGGTGGGAGTCTCCCCAGAACAGTTATCATTTACACTGTTGCAATAAATGTTTTATTGTGGCTGTTTAAACATAAACTCTATGAACAAGCATCATAAAACACATTTGTACTGTGGGCGACATTAGTCCTTTGAGACATTACTTTTAGAATTGTATGTAAACGTCTGTTTGATGGTGTGAGCCTCAGGCAGCACAGCAACATACTATTTAATCCATCATATTTGCGATCAACGCTAGCAAATTGTTTCCCTTCTAAACTTTTAATTGCTTTGAATTAATGTAATTTTTTAAAATGTGTAGTTTACTAGATTAAATTATTTAGGACGAATGTGAACCAATCAAGTACTCGAGAATTATTCTTACTGAAACTGTTCCCAGCATGCTTTGCTTGGTACTTAATGAGGAGAGTAAAAATGTTGAAATTAAGTGGTATTTCATGTGTTTTTGAGCAAGATGAGAAAATGGGTAGACTTTATAGTGTTTAATAGTGTTACTGTTCCGTTATGTTGGAATTATATGTAGAGAATGACCAATACGACCGAACGACCAAGGGTCTTTTAAAGTTCCTAAAGATTTTACCAGTTTTCATAATGTAAATCAGTTGATCATATCATATCTTCACTGGGACATTCGAAAACGCTTAACATGAAAACTCTTAACGTGAAAAAGCTTCACGTGGCTTAATTTAGCTACTAAGACAGTGTTATTAACAAACCAAACTTAGTGAACACCATAATAATAAAGCATACTACACAGAAAAGCTGATGAGCCCAGAATATGAATGCAACATGTTTAATGAAACATTTTCCTCCCATAAAGGAAATGCTTAACGTGGCTTAATGTACTAAGACAGTGACATTAAAGAGTATATTACATTACATATCACATGTCTCGCGCTTATACTTCAATGAGTGTGAGACATCACTTCCGTTGTCAGAGCGCGATCAGACCTAACTAAGCGAATGCTGAACGCAGTTGGACATAGTGGTGTTTAACAGATAAAAAATTATAGAAATACTGTTCGGTTTCTGGCACAAACCGATCGTTTCGTGTCTTAGGACATCAATGTGTCGTCACAAGCCACAGGGTTTAATTTGGATTTGTCTAAGCAAGTTTTATTTACTCTTATAAAAGAAGTTCCCATTGACACGCATTATACGGCTGACAGACGGCAACGGTTGGAGTTAAAAATCATCATTTGTGTTCTACTAAAAAACAAAGTCACCTACATCTTGGATGCACTGGGGGTAAGCAGATAAACATCAAATTTTCATTTTTGGGTGAACTATCCCTTTAAGCGTTTTTCATGTAAAGCATTTTAGGCTATATCAAAAAGCATTGTTCTTTGCTTTACGAATTTGCAGGGCAATCTGAATCTATGGTTTGTCTCATTTGCAAACAAATTGTTGCTTTAAAATCTAATGTGAATACAGATTACAAAGCGCTCACCAAAACCATGTGTTTTGTATTGATTTACCATCATTAGTTGAATAGGTTAAAGGTTAAATGAAGTTGGTGTGCCCCCTACAGGCCTTTTGGGTGAAGTGTAGGTTGGTAAAGAACGTGCAAAATGGCCATAACTACATTACCCTTTTTGATAGAATAATCGTGATAAATAATTGTGATTATTTTTGAGCAAAATAATCATGATTATCAGTTTAACCATTATCGTGCAGTCCTAGTCCCAAACATAACTCCGGTGAGCGCACTTCATTTTTCCTAGCGGTTGAGCAGCACACACATGCAAAACCTGCTTAATCGACAATCAATACGTTTTTAAATGTACTTAAGTGTACTATTGACAATTAATCAATCGTTGATTAATCATTAACATCCCTAGCTGGGAGCAAAACGGAACGACTGTCATGAGACTGACTGGCCGGTCACCGATTTGGGCCGATCATGCAGGAAAACAGCCAATTCCGGTCCCTGGCCGGTCAATTGGTTAGTCTCTAAAAAAAAAAAACCTCAAGGGATTTCTGCACTTTCCATGTTTGACGGGACATAAAAAAAGCTCATATCGCAGGAACGGTATCACTGAAAATTATTTGTGGTTTTGAAACTGTGAAGTTTCCAAGCTTCAGTATACCTTGAATCCAGTAAATGTATTAAAATACATTTTAGAAGAATTAAAATAGTAGGCCTATTAATGTGTATTAGAGTTGATCATCTCTTCCTTCTCACAACCTGCTTCAGCACCAACCCCCACCTCCTCCCCGTCACCTTTTTCACCAGTCCAGAGTTTGCAGGTATGAATGTTGTTCTCAGTCCCTTCGCGTGACGTGACATTTATCAGGTTTCTCTACAAATCTGTCCAAATGTCACAAGAATTGTCACTGCAGACTAGACCAGTTACAGAGCAGAACTAGTAAAGGAGATATAATGTTATGATGTATTGCAGTGTTAAAAAGCTGCCACTAGTATTACACTATTCTTATCATTAACACACAGTGAATTTTTCTTTGTGTGTTTTAGTTTGTGTTAAACTGACACTAGCCATAATTCTGTAGGTCTGTAATTCATTTCTCTTACATTTGTCTCCCCATGTCCCCTGATGTAATTCTGTATGTCTCAGGGGTGTTGTGATTTCTCTCCTTATTATATTTGTACGTTCCCTCCATTTTATCTGGCTTTGTAAGAACAAAGGAGAAGGAGAGAAAGGACCTTCCAGAGAAGGAGAGAAAAGCTGAATGTGTATGTTTGTTTTCAGCCACCAGTGGAGGAGTGTGTCCGATTCTCTCATTGCTGGACATGGTTATTTATTTTAACGTTATTCCATACGATTCCATACGTCACTTCCACCTCATGCTTAATGTGACATTGTACTCACTGAATGATCTGTTCCTTCTTTTTTTCTGAGCAGTTCTGTCATAAGATGTGAATTATTTGAAGTGAATTTTATGGTGATGAGTGTATGGTGTTGTTTTGGCCATCTCTGGTGTGCAAGAAAGACTCTAGGGTGTAAATGAGTCCCAGTGGAGGTTATGATGTGCTGCTTCATTTTCTAGTTTGCGGTTGATGTGGGGACTCATGAAGATGTTATCTGACACTGATAATGTCGTCTAGAGTGATTTGATGTCACCAGGCTAGAGAAAATCTCATATTGTTTGACCACTAATATGAATAATGTCAATAGTGGTTGCTGGTTAATTACAGGGTAAATAATTGCTATTGGTCAGCGTTATAAGACATTTCACAAAAAGATGTTTGATAGGTTTTAAATGAGTCATGCTGTTTAAAATGAAGACCAAGTATTGAGACAATCTGTGTTGTGAACATCACATCACTCTATTAAACATTACCAGTGTCAGTGGATCATGTTGACAGTTAATGTGATTCTCTATTCCTGTGGTTACTCTGCTAGGATACCGGTGTAAACTCGAGGAGAACTGACTTCATACATCCACGAAAAATCACCAAAAAAGACATTAAGCAGAACTTAAGAAAAGTGAAGTTATTTCTGAAAATGCACTGTATTTTCATGCTTCAAAAAGTACATGATACATTGTAACAGTAATCCATATGAATCAAACGGTTAAATCTAAGTCTACTGAAAAGACATGATCACTTTATTTGATGAATACTTTATTTTATTTGATATTTAAAAATAAACTGAATAATCAGTTGCAAAATAGTTCTGACATTGCATAGTCTTCATTGACTATGTTGATATCCACGTTTCTTTGTCTTTTGTTCTTTTGATTAATGACACAGACAGCAGCATGTATATTAGGCTGCTGTCACTTTAAGACCTGACCCTTGGATTCAATATACTGTTACACATGCTTTTTTTTCTCAACTGTTTACGTTAACTTGAGACAAACCAACTATTTACGTGAATACTCACCAAGACGGGCATTTTGACAATTTTATGTATGTATTTAAGCACATTAAGCCATGAAAACGAAGCACGAAACCTTCATGAATCAGTAAAATTATGCACAATCCCGCACTGAAATTTAGGCCCTATAACACCAACTCTATTCAACTGGAGCAGATGAAACGAGTGAGTGAGGGGAGGCGGGTGTGTCCACTCACTGTCAGAGAGAGGAAAGTGAGAAAGTGCAGCTGATTTCGGTATATCGATAGTGGAAAATGATTATTGGAACCATTTCAGACATGTCAGTGTCGATACATATTGAAAAATCAATATTTAGTATAATGCTTAAATTTTCCCATTGTTATATAAACTTTATACAAGTATACCTTTTTAAATGCAGTTAAATTAGCCATCATGGAACTTCAAAAGTAATTTTAAACACTACACTATGGCCTTCAATATATGCAATGTCGCCTTAATGTGGCAGTGTAATGAAGACTTTTGGACCAGCCTTCACGTCAAGACGTACCTTTGATGCCTTACAATTCTGTCTATTTCAGCAAGCTAGATTTTGAAGTGCAGTTGTCTGTGTATTTTTGGTAATATTGCAGTCTCAACAATATGCAAGTTTCACCTTAGAATTAACTGTTATGGATTTTCTTGGTCTAATCTCAGCAGTATACCAGTATTTCCCAGTATACCAGTGGTAGAGCTCCTATGTGATTCCTGCACTGAGCTGCTGTGCTTGGAGTAGAGCCATAATGGCGGCTCATTAGATAGAGAAAATGACAGCAGGGTGAGCCCTGAGGAGCCCACCCGGACGAGAACGCCCAGAGAAACCTCACAGCGACACTCGTTCCATCATGCCTCAGGGCCGATAGAGAGAGTAGAAGAGAACAGAAGATGAAGGAAGGAGTGAAAAGCAGGAGGAAGTGGGCGATTGAAGGAAAAAGTGGTGAAGAGGGATGGGGTGGGTGTCCAGAGACAGTAATCATTCGAACAATGGTATTTTTGTTCAAATGTCAGTTTTAATGTGCTTGTGTTGGGAGTGCTGCAGCATTTCCCTATAGTCTTCCTCAATGCATGTCAGCATACATGCTCTTATAGATCCATGACTTCTCCATAAAAAAACTTCTGTCTAAATAATATGTAAAAACAATTTGCACATGCATTACCTCTTTATAGTTTGAGCACACCTGACTAAATGTGTTTCTCATTATCATAAGCCAAGTTAAAATTCACTTTTTTTTTTTTGCTATTTTGTTATCAACAAAGTGAAAATGCATTATTTAAAAGTTAGCAAAATGTTGCCATGTCCAACCTTTTTCTATCCAGTTGGCCTTTTGACTGCTAAAATCATTCTACTTTAACGCACCCTTTAACATATCGTCAAGCAGCTGCGATTTGACATGGCCTAAAAACGTTGCTCATGCAACTCAAATATGCAATGTGAAGTTCATGAGATCATAAAAATAAATACTGATGCATTGGACATTCTCAACTCGTATGTTCATGAAATGGCTCATGGAAATATTTCAGAGCAAGCATTTCAAAAGGTCAGAGAAGAAGCTTAACTTAGGTTTGATTTCTTTTTATTTGTCCGTACATAATTTTGTGCTGTTTCTTAGTTTTAATTTTTTATTACATGTAGATTATAATATAGAATTAGTAGCTGTCTTCAAAATTGTGACTACTTATGAAATATTTACGCAGACCTTCTTTTTCCACATATTTTATGAATGGACCCAGTTTTTGTGTGTGCTAAACAAAAAAGATCAGATATATGGAAGTATTAATGTGTTTAAAATGCTTTGAATGAGAATAAATCATCTGGGAATAAACATGGAAAAAGTGAAAAATAAGACATGCTTTTCTTGCTACCCCAGAATGATGCAATCTATTGAATTCTATGTGATCCATGATTTTGTTGATATGTCATCATAGTATTTTAATGCAGCCTTTTTATGGCCATTTATGTTTTTTTTTGTTGTGATTTTCTTAATATCTGTAAGCACACTAGGATAAATGTAGTCTATTCGATTGGTTAACACTGGATATTTTTGTTTCTCTGATTGAGGTTTAACCTGTTTGTGATCTAGTTTTGAGTGCTGTGTAAGCTCTGGGGAATGCTGTACCTGTGTGTTTGTGAACACATGACCCAGGAGACTGTTAGATGTGACCTTTTTTTCTGAAGTGAGCACAGTTTACAAACCTCTAGAGTGACTTATATATGCATGTGTATGTGTGCTATCACACAGGTGCTATGGAGGAGCTGCACAGTTTGGACCCGCGCCGGCAGGAGTTGCTGGAGGCCAGATTTCTGGGCGGAGTCAGTGGAAACACAGTGGGCAGCACTGGCAGCACTAGCGGAGGAACCAAAGTTAGTGGCTGAGTTTATCACCGGAATGTTATTTCAAACACACAAGTTTTGCAGACAATGGCTATATCTGAAAGAGAAGGTAGCGTTTTGTATGAAAGGCACCATTATGCCTTGTGTTTGATCTAGAACAAATTCAAGGAAGGTTTAGAGCTCATTAAGCAAATATTGACTATAATGCTTATTTCTTGGTAGGAAGAGTCATAAGAAAAAGGCTACATTTGTAAATGTTTTTGTTTCAGCTGGTTCTTCAGACAACATTTTTTTTTATTCACTGAGGGATATCATAGACCAAGGGTTTTCAACTGGGGGTCTGCAGCGGTACAGCTGGGGTCTGCCAATTAATGTTTAATCACAAATCATTTTTGTTAAATTAAAACATTGGATTTAAATATCACAAAGTCAGATTTAAATATAAACGCCCTTAAATGAAAGCAAGAGCATCCTCATTTATTACTGTAATAAAATCATACTGGCGAAACGGATTTGGCAAACAGTCCAGTGCGTTTTTGTGTTTGTTCTCTGGAAAACGTCAAATGTTTCTATTTATTATTAGAATGTGTTTTTGCAGCGGTGAGAAATGTAGCCAATAACAGGCATATTTGTTGATCTCTTGAACACAATGGCCAATCAGAGGTGTTTAATTTAGTCAATCCACTCACTGCTCTAAACGCCAGAGTTTTTGTTCAGTTCTGCACGCTTGTGAATCCTCTCATTAACAAAGACACAATGGAAGTAAGAGATTCATTATGCAGTATAGACAACTTTATTGGGTTTAATGGAACTTTGTGAGATCGCGAACATTTTGTGATTGTAAAGGGAGCTGTATTTGCGTGCTTTCAAGGCTATATGTAATTCATTGAATAAAAGATTTGTTTTTTTATACTGCTAAGAGGACAGACTGCCAATTACACTGCAAAATTTCAGAAGTGACATCTACATAATGATTACACTAATTATAATAAACACACTAATTGCAATTGACAGTGATCACTAGCAGGGGACAAAAATACAGCATGTCAAAATAGATACGTGCAATGTAAATGCAGACCTCAAGATTTACAGAAAAATATTTGTATCAATATATTTTTGTTATTCCATTCCAATTATTTGTAAAGGTAATGACTTTTAAAGGTAAATAAATGTAACTATCTCACTCTACATTGCTGTTCTTGTTATGGAGGAGCCATTGCTACTCATCACATCTTCTCTTTACTAGAGAACCTTCACTAATTTCAGATGCTCAGTGATTTTGATACTTAATTGTCCATCTGACAATAATGTATGACTCTGCAAATCCAATAATAAAATAATTAACAACTGTGAACAACTAATTAATTGATTTTTATTACATGATATATGCTTGTTATGCATAAATCTCAATTTCAACAATGAAAAGTAATATATAGACAATGATGCATGTGCAACAACAATAACGTGCATAGTTATAATCTACTGTCTTAACATAATATAACTATCATTAGTTTCTATTAATATCAAAGTAAATGATTTAAGAAAAGCTTCAAAGAAAAATATGATTATTGGAGTTTGTTTTACAAGACATTACTATTTCAATTACTAATTCAGTGTGTTACTTGTCATTTATTTGTAATTATTTGTGACATTTCGGAGTGAAAAATGAATCAAAGTAAATCCTACACCTTTTTTTTTTTTTTTTTTTTTTGGTTTAAAAATCTCTCCACTTGAGTTTTAATAAGGAACATTCAGTATGAATATAAAAGTAATTATTTTGTGATTTTATTAAAAATAAAAATATTAAACAAAATGAATACATTGTAATAACACTATTTTGCAGTAAAAAGAAAAAACAGAGTAATTACTTTACTGTAAAATTACAGTACTAATATTTACCTCTTAAGTTCTTTATTTTCAAATCGTAATCAAGCTTTTATTTTAATGGGTTGCTGGGAAATAAAAACATGTACTGCCAGCTTCAGAGTGAAGCTCAGCACTGTTCATTTACACACATGCAGCTCATGATATCAGATGTGTGAATGCCCCACTTCCCTCTGAAACCGGTAGGGCATATATTGACAATTACAGTTGTACAAGACAGGATGTTACACAAACACTGGATGCAGACGTGGCTTCTTTCCTCTAGATCCTGCTTGATAAGGCAGCATTTCAAATGTTCATGGAACAGACTCAGTGTCGTCATACCTTCATAATGAGCTTCTTGAATAAATATTTTTTGTGAAAAGGAGGACATTCTGACCGTGAGGTTCTTGTCAGGTTACAGTGGACCTCACTCTAAAACACACCGTTCTCTTTTGCTGTTTGATGTATTATACAACTGTCCTCTCCTTGAAGTTGTCAAATCATTAATTCATAACACCTGTTGCATGAATACCTCATATTCATCGGCCTTTACTCTCAGCTGGCTCATCTGCATTGATGCATGTAAATGTGTTTCTCCTGTACAGACCTTGACAAACAACGAATGCTCCAATCACAGTTTTGGTAGTCTGGGCTCCTCCAGTGATAAAGAGTCAGAGGTGAGTAATGCTTCAGTTTACTTCTGTATGATTGTACAAATGCCTGTTATATAATGTGACATATTTTCGAACAGAATATTCAGTGGAAAATAAGTAATGCTGGATATTATATTACAATACACATTTTTACAACGATTGCTTACAGTTAGCGATAGACTGATGTTATTGCCCTGACTGATTAATCAGTTGATATTTAATAATATTTAATAATGATATTTAACAGCATTGCCCAATAATTTGTTTGACATTGATATATTATTCAAATGAAGATAAATTTAATGAAACCAGAGAGATCTGTCCCTCCATCCAAGTCTGCAACCAAAACTTTCAAAAAGTTCATTAAGACATTATAAATGTAATCCATATGAATCAAGCAGTTTAATCCAAGTTCTTCTGATGTGAGACAAACGCTTTATATGATGAACAGATTTAGGCTTTTATTCACATATAAACATTCATCAACTCGCATACATTGAACTAGGGCTGCACAATATATTGAAATTATCGAAATATCACAGATGTACATACCATGATATGCATATTGCAACGGCTTGTGATAAATTAATGATTTAATATTCCAAAAGATTACAAAAAGTCCAAATATTAGGTTGCTGTAGAGAGTAGACTGGACACATGACTGACTGTTACATACACGTGACATGCCTAATGTTAATAAATCCAGTAAGCATTTAACTCATGAAGTACTTGCGCGCACAGAAATCCACCTCTCGGACAGGCATGATCCCGAATTCAGTTCTCTTCTGCAGCTTATAAGGCCAAATGATATATGGTCTAGGTGAGTATTCACGTAAAACACAGTCAGTTATGTCTTAAGTGGACTAAACAGTTGATAAAAAAAACTGTGCAACAATGTATTGAATCCGTGCAGCTCTTAAAGTGATAGTAGCCTAATAAACCTTCTTCCGTCTGTGTGCTTAATGTTAATCAAACAACAATAGACAAAAAATTACTCTCTGCTCTTGACTGAATCACTTTTGTAGCTTTAATAAGAATCAGTATATATTTCATTCATACAGTGAAGACTAAGCAGTGTTTCATTTTTTACATTTGATTTAATTTCTGTTGTTAAATAAACCTAATGTAAGCCTGCCTAAAACCCTAAACCCCCTGGGTTACACTGACATTAAAACGACACTTACGTTTTATGTAATGCTACAGTAAAACTCTGCTGTTCACTTTCAGAAGTTGTAGGGATGCTTTCTTCTCACAAAAAAAAATGTGAAACATGTATGTTGGTTTATATAATTTTTAGATTTTTCTTCAGGATTGTGCAGCCCTACATTGCAGCACAGATTTGTTTTCATCATTAACATCAAATATATAGTAAACAGAAGCTCAAACGTGCTTGCTTAATCTGCAAGAACCAATGACATTTGTTCTCATGTCAAGCAAATATGGTTGAGTTTCTGTTTACCATAATTGATGTTAATCACAAAGTGATCAGGTCTCTTCAGAACACTTTTTTACAATCTCTTTTGAAGCATCAAAATTTAAGTGCAGTGAACTTTCAATGGAGGGATAGAAATCTCTGCAGTTTCTTAAAAATATTTCATTTGTGTTGCAGATATGAACACAAGAGTTTGGAACAACATGAAATTGAGTAAATAATGACAGAAGTTTTTTTTTGGGTGAACTATACTTTTAAGGGAAGTAGTCTCTTGGCCTAGTTGGAAATGTCAATTGATGGTAATTTTCTGTTTTCAAATCATTTATTAGTGAATTGAGTATTTGTTAAATAAGTGTTCATTGGCATTCAAGAGCAACACTTACGAACACAGCTTTAAAGGTCCAGTTTTTCGTGTTTTTTTTTTTTTTTTTTTTTTGAAGCTTTGATTGTGTTTATTGAATGCAATATAACATGTGTACATGTTTCGCGTGTAAAAAAAACAGTATTTTTCACATAATTTACTTATCTGTATACCGCTGTTTCCACTGTCATAAAAACGGGCTGATGACTTCCTTGTTCTATGAAGTCCCTCCTTCAGAAATACGTAACGAGTTCTGATTGTGCCAGCGTGATTCGACAGCAGCTTAGCGCTCCTTGCCCGGAAAGGTCACGCCTCTTACCATAACGTGTGCTGGTGTTGTGCCGAATGAACACAAAAGACAATAATTCCCAAGAGACTGAACTATCCACAAGCAGCGACAGAAAATGTACAACATTAGCACTCACTCAGAAGAGTACCTCATACGGAAAACAGCCATATACATCAACATAGTCCCCTCTTGTGGCCATTATGTGCACTGCAATCCAACATTAACTATTGCAGTAAGGATACCACAATTATAATTTTCGGGAACCGAGTTAAACATAAATTGTAACCATTGATCTCTAAGTACAGCGTCCCTGGGAAGGCCAAACAAAGGTGACTGGACTGCGGGATGAAAATAACAGCGTTTCAACGACATGGCGACAAACACACTCTACAAACGCAACTCTTGCTCTTCTCCGTGGAAGCGCAACAAGACCACGCCCCCTTTTTTGTGTATTCCTGTGGGCGGAGGTTACTCAAACTGTTTTAGTGACGTCATTAAAGAAGGAAGTAGAGGGATGTAGTCCAAACTGGCCGTTCGATGTAGGCGACTTCTGTTAAATAAAATATCTCGCTTGGCATTGAACTTTGAGCTTTAAAATTTTACAGATTTTATTTATACTCTAACAACAACATTACACACTAACTAAAGTTTGAAACATGGGATCACGAAGAACGTGACCTTTAATTCTTGGTAATAGACCTTAGTCAGGGTAGACGTCATATAGAATGAAACGCAGATGAAAAAGAGGCTGTGAGGGATAGACTTACAGTCTTTATATTGGCAAGTACTGTATATAGGTTCTAGATTGAACTTTTATCCCTGTCAAACCAGTTTTCATTCCTGTCAAAATTGTATTCCCAAGAATTTGCAGATCTTTTGCAGACACCTCAGAAAATACTCAACATACTCACACACAAAATATTGCCTGTCTTCAGTCATCATAGCAACTAGATCATGTGAATCTAGTGTTGTCAAAAGTACAGATTTCGGTACCAAGTCAGAACTGAAATTTTAAAAATGTGATGATACCAGCATTTCCCTCTTGTGTTTTGAGCACTGTTGAGTGGATTATTAAACACCTCTGATTGGCCATTGTGTTCACGTTCTCATCAGATACGTCACTGATTGGCTACGATTAGGGATGGGCATTTCAAGCAAAAATAATATTTGATGATCGCTGGGAATTACTCAATTTATTATTCGAAATTCGCACCCCTCCCTTGAATGCATGCATGTATAGGCTACACACATAATTAGAGAGAGAGGGAGAGAGACCATTCATGCTTTCAATCTGTATGACAACTGTTTAATTCCTTAGGGAACTGGCTTTCTTAACTCAAGTCATATAATGATTGTAACATGCTGAAACCTATTAATATAATTAACACCAAATGACGTGGGGGGAGGGTTGAAAACGAAAGTAAAACTCGCAAGGCCGCACGACCATTCATAACAGTGCGGAGCAGAGCGAGCCTTTTCAATTATTCCTATAGAAGTTGAGCTTCCATAGGAATTAACTGAAAACGCTTGCTCTGCGCCAGTGGACACGCACCATTATGTATGACCGTGCGCATTTTACTTTCTCTTTCAAATTCAGGAGTGGCTATTGCTTGAATTGTGGGTTCAATTATTATTCTTAAAGTCCCTGTAAAGTCATTTTAAAGTATGTGTTCTGAGTTTGTCACACCGCAGAAAACTGTGTTATTAACCACCCAGCCAAAATTGAATGATTAAAAACTTATTTCATCTACTTGCAGATTTTATCAAAATCTCAAAAAAAAAAATAGGCAGCGCTCTCTGCTCTCAAATGCTGGGTGTGTGTCCGCTGTCTGCGCTGAAACCACAACCACTCGCGAGAGCTGCAGCCTCAACTGACTTGTCTGAGTCAAAGATACTGATCCATATAAAAAGAATCACGTTAGAAAGGGTTGCAATTTTAGTAGAGTTACTGTGGACTACCTACTAATTCTAATATAAGCACACAAGGCAACTTACGACTCGACAAATGACGGCGCCGCGAGACGGGAGAGACTCTGTTCAGCTCAATATCATATCATCGGTTGTCAGTGTCTGTTCAGTCACATACCACCACATCAGCCCCGAAAACATGGGGAATTTATTTAAGACAATAATCACACAACCTATTCGATATTCTATAATTAAATCAACTAATCGAATATTTGAAAATTGTGACACATCACTAGTTACAATGATCAACGCTTCAAACGCATGTTGTAAATAGACATCTTCGACGCTCTTCACCGAGCGCTTACACATACTGGAGCTTTTGAAAGCCGGCGTCTATCAGCAGATCCATCTATCAGCGGATATATTAGGGATCTGCTGATAGACGCCTGCTTTCAAAAGCTCCCGTGTGTATCTGTGTAAGTGCTCGGGGAAGAGATGTCTATTTACGTGTTTGAAGCGATGATCATTGTAGCCGATCAGACATATCTGATGAACGTGTGAACACAATGGCCAATCGCTCAACAGCGCTTAAAATGCTAGAGGGAAAATCTGGTATTGTTACATTTTTAAAATTTCAGTACCAACTTTGTACAGAAGTCAGTACTTTTGACAACCCTATGTGAATCAACCTTCAGGATGCTTATTTCCATGTAGGCATTTGTGTTGTGGGTGTCTTTTCGCCGTGCAAGAAGTGTGGCGCTCCTACTATAATCAGTGAAGCTATCTACACTGGAAGCTTCTGAATCACAATGTATGTGATTGTATCTGTACAGCTCTTATCAAAAAGGACTGAATGACAAAGAAATAAATAGATCAGTAAACAGTTAATTGATGCACTGAAGCATTTGCTCCAAACTGGGATCTGTAATGGATATGCTTTGTCTAAACTGCTCACGGTTGAGTCCTGATGAAAGCTGTTGTTAATAACTCGGTTCATAGTTCAGCAGATGGCGCAGAGACGTTCTGCTGTGTTTTCTTTGAATCAAAGCGTTACAGAGAAATTGATGCTGGTGTGTGTGTGTGACTCAGGCCGATGGGAAACGTTCCCTGTAATGAAGCTCTAGTTCTGTATGTGCTTCTGCCTCATGGAGGATGCTGTGTCACTCTTATGTGTGTGTGTGTTTAGGTTTTGTAGCAGACTCAAGCTGGGTTGGCATCTGTCATAACCCCCAATAGTTAAAGCATCAGCAGGCAAAGCACTACACATGTACACACACACACACACACATGAAGCATCATAGTAAGATGAATTGTCCTCCCATCCCCCTGCACTACACACCTGCTGTGACATAAATCAGAACAAGAGAAGGAGGAAGCCAATGAAGCGAGTTATGAAGGGAGAGAGAAAGTGAACTGGGAGGTTGAGAATAAACTCCTCTCATGTGGCTGTGAGCTGCTTATTATGCCAGATGTCAGACATCTAGATACTGTAGACACACACACACACACCTGTCACACACATACTCCCACTGCATTAGAGCTGTCACACACACACACACACACACACACACACCACTGTCAGACCTTCACTCACATTACCACATACACCCAATACAGCACCAAAACTTCCATTACAGCCCCACCTCAGACTGTATACACTAGATTACCCATAATCCCCTGAACACTAATCACAGCCTCCAACACCTGCAGCCTGAAGCACATGACTCATTTAATGCAGGATGATTTGCATATTCATGTTGGATTTTAATATATGTATATCAAGGCTTTACGTTTTCAGTGACAGGAATGAAGATTATGTAATCTTTGTTTCAGAACATTTCATGCGCAGAAGTGTCGTCTTCTGTAGCTTCTATCAAATGAAGACCGACAGCATGGATTGTTATCTGGTTGTTGTTGGAGTTTTTTTTTCTCTTTTTCTTTTTCTTGTGATTCTTTGAATGATATTTGCCATTGTTTCTCAGTAGGCTCTTATTTGAGCTTTAGTAATTGTATCGCAGTGGTGGTAGACTTTCTCTGATGACGGGTGTGTTTCTTTATGTTGCTTGTTCTGAGCTTGTGGCCATTGTGACCCAAAAGTGCCAGTTTGGAGCGTGCAGAACATCAATATCAGCCTGTGCCGGCTCGTTAGGGCCACCGTGACATTCTGTCATTGTCACTGAGGGCTAATTATAAACACCAGCCTCAGTCCTAGAGTCTGCAGCTCCTGACCCACTCGCATCTAAACACACTTTACTTTTTCTCTTTCTCCTTTCCTTTTCCTTAATACTTTTCTTTAACCCTTTCCTTTTATTTCTTTCTTTTCCTTATACTGTCCTATTTTCTTTTTCTCATTTTCCTTATCATTTTCCTTGATTTTGTTTTTCTTTTTGTTTTCCTTTATCCTTTTCCTCTTTTTTCCATTTCCTTTTCACTTTCTATCATTTCCTTTTCCCTTTTCCTTCCCATTCCCCATTTCTTTTTCCTTATCCTTTTTCTTTTCCTTTCATTTTCTCCTTATCTTTCTTCATTCATTTTATTTTTTTCTTTTCCTTTTTCCTTTTTCCTTTTATCTCATTTCCTTTTCCTTTCCTTTTCTTTTTCCGTATCCTATCATTTTCCTCTTCCTGATAATTTCTTTTTTTTCCCCTTTGATTCTCTCATTTTCTTTTCCTTTCCTTTTGATTTTCCTTATCCTATTGTTTTCCTTTACTCATTTTCTTTATCATTTTCCTTGATTTTTTTTTGTCTTTTTGTTTCTTTTGCTTTAATTTTTTTCTTTTTTTTTTCCATTTTCTTTTCACTTTCTCTCATTTCCTGTCCCATTTTTTTCTTTATTCTATTTTCTTTATATTTTGTCTCTTTTTTTCTTTTCATTTTCTCCATATCCTTATTCCTTAATTTTTTTTCATTATCCTTTTCCTTTTCTCTCATTTCCTTTCCAATGTCTTTCCTTTTTCCATTTCTTTTTACCTTAATTTTCTCCTTTTTACCTAATTTTCTCCTCCTTTTCCTATTGTTTTCTTTACATTCTCTCATTTTTCCATATCATACCATTTTATTTTTTTATTCTCTTTTTCCTTTCCTTGCTTTTGTTTTCTTTTTTTCTTTTCCTCTCCTCTCATTCTGTCTTCCTCTTTCTTTGTTGCAGGGATCAGATGGGAAAAGAGGAAGTTCTCCTGCGTATTCAGTAAGTCTCTCTGTCCCGGTCATATGAGAATTGAATAGAGACATAAATGATGCTTTTGGATGCTCTTCGTTCAGTCAAATCGACAGTCCTCTCTTTGGAGGGATATGATGTGGTTTCCAAAAATGCACTGGTCTTGCACACCCACATGAGTGTTTCATTTCTACAATAACCTCAAATTAAGCTTTGAGAAGATTGAGAAATTAACATGAAAGAACTGTATAATATACAGGGCGGAGTTTAACCACATCTATTTTGGAAACTCTCTCTCTCCATTTCTCAGCTATAAGGAGATTAGCATTTTAATCAACATATAGATGAGGCAGTGTTTCTTTTTAGACATTAACTGCATGTGTAGGACACAGTTTATCACTTAATAGTGTAATATTGGTGTGTGGGTATAAAAATCTGTGCTGGAGTTTGGTGGCAGATGTGGAGGTTTCAGTCCAAGCCAGTGAGCGAGAACTCCTCTCTGCTCAGAATGCAAAGATGCCCTTGGCAGCACACCCCTCTTTGTCTGTGCTGAAAAGAGCAGGATATTTCTGCATCCTTTCCCTAGTGAGGGAGAAAATAGACTGTGATTATTGGTCCAGGCCCCGGATTATGCACTCTCACATTAGAGATATTCTTAGAGTCATTTAGACTCAAGAGTCATTAAATACTGTTTGAAGACACACAATACGTCTCGTTTTACTCAGAGCTGATATTCAAAGATTGTGCGATTTGCTCTCAGGAGACTATGAATTTAAATGTGGTGCTCAGTGCTTGCTGAGGCCAGCGTTATCGTGCATCGAGTGCAAAATGAGACCTGAATAAATTCATAACAAATAGTGTATGAATGTAATATCTCTCATTTATAGACTCCTGAAAAGAAGCACTCTGAATCATCACGGGGCAGGAAGAGAAAAGCTGACAACCAATCAGAGAGCAGTCAGGGTAAATGCTTGTGTGTTTTTTCTCTCTCTCTCTCTCTCTCTCTCTCTCTCCCCCTCTCTCTCTCTCTCTCTCTCTCTCTCTCTCTCTCTCTCTCTCTGTCTCTGTGTTTTTCTGGTATGTTCTTTCTCTGTGTTTTTCTGGTATGTTCTTTACGTGTAGCGTAATCATGTCTCTTTTTTTTTTTTTTTCCCTTCCTAGGAAAGTCTGTCATTCGGGGACCGAAAATTAGTGATTATTTTGATGTGAGTATCTGCCAGTAATTTGAGGAAAAGCATAAATCTTTGGCATTTGCCTCATGAGAGCGGAACTGACATAGTCACTGCAACTTGGACAATGTTATTTTAACCCTCTGATGCTGTTCAGTCAGTTTTTGACCTGAAAAATAAATTAAATTTTATTTTATTTATTTATTTATTTTTTAATTTAGAATTTTTTACTTCCTCGGAATGGTACGAAATTTGGTAAAGGTTTTGACACCTATGTGAAAAAAAAAATTCATGGACATGATTCAAAAAGGTTAAATGGTCCTGAAAAAATAGTCACTTGTATTGTTTGTGGTCAAAAATGAGCACATTGGAATTGGAAATGAATGGGAAGGAATCTATTGGAAACGTTTGGTACTGCAGCCAAACAAAATCTTACTGAAAGCTAATTTTTTTGAGATATCAACCTCAAATTTTGAACACAGCTTGTTTAGATTCACGGCTTTGATTTTCTCACAGTTTTAGAGTAAAATATGTTTTGGAAAATATGTATTTCATGTACAATTTTAAAATAGTGTTTTTAAGCAGTTTCCATAATAAACTTAAGATTCTATACCTTTTTTTTCATAAATATAATTTGGTACCATAAAATCCCCTTAAATACAAGATATTAAATAAAAAACATTATCGAACTAAAATGTAGCACATTCATTTCATTGAAAAAATAATATTAAAAAACTGTCATTTTTGACCTCCATGTGAGCAGCACCAGAGGGTTAAAAATTAGAAACTGCATTTGTAGTATATTTATCTATTTTTTTCAAGCAAAACAGAAAATTTGGAAGGAAATAATGTAGGGTAGACTTGAATTTATTCATGATTTGATTGGACTGTGAAAAGTATTATTTTTAATAAATACAATTAATATTATTTTTTTTAACCTTGCAGTATTGGTTACATAAAGTCATTTCAGAGGTGGAGAATCATTTAATTAATGAAAGGTTTTTCATTTCCTTAGAGTAACACAAACTGATGAGTCAGACACTGTTAGAACAACAATTTATTATTTGTAAAATAACATTTATTGAAAATGGTAATGGTGTCATTTTTAATTTGATTTTGTCTTTCTGTTTATAGTAATGTATGATTTTTGTGCTACCAACATCAAGCGGCATTGCAAAAATATTCATATTTTAATTATTTTCAAAAAATCTTTCCTGAGCTGACTGCCTTTCTGCCATTTGAGTCAATTTTGCTATATTGGGATGCACAAACAGAACAATGATTAGATGTTGTTAAACTTAAAATTGTCAAAACAAATTTTAACACAATGTCCAAGCTGCTCTGTTCCATGCAGTGAAAGCATACAATGATCAGTGGCTGTCAAACCCCAAAAAACAAAAACAAAAAAAAAAACTTGTGCAATAAATTTCAAGTCTTCTGAACATCTTACCTTCTGCCGCAGATCTCAAATCTCATTGATATTATGCACATTAAAACCTCATGTGTTGACGATACACATGAGCTCGAAGGTTTGTGCACATTTTTTTCTCCACTTCCTCTTCATATGGTGTTAAGTGGAGTGGTGTCTAGATGTGCTTGCGTAGATCATAATTTCAGGTGATATGATTTCTTTATTTCCTTCTTTCTGTAGTTTCAGGGTGGTAATGGGTCCAGTCCAGTAAGAGGTTTACCGCCTGTCATCCGTTCACCCCAGAACTCACATTCCCACTCTGCACCAGGATCAAGCGTATGTCACACACTCTCTTTCTGACCCTGCAGTGCAGTGTTCATTTAGTTGATGAATAATTTTCATCATAGTTTTCATTAACAACGTTTTTTCTAATAAAAATGAGACGATAACTAAAAAAAAAACAGGTTTTGATGACAAAAACTGATGACCTTTTTGTCAACGAATAAGAACATGATGAAAATGTTAGGAAGGGACGATTTGGGAAGTATCTTAAAGTGACAGTAGGTAGATTTCTAACCTAAATACTACTGTTAGATCTACCTGACAAACTTAATGCAATGTTTATTTCATTTATGTCTTTGTTCTTCTGCATTTATTTGTTCTTATTTTTGTTGATTTCCTCACTGTTAGATTTGTCGACTAAATCTGTTGTAAATCTTATCCCCGGTTTCAAAGACTAGGCTTAAGCTAGTCCCAGACTAAAATGCATGTTTGAGCTGTTTTAAAGGTGCATTATGTAATTTTTTGCAGTAAAATATCCAAAAACCACTAGGCCAGTGTTATATATTTTGTTCACTTGAGTACTTACAATATCCCAAATGTTTCCAACTATTTGTAAATCGTGAGAAAATTGCAATTTTAGCCAAGGCTCCGGGACGTGTGAGTTGCCGCATGTCAATTGCGTCATACCCGCGTTACCCTCGGTTTCCGGTTTTATTTTGTAGAAACCATGGAAACACCAAAGATGCTTTAAGATATTAACACGTTTTAATAGACAAGGGAACAACTGTTTTGATATATTTATAGACCGAAAAGGATTTGTTGTTATATAGCTCAACACATTTAGTCTTATTGTTTAAATCAATTCTCTTGATTTTTTTCAAGTACCATGCTTTACCATGCCTCAGAGAAAACTGTTTTGTCCAATAGCTAACATAGCATAATCAGATGCAGCTTTATTTTTAGTGACAATAATACAGAATTTTCTCCATCATACAATACGTTTTAAAATTAATTGCATGCCATTTATCAACACAAGCCATCCAGCATTTATTAATATGATATTGTAAAATCGATCTATCTTACTGCAGCATGTAACAGTGTCTCACAGCAGCCGCCGAGCGAACACACAGAGTAACCTTATAACATAATTTTCAACACACTCAAATGTATCTAATAATAAACAGAGCTGCGTTACCTCATACCAAAGAGTATATTCTTTGCTCATTCTTTGCTCATACTCATGACCGGCGCCGGTGACTGTGTCATAATAAAAGTTCTGCTGCTTGTGAGGCGTGTGTTGCTCAATCGCTCCAGCGACCTCGTTCAGCTCCACAACACTCGGTCCTGCTCTGCTTCGTACTACAGTAATGTTAATAACGCATCCATGAACATGATTTCTGCCCGAGTCCAATCCCTATTTTTTTGCACCGTCCGTTGAGATGGAGACAACATGTCCCAAGATTCCGCTCTCAAACTTGGCGTCATCAAGCTATGCCTTTGTTTTGAATAGGCTTCTAGCAACCTCTAGCGGCCAAAATTATTACATATTTTACCTTTAACTGAAAGCAACTTGTACTGACATATCTTAAAATATATCAGTGCCATTGTTTTGTCTAAAGATGCACACCAGTAATGTTTTTTTTCTGGGGTACATTTATAAAAGCTACTTAAATACCCTAACTGAACTAAGGCCTAATCCTGGCTTAGTCTAAGCCCTGTCTGTGAAACCGGGTCTTGGATATTTAGTCGACTAAAACTAGACTAAAATATTACTTAAAACTAAATGGCATTTAGGCCAAGACAGAAGCTAATACCAAGTGTAAACCGAGCCTCCCTCTGACTTTATTTCAGTAATTGTGTATCATAATCAATCACGTCACACACACATGAACACACATAAACAACTAACATTCTTATGGTAATACTTTATTTTATGGTTTTTAATAAGAACTAGTTGCTTATTAGCATGCATATTACTAGAGTGTTGACTATTTATTAGTATTAGTACTAAGCACATGCCTTATTCTGCATGACTTTATTCTACATTCTTAACCCTACCCAATACCTAAACTTAACAGCTACCTTACTAACTATTAAAAAGCAGTAAATTAGGAGTTTATTGAGGAAAAACTTCCTAATACTAAAGTGTTACCATTCTTACTTAGGAACATACACACACACATCTCAACAATTGTATAGTTCCAGCTCAGCCACAGTACAAACTGACTAATTGTGCCTCTCATTACTCTGAAGTCGAATCTAATAATGTACTATCTTGTATTTGATCAGACCCGGCAAAGCAGCTCATCTCCCACCAGTCTGTGTTTTGTGGACTCTGTGATTTCTTCTAGACTGATGGCGGTCAAGAGTGTTCAGGTGGGTCTGCTCATTAATACACTTGACTCAAAAAACCCAAGAATCTCAATAGCAGTGTTCTTAGAATAAAACTGTCAGTAGATTACAATAATTTCATTAATCTGAGATTTTTTTTAATTTTTTTTTTTTGTAGTTAACTTGACACTCTCCTTGTTAAACAATTATGAAAAGAGGGGGTTGTTGGTTGTGGTAGAAATGAGAGTAAAAATGAGAGTAAAAATATTTCAGTAAACATTTAAATATTTTAGTTTTCCATTTTGTTTTGTCTGGGATAATGCTAAAACAATAAAATCTACACATAAAAGGCATTTGAAAAGTAGTTTAAATAAATGACTAATGATGGTAAAAAGTTTCCATGATTGTTTTAATGTGATATTCATATATTAAAAAGAAAAACTGTGAAATCTGTTCTGATAACAAATTAAATCTGCGACTTGAAATTACTATAGTTTAAGAAACACATTTATAAAACATCATGAAAATGTGTAGTTGTGTTGAATTGTATGCGTTTGTATTTTGCTGTTCTGCAGACTGACCTGACGGTGGTGAAACTGGCCACTATAGAGAGCAATAAGAACCTGGACCTGGAGAAGAAGGAGGGCAGGATAGATGATCTGCTGCGGGTGAGAGGAGAGATGGGAAGGAAGAAAATTAGAAGATTCATCTCATCAAAAATTATTATTTATCAAATTATATTTTTGTGATGTTATGAGTTCCTACCCAGTTTGGAAAAGTATGAAATTTGATGAGTAATTTTCAGGTCTGGAAAAGTATGGAAAAATATTTTTGTTTCCTGACTATTTTCCGTATTCATTTTTTTTAAAATACAAATTTAAGAATTTCTGAAAATAAATTTAATCATACAAACAGTCTGTTTTCATGACAAAAGTTTAGTTTACAGAATTAAACCAGTGTGTCAGAGGTCAACATATGCAACATATGAATTTTTTTTCCTGAAGTAGTTCAGTTTAGAGGGTTTGTTTTTTGTTTTTTGGCACAGCGATTTTAAAACAAACCTACACATTTCAACCAGTTTTAGCAGAGTCTGAACATTTACTGTGTTGACAAGGTGGTGGTGTTGATTTTTTTCACATACCAAAACCTTTATTTTAAAAAATCTGATTCGCTGTAAATGGTTTTGATGTGTTAGTTGCATCAGACTTATTCTGACACTTACCTTTTCTTTTGCATTTTTATAGATTTTTTTTTTTTTTTTTAAGTATTTTTAACAAAGAAAATATATATTCTTTTAAAAAAATTAATTTTCTTTTCCTCCACAGGCAAACTGTGATCTAAGAAGACAAATTGACGAACAACAAAAGCTTCTAGAAAAGTACAAAGAACGTTTAAACAAGTGCATCTCCATGAGCAAGAAACTTCTGATTGAGAAGGTGAAGAATCCTTGTGATATTTAAGAAATCTGTGTTTTAGCATTCTAACAAAAGTACCCAGTGCTGGCCTGTAAACATGTAGAAATTATTTATGTGGCTTTGGATTTGGTCTTGTTTCCTCAGTATCGAAAATGATTGTGTGTAACCTACACAGTTGCTGTGTAATATCATAGTTTAAGCAAAAACTTCAAAGTTTAATACTTTCAAAATGGTACAAATAGTAAGAAGTGATTCAGATCTTTATGAAATTGTGTGATTTTTGTCCAGAGCACACAGGAGAAGCAGGCGTGTCGGGAGAAGAGCATGCAGGATCGACTGCGTTTGGGTCATTTCACCACTGTGAGACATGGAGCATCGTTTACAGAGCAGTGGACGGACGGATATGCCTTCCAGAACCTCGTCAAGTAAGATTGACAGCATAAGGCCAAAGTATACTTCCATGTTAGCACATATGCTAATATAATGCTCTGTAGCCTACATATAATTATGCACTATTCTGCATGTGTGAACACAGGTGATCTGTGCACTATGATATCTTGATTTGTATCATCCATTGGTGTGGATGCAAATATAGTTGTTATAGTTGTCTCTATTGTTACCATTCTTAGTGTGAGCGGGCCTTAAGTCTCTTGTAGATCTGCAAGTCCATTACAGATTTCACTTGATTATAGAATTTAAGTACAAAATATGAACTGTTTTTATTCTGTTTTATGCAGACAGCAGGAATGGATCATTCAACAACGTGAAGAAATCGAGAGACAGAGAAAACTGTTAGCTAAGAGAAAACCACCATCAGCCAGCAGCTCACAGTCACCCAGCACCAACTCTGAGCCTAAACAACGAAAGACCAAGGCTGTGAACGGTTCCGAGAATGACCCCTTCCTCAAACCCAGCCTTCCACAGCTGTGAGTGATGTGAAAAATGACCACAATGTACAACACACAAAATGGCTATCATGTTTTGCATACATCACTAACAAATCTGATATAATTTGCCAGAATGATCCTTAAGTAGATATACCAAGAATATGCACTACCAGTCAAAAGTTTGGACACGTTTAACTGACACGTTTCTGGTGATCTTAAAAACTTCTTGATTTAAACAATTCTGTTTAAATATTTAAAAATAGCTTTGTAGAGGAAATATAAATTATTTACATCTGAAGTTTAATTAATTTAAAACTAAAATAAACAATATTGTTTATAATGTATAGATTTATTTGGAGCCAAATGTAAATTTGAAGACATTTCTTTTGAACAATATGAAAAATGGCTTTATGTGTGATTTGTTTCAAACTCAGTTACATGTACAGAGGTTTTTTAAGTCCTGTTCCTCTGATGTTCCTGCAGGCTAACATTAGCTGAGTACCATGAGCAGGAGGAGATCTTCAAACTGAGACTTGGCCATCTCAAAAAGGTCAGTGCATATGCTCTGTGGCTCCTGTATGATTCAGATCCACTTGCATTTCAGAACATGTTAAAACATTTGAAAAAGAAAAGATCAGTTTCTTTGTTTCTGCAAAGTAAAGATATTAGAAGTCATCTTCTGTTGTGCAATTATAAAGGCGTAAGTTGCTTTTTAATGATAGGGATGAAAAAGAAGTTCCTTCACCATAATATTGTTTGGTTCTTTCACCATTTGTTTAAAATTGTTCAAAAGTTTGGGGTTGGTAAGATTTTTAATGTTTTTGACAGAAGTCTCCAATGCTCACCAGAACTGCATTTATTTTATATAAA
This sequence comes from Chanodichthys erythropterus, assembly GCF_024489055.1. Taxonomy (NCBI): domain Eukaryota; kingdom Metazoa; phylum Chordata; class Actinopteri; order Cypriniformes; family Xenocyprididae; genus Chanodichthys; species Chanodichthys erythropterus. Next base: position 8,660,299 of record NC_090234.1, read on the forward strand.
TTACATTGCTACTATAATATTAAAGGTTAACAACTGAGCCCAAACTATTAGCCTAAATTCAATTGATTTTTATTTTTAGATAAAATAATCAACACTCAAATAACACATTGTATGCAAACATGTAAGCTGCACATAAGGCAGTGTTTGCATTAACTTCTAAATGTTTTTTACCCCAATTTGTTGTTGAAATATAAACATTTCTACACAATGGCTGTCATTTTCATGACAGATTTATATAAACATACGTTAAATCATCACTAAAGGGTTAAGTAAAATATAATGAATATATAGGCTAATACAGTGCATATATTAAGCGAAAGAGTTCATTTCTCTAGCGAATTAACAAGCTTTTTAGGACAATGAATGGCTTTTCTGAGGTAAATGCTACATGACATATTGTTTATAAGCTGTTTTATTGATGTCTTATCTCCATTGAAACTGATTGAGCCATTTACAAGAGATATGACCGTTTCAGTAAGTTGTACTGTATCTTTCAACATACCTTCAGATGTTCTTTCATGTTTATTCTGTAACTAGTATTAAAGAGGAAGAGATGATCGCGTTCACTCGCACTCTGTGCTGCCAGTTGAACTGAGGCGCCTGTACAGTGACAGAATTTGAAGGATGACACTTTGTTTCTTATCGAAAGTAACAAAACACAGAGCTTATTGTGATTATTGGTGGTTAGGCTATGTTGCAATGTAATGCTTCGGTACACACGTGCACCATACCAAAAGCCCTGTACCGAAACGTTTCGGTATGAATACGTGTACCGTTACCAACACAATATTAGGAAGGTGGTCATAATGTTATGCTTGATCGATGTATATACAGATATAGAAAATCGATTTGTACACTATATTGCCACAAGTATTGGGACACCCCTCCTAAGCTTTGAATTCAAGTGTTCCAATCACTTCCATGGCCACGGGTGTAAAAAATCAAGCACCTAGGCATTCAGACTGCTTCTACAAACATTTTTGAAAGAATGGGTCACTCTCAAGAGCTCAGTGAATTCAAGCATGGCACCATGATAGGTTGCCACCTGTGCAATAAGTCCATTCGTGAAATTTCCTCACTACTAAATATTCTACGGTCAACTGTTAGTGGTATCATTACAAAATGGAAGCAATTGGGAACAACAGCAACTCAGCCACGAAGTGGTAGGCCACGTAAAATCACAGAGAGGGGTCAGCGCTTGCTGAGGCGCACAGTGCGCAGAAGTCGCCAACTTTCTGCAAAGTCAATAGCTACAAACCTCCAAACTTTCTTTGGCCTTCAGATTAGCTCAAGAACAGTGCATAGAGAGCTTCACGTAAAGCAATGTCATGCAATGCAAAGCTTCAGATGCAGTGGTGTAAAGCACACTGCCACTGGACTCTAGAGCGGTGGAGACGTGTTCTCTGGAGTGACGAATCACGCTTCTCTATCTGGCAATCCGATGGACGAGTCTGGGTTTGGCAGTTGCCAGGAGAACGGTACTTGCCTGACTGCATTGTGCCAAGTGTAAAGTTTGGTGGAAGGGGGATTATGGTGTGGGGTTATTTTTCAGGGGTTGGGCTTGGCCCCTTAGTTCCAGTGAAAGGAACTCTTAATGCTTCACCATACCAAGACATTTTGGACCATTTCATACTACCAACTTTGTGGGAACAGTTTGTGGATGGCCTCTTCCTGTTCGAAAATGACTGTGCACTGGTGCACAAAGGCAGGTCCATAAAGACATGGATGAGCGAGTTTGGTGTGGAGGAACTTGACTGGCCTGCCTGAAAGTCCTGACCTCAACCCAATAGAACACCTTTGGGATGAATTAGAGCGGAAACTGCGAGCCAGGCCTTCTCGTCCAACATCACTGCCTGACCTCACAAATGCGCTTCTAGAAGAATGGTCAAAAATTCCCATAAACACACTCTTAAACCTTGTGGAAAGCCTTCCCAGAAGAGTTTAAGCTGGTATAGCTGCAAAGGGTGGGCCAACTCCATATTAAGCCCTACGGATTAAGAATGGGATGTCATTAAAGTTCATGTGCACGTAAAGGCAGGCGTCCCAAAACTTTTGGCAATATAGTGTATATAGATATATTTTAAAATGTAATTTATTCCTGTGAACAAAGATGAATTATCAGCATCATTACTCCAGTATTCAGTGTCTCATGATCCTTCAGAAATCATGCTGATTTCGCTGGTTTGATGCTGATGAAACATTTGACAACCATATACAAACACAATGACATCAAATGACTTTTTTATATTTATGTATGTTTTTGTTTTATTCATGCATTTGTGTACTTGTAGGAGGAGGCAGAGATTCAGGCAGAGCTGGAGAGGTTGGAGAGGGTGCGAAATCTTCACATCCGAGAGTTGAAAAGAATAAACAATGAGGACAGCTCACAGTATGTACCGGCACTGATGACATCAGCCTCTGATCTCTTGTTTCCTTCTATTTTGTCATTTGAACTGGACATGGACTCCTCATATTAACAGCAGTTTTATGAGTTTACTGACTGTAAAGGGCCCATATTCTACACTTTTGTAGCATTTTATAAAATGTTGTCTATTTATTTTTGTTGAAAACATCAATTAGTTTTACATGATTATTTTCCACCCATCATCACTTTTTCTCCTGTTTCTCTTTTTTTTCTACCACCCCCCCCCCCCCCCCTTTTTTTTTTTTTTTTTTTTTTTTTTTTTTTATAAACCTTTCTCAGATTCAAGGACCATCCCACCCTGAATGAACGCTATCTGCTGTTACATCTGCTTGGGCGGGGTGGTTTCAGTGAGGTCTACAAGGTATCTTTACCTCTCATTTATAACAGAGCCTGATACATGCTGACCTTTGAGAAAGAAACGGATCATTTGACTCATCATTCTGCTCTTCAGGCGTTTGACTTAATTGAGCAACGGTACGCTGCTGTGAAGATTCATCAGCTCAACAAAAACTGGAGAGAGGAGAAGAAAGAAAATTACCACAAGTACGTTCCTCCTCTTTGATGCGGTTCAGGGAAATGTTCATGTTTTAAATACATCAGTGGCATGCTGTGCATCACCGCAAGACATAAAGTAGATTTCAGATTGTGAATGTGAATGATGTACTTTAACTTTGTAGACAGGGTTGACATACTTGATTTGATGGAAAATAAAATAAATGTACAACCTTTTCAGTATGTTCAGCCAACAGAACATTGGAAATATATCTTTCCAAAACATTCTCAATAGACAAAACAATTCAGAAAACCCCAAAACTCATTTTTAGAGCCAATTCTCCTTTTTCTATGTGCAATTTATATGTGGCAGGCTTACAGGCTCATATTGTGGTGTGGGGACATTGTTATGTAAGGGTGTATTTCCATGCCAATTGGTATTCTGTACAGAACTTGAAATGTCTGGAAATTTAGTCCGTCTGTCTCTCATGACGCTGGTCGCCTGGGTCTCACCTCTGTTGCCCATGGTAACCTGTGCCTCTCTTCTCTGCAGACACGCCTGTCGGGAATACCGAATACATAAACAGTTGGATCATCCCAGAATAGTTAAACTGTATGATTACTTTTCACTGGACACAGACACGTGAGTTCCAGCCATGCAGATTTCACCAATAAACTATCAAAACACATCAATGAGGTGGTCACAAGTTACATTAGGTTGTCTGTTTCCTGCAGGTTTTGTACGGTTTTGGAATACTGTGAAGGAAATGATCTGGATTTCTACTTGAAACAGCACAAGCTGATGTCTGAGAAAGAAGCTCGCTCTATCGTCATGCAGATCGTTAATGCTTTACGATACCTGAATGAGATCAAGCCACCCATAATACACTATGACCTCAAACCTGGTGAAGACACAATTCTCTTTCTCTTTTCACAGCTCTCTAATGCCATGTTTCCACCTGGTATATGCGTTTTGGTCGATTGGAAGATGCTAAATACAGGTGTAAACAGCGTGTAAGACCACTTCCAGAGGTAGTTGCTTTCGTAGTGTAGACTCTCATGTGGTCAAATGTGTTTGAACAGCCGCAAAAGACCTCCTTCTCTCTGCCTATTGACCTAATGCATAAACATTTTGGGAAGTGTTCTAGCCAGACGGGATTTAAACTATGTCAGCTGAAGACCTAAATTTGGTTTGAAGACAATAAACATACCAAGCACAATGTTCTCACCATTCCTGTTTTCTAACACACTCACCGCTTTCGGACGGTCTTGTGGCTATCAGAGCAGAAACGAAAGCTGCTGCTCTCCATATGTTTTTTCATTGTCTCCAGTCATGTTCATATATAAATTGCACAGGACTGAAGTGGTTGAAAGTGGTCAAAAGTGAGAGATTAAAACATCAGGTGTAAACGGAAATGTGTCTCCCTCATCTACATGTGATCTGATAGTTCAAAACGCATCTTAATACCAGGTGTAAACATGGTGTATCACTCATACAGTATATGCAGACTGCTTGACGTTTTGCCTGTATATCACATGATCCTTCAGAAATCATTCAAATAGCTAATTTAATGCTCAAGAAACATTTCTAATTATCAATGTTGAAAACATTTGTGCTGCTTAATATTTTTGTGGAAACCATGATACTTTTTTCAGGATTATTTCATAAATAGAAAGTTTAGAAGAACCAAATTTATTTGAAATACATTTTTTTTTTAAATATCTTTACTATCAATTTGATGTAGCCTTGCTGAACAAAAGTATATGAAAAAAATCTAACTGACATCAAGCTTTTAAACCGTAGCATATGTGAAGGGTATAACAAAGATAACCCAGTATAAGGAATGTATGTTCTTGTGTGTGTGTGTGTGTGTGTGTGTGTGTGTGTGTGTGTGTGTGTGTGTGTGTGGTTGTGTACAGGGAATATTTTACTGGTAGATGGAACTGCATGTGGAGAGATAAAGATTACAGATTTCGGACTGTCTAAAATCATGGACGACGACAACTACGGAGTAGATGGAATGGACCTGACATCTCAAGGGGCAGGCACTTACTGGTAACACACTCGCAAATACACTCATATTTTGGCTTTTGCCTGTTAAAGTATATAGCTCAGTTGTGTCTTGTTGTGGCTGTAAGGTACCTACCCCCTGAGTGTTTTGTGGTGGGTAAAGAGCCTCCAAAGATCTCCAATAAGGTGGACGTCTGGTCTGTCGGGGTCATATTTTTCCAGTGCCTCTATGGAAGAAAGGTGAGGAGCAATTCTTGGAATAAATGGGATAATATTATCAGTACCATTTACAAGATACAGAGTAATAGGGGAATGCCTATCATTTTCCTCATTTCTAGTACATCTGTATAACTAGGTCTTGTTATTACAAGATGGCATAACCATGCAAATTTGATTTGTTTTTGTTTTTTTTAGCCATTTGGCCATAACCAGTCCCAGCAGGACATCCTGCAGGAGAACACCATCCTAAAAGCCACAGAGGTTCAGTTCCCTTCCAAACCTGTTGCCAGCAACGAGGCCAAGGTAATCAGTAATATAATAATCAGTATATGATACTGATTGAAGATTTATGGGTTTTTGACTTGACATATCACAGTAGTTTCTGCAGTGTGACATGCTAAACTTCATCTGAAACAGTAGTTCTGAACCTCTGACTACAGTGCCTCCCCCGCTGTCCACAACAATATTCCAAAGCCTGACACTCCTAGTTTCTGTAAATTAAATTTCATATTTTATAAGTTGAAAGTTCTTCAGGGTTTCTACTCTTTTTAACCAATGAATTTCCTTTTCTAGTCTTAAGGATTTTTAAAATGTTTTTACACACAATTTGTATATCCTTTTAAAAAATGCCCATGGTGTTACAAGATTTTATTAATTGACATAATTTTTCTAGGACTAGAAAGCACACTTTTAAAAGTAGGAAATCTCCTATATCCAGGTTTTCCAAGAACTGTGTGTATCCTGGTTCTTCAAAGTGGTTGAAGGGGTGAATTAAAATAAGTAACAGTTTAGATGTTTTAGCCTATTTCTGTCTTATTTTGAATCACTTGGCCCCCCTAATGAACCCTGGCCACCTGTTTGAGAACCACTGATCTAGAATCATCTAATTTTTGCTGATTCCTTTTATATATGTATTGTGCTTACAGTTGTTATTAGCTGACATTAATTGAGACCATATGGAATATTTAATGTTTTAAATATTTTCTTTTCACTGAAATGTGATTTTTGAAAATGGTGAGAAATGGTTAGCAGTTACAGCACCTAAAAGATCTACTTTCTCTTAAACATAAATGTAAACCTCAAATCTTGATGAAAAAAAATGTCCATGTCTCTGCTACTTGACCATTATCCACATACAGTAGTGTTAGATTAGCAAAGCCCTATTCACCCCATTCATGACTTTGTCATTGCATGTTGCTAGTGAAGTCGATCATGGCCGTTCCAAGTGTTTTTGGTGTAATCACAAATTAGATCTACAGGTGCTGGTCATATAATTAGAATATCATCAAAAAGATGATTTATTTCACTAATTCCATTCAAAAAGTGAAACTTGTATATTAATTCATTACACACAGACTGATATATTTCAAATGTTTATTTCATTTTGATGATTATAACTGACAACTAAGGAAAATCCCATATTCAGTATCTCAGAAAATTAGAATATTACTTAAGACCAATACAAAGAAAGGATTTTTAGAAATCTTGGCCAACTGAAAAGTATGAACATGAAAAGTATGAGCATGTACAGCACTCAATACTTAGTTGGGGCTCCTTTTGCCTGAATTACTGCAGCAATGTGGCATGACATGGAGTCGATCAGTCTGTGGCACTGCTCAGGTGTTATGAGAGCCCAGGTTGCTCCGATAGTGGCCTTCAGCCCTTCTGCATTGTTGGGTCTGGCATATCGCATCTTCCTCTTCACAATACCCCATAGATATTCTATGGGGTTAAGGGCAGGCGAGTTTGCTGGCCAATCAAGAACAGGGATACCTTGGTCCTTAAACCAGGTACTGGTAGCTTTGGCACTGTGTGCAGGTGCCAAGTCCTGTTGGAAAATGAAATCTGCATCTCCATAAAGTTGGTCAGCAGCAGGAAGCATGAAGAGCTCTAAAACTTTCTGGTATATGGCTGTGTTGACCTTGGACCTCAGAAAACACAGTGGACCAACACCAGCAGATGACACTGCACCCCAAACCATCACTGACTATGGAAACTTTACACTGGACCTCAAGCAACATGGATTGTGTGCCTCTTCTCTCTTCCTCCAGACTCTGGGACCCTGATTTCCAAAGGAAATGCACAATTTACTTTCATCAGAGAACATAACTTTGGACCACTCAGCAGCAGTCCAGTCCTTTTTGTCTTTAGCCCAGGTGAGACGCTTCTGACGCTGTCTGTTGTTCAAGAGTGGCTTGACGCAAGGAATGCGACAGCTGAAACCCATGTCTTGCATACGTCTGTGCGTAGTGGTTCTTGAAGCACTGACTCCTGCTGCAGTCCACTCTTTGTGAATCTCACCCACATTTTTGAATGGGTTTTGTTTCACAATCCTCTCCAGGGTGCGGTTATCCCTATTGCTTGTACACTTTTTTTTCTACCACATCTTTTCCTTCCCTTCACCTCTCTATTAATGTGCTTGGACACAGAGCTCTGTGAACAGCCAGCCTCTTTTGCAATGACTTTTTATGTCTTGCCCTCCTTGTGCAAGGAGTCAATGGTCGTCTTTTGGACAACTGTCAAGTCAGCAGTCTTCCCCATGATTGTGTAGCCTACAGAACTAGACTGAGAGACCATTTAAAGGCCTTTGCAGGTGTTTTGAGTTAATTAGCTGATTAGAGTGTCGCACCAGGTGTCTTCAATATTGTACCTTTTCACAATATTCTAATTTTCTGAGATACTGAATTTGGAATTTTCCTTAGTTGTCAGTTATAATCATCAAAATTAAAAGAAATAAACATTTGAAATATGCCAGTCTGTGTGTAATGAATAAATATAATATACAAGTTTCACTTTTTGAATGGAATTAGTGAAATAAATCAACTTCTTGATGATATTCTAATTATATGACCAGTACCTGTATTAATGGTAAAACTAAGATGATATTATTTTACTATTAATTAGTTTTCTAAATAAGAAAAAGAAAAAAAAAAGTAGCATTCTGCTGTTGGAGAGTGTTGTTATATAAAATACAGCAGTGCATTAAATCATTAACCAGATGAACGCTCTATCAAAATACTTTTATTTAAACTCATACTGCAAAAAAAAATGTACAAAACTTCATTCAATCTTCTTCTTTTTCCCCAATAATCAACATGATCTGCATCAGTAGTGAACTGCTCAAATTGCATCATATAATCAACAATAATGTTCAATGTGTCAAATCAAACTAGCTGCGACTGCCAAAATGATAATTATATCCATGTGTTTGGTTTCAGATACATTATATAGAACTATGAAATTGCTCATAAACTCTTTGTCTTGTCTGTACTCAAGATAGGTGAAGTTTGAGCTCCACTGACACATTCTTCATTCCTATTGGATGTTTCTGCCAAAAGTCTTTCTTCATTTGCATAAAATTAAACATTTCTCAACTTTTTCTCACTGGATTTCATCCTGTCACCAACAGTCACTATCACCCATATAGCTGGAATTCACCATTTCTCTATTGAAAATGAACAGGTTCATGTTGTTTTTTCGCTGTTTGTCACTGCCTATGTGAACAGGGCTTAAACGGCATGAAATCAAAATTGACCCTATTTATTTTGTTACCGCACATTACTAGTCTTGTGGTAAACAATTAATCTGTGCAAATTAATCCACAACGTATTTTGTCTTCATAATCTTGAATCAAAATCTGAAAATGTACTTCCCCTATGGAATGGCCTTCCAGTCGATTCCCAGAGGGGAAAAAAACAAGCCATGCTCTCTCTTTTTTTCTCATTCAATATTCCAATTGGAAATATTTTAATATTTCACTTGGAAAATGTCACAATACTGAAGTAAACTTGATCAGAATTTCCTGTTCACACAGACTTTAACAGACATTGATTTTAGCTGTTTTAATATCGGTTGTATTGTATATTCAGGGATCCAATACAGTATGGAAAAGTATGGGGAAAAAAGAAAACAGAATACAGAAAATATACACTGATGAGCCAAAGCATTATGACCACCTGCCTAATATGCTTTTGGTCCTTTGTGTGTTGCCAAAAGACCTCTGAAGGTGTCCTATGGTATCTGGCACCAAGACTTTAGCAGCAGATCCTTCAAGCCCTGTAGGTTGCGAGGTGGAGCTGTCATGGATCGAACTTATTGGTCCAGCATATCCCACAGATGCTTAATCAGATTGAGATCTAGGAAATTTGGAGGCTAGGGCAACACCTTGAACACTTCATCATGTTCCTCAAACCATTCCTGAACAATGTGTGCAATGTGGCAGGGTGCATTATCCTGTGGAAAGAGTCCACTTCCACCAGGGAACACCATTGTCATGAAGGAGTGCACCTGGTCTGCAACAATGTTTAGTTAGGTGGCATGTGTCATATTTATGTCCACGTGATTGCTAAAATTCATATCACGATATTTTCCACTTTCCAGACGATATAATAATATTATATCGCGATATGAGAAGAAAAAAAAAAAATAATCAATTTTAGTAGACCTTAGTTAAATTACAGGCAATATATGTATCTTATCTAGGGGTGGTAAATGGAATCTTTAGGCACCTCATGATCCGATTCCGATTCTAGGAGTCACAATGCGATTCCAAAAGGATTCTTGATACTTTTTTTTTTCTTATTAATTCATTTGTTTATTAATTATTTTTTAAATTACATATGGAATTATAAGTAGTCTACTTTTTAAATAATTACAAGTTTAAAAAAATACATTAATACAACTGTTAAGAATTTTATTTAGGGACATACCCTATATTTACCCCATATTTAAAGTTTCAAAACAAGCGAGTCACCTAGTAAATAATAAAGAGAAACAATGAAACATTACAAGCAATAAACAAAGAGTGCTTTCAGAACATTTTCCATTCAAGAGCTGTGAGTGATTTTTCACTTTCTCAGCTTTACGGTTGTTTATGATGATGATATAGCGGGAGATCTAATAAGCTGCATCAAGACTAATGCACAGATCTGTTTTGAAATATAAGAAGTTTCTGTCCTGTCTGTTTAATACTTTAAGACATAACTGACAGTGTTTATATCAATTTCAAATCCTAAAAGCATTTTGAGAAGTACACTTAAGCACTATAGTCGCAGACAGCCACATGCGTGAGCGCTCTTCACAAAGTGCACATGAGAATTTGAAATCGAAAGCAGCCTTGTGTCAGTGAATTTCACTTAACTTCACTGCTCCGTGCCATGCACACGCAGCGTCATCGTGCTTCTGCAGTTAAAAACTAAGCTCAGAATCGTTGCATCTATGCATCAAATTTTTTCTCTCACCCCTATTGTCTATATGCACGCTTGTTCGTTGCTGTGGTGTTTGAGAAGGTGGTTTGTGCTCTTTTAATTTGGACTGTTACAATGCTTTCTGTGTTTGATTACTCATGCCTGTGTAGTAAGGCGCTGGACATGGTAGCGGACAAAAAGTTAAACATTCAGTGTCGAATCTGTATCGACATTAGTAGTTTTAAAAGTTGTAAAGAGTCCAAAATTAAACAATATAAATGCAAAATTGGAATTCATGAATATTTAACGGTATCCACGGTATAGCAAAATCTATATCATGGCACAACATAATACCGGTAGTCACTTTCATGCCAGTATAGCACCCACCCCTACTACCCAGCCCCATACACAGAAGAGTGCGAAGCACTGTGTGTTGTGACGCATTCCTTCCATAACCATCATTAAAATTTGGTGTGACTTGTACCATTGTAGACCTTCTGTTGCCTCAGACCAGATGGGATAGCCTTCGTTGCCCTCATGCATCGATGAGCTTTGGGTGTCCAACACCCAGTCGCCGGTTTGTGGTTTGTCCCGCCTCGGACCACTGTTGGTAAATTCTCAGCACTGCTGACCACAAGCCTTGCTGTTTGAGATACTCTGACCCATTTGCCTTGCCATAACAATTTGGCCCTTGTCAAAGTCACTCAGATCTTTATTGCTGCCCATTTCTCCTGCATCCAACAAATTGCTCATAAACTCTTTGTCTTGTCTGCACTCAAGATAGGTGAAGTTTGAGCTCCACTGACACATTCTTCATTCCTATTGGATGTTTCTCCCAAAAGTCTTTCTTCATTTGCATAAAATTAAAAAGAACTGATTGTTTGCTTACCGTCTAATCTACCCAGACCATAATATGTGGGTTTGTTAGTAGATGATCACTGATATTTGCTTCACCTGTGTCTGATCATAATGTTTTGGCTCATCAGTGTATGTTTACAGACTATTGCCCCTATTCTGATTTCTAAAATAAAATTTCTAAAAAAAAAATTTAAAAAAAAGTATCATATGAGCAGAGGGAGCAGTTAGTCAGTGCAGCCAAAAGTTTAGTGATCATTTTACACAACTGAATGAATTCAAGGCACAAATTTTCATTAAAAATCTGTCTTTACCACAAGCGGGTCGCTTGAACTTGACTAAATGAATGTGTGTACCTCCATGTCACTCAAAACAGGAACAGATAAGGGAGCATGCATACCTAGCTACAGTATTCCAGCAATTATTTGCCAACATAATAGCATACATGGTTAGAATTTTGACAATTGGTTTTTAAACATTTATTAGATATTAAATATGGTCTGAAAAATCTACAAAGAATTTTGTCTGGAAAAGTGTGGAATATTTCATGGAAAATGTGTAGGAACTCTGTAACAGCAGCTTGTTTTATGTTGTGTACACACCACAAGATAATCGGGCTGATTTTGGGCCGATTTCACCCCTTTTGACAATCCTAGGTAATGTCCCGATTATCTTGATGGTTCTACAGATTATCTTATCGGATTTCCCTGTGGTGTGAGGTGTGTTAAGAGTGACTGAATCTGCTCTGAAGAACATGTTGAATATTTACGATCAGAAATCCTGATGTGTGGGGGGAACCCTGAGGATAAACGTGACAAACTTATTTATTGCTGTTGTGCTTATTTATTGTATTAATTTTTCTTACGCACACATATTGTACAAAAACTCATGTCCTTCAGTTTTTGCATATGTAATAAATGGCATGTTACTGTTTTCTGTAGGCATTCATCCGCCGGTGTCTAGCCTACAGGAAAGAGGACCGGTTTGATGTGCACCAGCTGGGCAGTGACTCCTACCTGCTGCCTCACATAAGACGGGCCAGTTCGTCAGGAACCCTGGCACCAAACTCTGCCTCCTATTGACAACTTGCACTGAGCACTCTGACTGACAGCCCAACTGGCCAGTGTCTGATCTCCCTACCCAAGAGCAGGGCGGGACCATTTCCAGGCAGCCATAAGGAAACAAGCTGGCTTCCTCAGCTTGAGGAAGTTCGTCTTGAATTATTGTGCTTTTGCAGCAGTGAGATTTGGGTTCACTAAGAAAAGTGTTTCGAAAGAGAATGAAGAAAATTAAAGCATGAATATTTAGACCTCTAGAGAATGTCACAAAGTCATTGAAGAAAAATAATGCCTTCTGAAGACTCAATAGGGCACAGCTACTGTTAAGTACTTTGAAATGTGACTGTTGTCATTTGGTTTTTCACATGGTTGCCTCCAAGTTCAAAGAGGAGAGACCTGGCAAACCACTATCAATTCCCACGGTCTTTGCTGGGTTTCAGTTAATTAAGGATTTCTTTGAAGAGCCTACATTCAGAGTTACTGTAACTGGCGTGCAAAGGTTTCATTCTTCACTCTGTAGTAATGTTATGTGGTACAGACAACAGTGTTAGCTTTCCTTGCTTTGTTCAACTAGCTATGAGAATGTAATTCTAGCATACAGAGAGGCTACTGGCACACTAGGCCCAGGCAGCATACTAATGTTAAATGCACAAAATAACCAAATGTAGATGAATGGCAATGTACAGAATCCTATGCAGGACAAAATAAAAGAATCCCCTCTGGAGAATTCATGTATATTTGTTGTACAGGTCCTTAATTTCAGATATTAACTTTCAGCAGATTCATTCTGTACAGAGGTTTAACATTTTGCCCTTTTTTCTTTTCTTTTTTTTTTTTTTCTTGTAAATTTGGTTTCCTGGTGTGTTTTTTGATTTTGCTGCTTTGATGTTGCTCTTTTTCAAACCGCTGTAAACTTTGGGTATAAATTGTACAGTCCTGTTAAAAGAATTGCAAATAAATGCCAGGAAGCTCCATTTAGTGCATTGTATTTGGTTTAGTGATGTGAATTGTTGTTTTGACAACAGTCTGTAGCGCCACCCACTGGCCTTCTAAAGTAAAGCTCTATGCATGCATCAAGTCAGAATTCATCAAATGCAAAATACATGCTGGCAATGGCATTTTATTTATGTAAATTTAAAGTCCATTGTTTTCTGTGGTGTAAGATAAGCCAAATCTGTCCTTTGTGTCCAAAAGTGTCCATCATATATCAATCTATATGTAGTGAAAAGGTGTTTTTGTGCTTAAGACATGTTTTTGCATGTATTTTCTAAAAATTAAAAAAAACATGCCATAGGGCACCATATATGTATATACATAGGGCTTGTCCACACTTCACACTCCAAAATACATTCAATCATTTCCGCTGTTATGTGCCATTAAACAGCCTATTTTGATGGATTTTACAAAGATTTATGCAAAGCAAAGAAAACCATATTGAGGGATGCTTAAAGTATGATCAGCTTTGCATAACTCGTGGCTGATTTTTAACCATAAAACAGCCGCACATTAGTTTTATTTTTAGACTGTTTTAACCCCTGTTTTCAGACAAGGTTTAAGCCTAGCCCCAGACTAAAATGTATGTTTGAGCTGATTAACTGAAAGCAAGTCCACTGACTTCTTAAAAATAATAGTGATTGGGAACTTGAACAATAAGAGTCGAAAAAACTTCCATAGACAAATCCAAATTAAACCCTGCGGCTCGTGACGACACATTGATGTCCTAAGACACGAAACGATCGGTTTGTGCGAGAAACCGAACAGTATTTATATAATTTTTTACCTCTAATACACCACTATGTCCAACTTCGTTCAGCTTCCTGTTAGTGAGGTCAAAAAACGCGTTCTGTTGACGGAAGTGATGTCTCGCCCATATACTTCAATGAGCGCAAGACATCACTTCCGTTGTCAAAGCGCGATCAGACCTCACTACTTTTGCATCTTGTTTTTTTTAAAGGCTTGATGCTGGTTGCTATTCACTGCCATAATATGGATGAGTGTGAACATGGCATTTTTTTTTCTAAACATTCTCCTGGAATACAGCATTAGAACAGCACCAGGGTGATTAAATGATTACTTAAAGGCTTAGTTCACCTAAAAATGAAAATTAATTAAAGTGGAAGGCAGAGTGTTCTCGCTCGGGTTTCACTAGTACTGTCATGGCAGGATCAAACAATTAAGCTTGATGTGCACTGTGTGAAGGAGCATGACAGGCATGTCGAGTTTCCAGGCTCACTGCAGTAGAAGGACTCTTGACCTCAGATGTGCTACCTCCGCAGCACAAAGTGATGTCTAAATGCAAGAGGATGTAAGCGGTGAGAACCTCCACTAGTAGGAGATGTAAGGAGGATACTTTAGACAAGAGAACAGATGCACTGACCTCAGAGTTTGCCCAGATTAAGTCTATAATACTAAATCTGCAAACAGGTGAGGCACCGGCACCTGTAATGGAAAATCCCACCAGGGAATGATCCATTTCTGAGGAGGATGCCATGTCTATGACAGCCTCTCATGGCCAATTTTGTGAAAGCCACTCTCAATTCTCTCATGATGACTCCCAGAACACAGCACATGGATTGGTGGAAGTATTAGAATCAGATCAGGATGTAGTGAGACAAGCCCTCCATATTGCACTGACACACTTATTCCTGGACACTGCCTCTACAGTGGCAGCTCCCACCTGTGCTTTTTCAGAAGAGCCATGATACTTAGCTCTTAGCATTCCAAGTCACTTACTCACCATACTAGTCCAAGCAGGGCCTTGGTAGCAATGCAGAATCTTATACCCTAGTTCAGATACCTAAAATTGATGCATTTATTTCCTCTTTCATTCATTCACCAGAAGAGGCTTGGAGACCTAATGCTCTCTGCCCACAGTCTCAGTGCAGAATCACAGATGATCATCTTATTTGGGCATACAATACAGCAGCTTGCATAGGCAGCTTGCATAGGTTGTATGGGGAATTTACTCTTCCATCTTATGTTAGTGTTATCTCAGTCTGTCTAATCTATGGGGGTGATCTTTTAGCCCAAAGCCTACATGATGCTTCATTGCAAACATTGACATTCATGTCAAGAGAATTACATAGACTTATGTCAACACTTACTTAAGCATGCCGTCAAGTCTGACTAGCACAGTCTCCACTGTCAGAAGCCTGGAGGAGGAGACTTCATGACCCTCCAGTAGTCCCAGGCAAACTGTTTGGTCCAGCGGCACAGCAAACTCTAGAATGCAGCATTCAGATGAATAAGACCAGACAGCACTTGGAAGACCTAAGAGGAGTTCCATCCTCTCATTTTTGACAAATGCCTGGGGGGAAGTGTCCTACCCACTCTCAAACTTTAGCATATTTAGGCACTGCTCATAGGAGCCAACCAAAGTATTTAGACCAACCTGTTCAAGGCATTTAGACCAACTCTTGAGCATGGGGGCATTTAATTCAGGCTTTAAGAGGTAGGGCATCATGTCAGCATCCCCCAAGGGAGAATAAAGGTCAGGGCTTTCTCCAAGCTTCAACCCACTGCTTCCTCTTGTTCTCCTTAACAGAGAAATCCAGCCTGTTGAGTCAGGATACGTTAGCACATTGTGGATGCTTCTAGTGGCACTGAATTGACCCAAAAGACTATGGTTCCCACTGTTATTTAAGCTTCTCAGAGGGGAGTCTTGGAGCCTTCCCAAGAGACAGGACCTTGTCCTTGAGCAACAGGGAGAGATTTGGCACCCAAACCCAGATTAGCTTTTTGTCAAACATTACACAGCCTCCTCGCTCATAGTGGGGCAGAGGGGAACACTGCACACACAAATGTCACCTCACTAAATTTACAAGACATCCATATTCCTTTTTTGATTGATAGCTACATCATTGGCCCATGTGTTGTACAAGACACTAAAAACTTGTTTAAAGCATTTTATTCTAGAAACCTCCATCCTTAAGTTATGTTGTGATGTGCTCTGAAGGACTTACTGAAAGATGGTGGGTCCAAACACTGTTGCCTGGCTCTCAGATGTCTTGACATTTAAATGATTAGCCACACAGGACAGGAAGAACAGCAGGTAAAAGGGGACATTATAATATTCTTCCGGAAGACTGCTTAGTCCTCAGAGCCTGATTCAGTTCTCCCTCTTTGGAATCTGTGAGATCAATAAGATTCAGTCAGATTTAATATTTGCAGCATTTACCCAAGATTTAAACCCATCACCCTAACTTCACTTACCCCTGAATACCTTCAGCAGTTGTGTCCTGTGTGGCTCTGAATTCAGCCAGGCAATCACCAAGAAATTAAAATTTTAATAAAGAGGCCAGAGTAGGAATATCCCCACTGTTAAACTCCAGAAGCTCTCCTTGATCAAAACTTTTCCTCAGAACTTTCACTGAGATCTAATACAAAACACATTTTACAAATAAAATCTCTGCATAGAAGTAAAAAACATTGAGACAGAGTCAAACTCTCCAGAACTTAATCTGATTGAGCATCTATGGATCTATGTGCTGGACCACAGCGGCTCCATCTCACAACCTTGAATCGTAACAAAGCACTGTTCGCCAGAGGAGAACTGGCCCCCCGACTAAGCCTGGTTTCTCCCAAGGTTTTTTTCTCTATATTAACACCAATTTGCCACTTGTTTGCCACCTGATGTCACCTGATGGAGTTTGGGTTCCTTGCCGCTGTCACCTGTGGCTTGATTTGTTGGGGACACTTGACATTTGACTTGACATTTGATATTCAACAGTATTCTTAACATTTATTCAACAGTGCTTCCGATCTGCCTGCATTGACACTATTCTTTAAGAGCTGCTGTGCAGACAAAATTTATGTACCAGTTATCAATGTAAAGCTGCTTTGACACAATCTGCATTGTAAAAAGCGCTATATAAATAAAGGTGATTTGACTTGACAACCTACAGGACTTGAAGGATCTGCTGATTAGATCTATAATATATAAAACAATAACATAATATTTTACATATCAGTCATTTTATTCCTAACACACTGAACAATTTGGTCCTGATTTTATCTGAGAAAAATCACCTCTATATAAGCAAACATTAAGTTCCCTCCGTGCTCTTGCTATTTCTACTGATTGCTTTTCACGTGAGACCTCTCCTGGCCCAGAACCAGATGAGCCAGGCCTCATCAGCAAGCCATGTACAACTTCCTCGACCACAACATAGTCAAATTAACTAGAAGTGCGCCATTTGGGATTCAACCACAGATTACAACTTCAGCACTATTGGACCAAACCATAAAGAATTTCTCAACAGCTAAGGCAATTGCAAGTAGCCTGTCATATATTTGAACACTAAACAGCGATTTAGTATTAAGTTGTGAACCCCTTTTATGCCCCATTATGGATTTTTGAAAACTACCTTTCATGCAGTGTGTAATGTAGCTGTATGTGAAAGTAAACAGACCAGAAAGTTGAAAATGCATCATGAATAAAATGTTTGTCTCTCAAAAGAAAGAGTCAACTCTGAACCGCTTAAACGAGTCGTTTTTAGTTCAAATCCCATTTTGTGAAGTTCACACATCACAAGTTCACACATTTGCATAATGCCTGCCTACGTTCTGCGTGTGTTCATACATAGTTTTGTTTTATTGTGTATGTCTCGACTAACCGGCTAACTCACGTTATTACTGTCTACTATGAGTAATGATAAAGGATGGAGCAAGATTTGTTTTACAAACTTTAAAGGTGCAATATGTAATATTTTCTGTCCACTAGAGGTCGCTAGAGGCCTATTCAAAACAAAGGCGTAGCTTGATGACACCAAGTTTGAGTGCGGAATCTTGGGACATGTGGTCTTCACCTCAACGGACGGTGGAAAAGAATTGGGATAGGACTTGGGAAGAAATCTTGTTCATGGATGTGATTATTAACGTTACTTATTGTAGTATGAAGCAGAGCAGGACTGAGTGTTGTGGGAGCTGAACGAGGAACTGGAGCGATTGCGCAACACACGCCTCACGAGCAGCAGAACTTTTATTATGCCACAGTCGTCTGCGCTGCTTCCGCTTTTCCGTTCATGAGTATGAGGTAACACAGCTCTGTTTATCATATTAGATACATTGAGAGTGTTGAAAGTGATGTTATAACGTTACTCTGTGTGTTCGCTCGGCGGTTGCTGTGAGACGCTTGTTGCACTGCAGTGAGCTAGATCAATTTTAGAATATCATATTAATAAATGCTGGATGGCTTGTGTTGATAAATGGAATTAATTTTAAAACGTATTATATAATGGAGAAAATGGAGTATTACTGTATTACTGTTTCTAAAAATAAAGCTGCATCTGATTATGTTATGTTTGCGACTTCACAAAATTGTGTTTTCTCTGAGGCATGGTAAAGCATGGTACTCGCAAAAAAATCAAGAAAATTCGATTTAAACAATAAGACTAAACATGTTTAGCTATATAACAGTAATTAGTTTTCTGTCTATAAATATATCAAAACAGTTGTTCCCTTGCCTATTAAAACATGTAAATATTAAAGCGTCTTTGGTGTTTCCATGGTTTCGTGAGTAACGCGAGTATGACGCAATTGACAGGCGACTCCTCACATGTCCCGGAGCCTTGGTTAAAATTGCAATTTTGTCACGATTTACAAATAGTTGCAAACATTTGAGATATTGTAAGTACTCAAGTGAACAAAATATATAACACCTGCTTAGTAGTTTTGGCATATTTTACTGCAAAATTCTTACATATTGCAACTTTAAATAAAACTTTTGTGCACATTCTTGCGAGTTGATTCTGATCTGCTTATAAACCAATGTCAATTTAACAATTATGATCACAGCTACATATATTTTTTCTGTGGCCTCAGAAAATATCCTTTCAGAAAAGTAGATAGATGATCAATACTGTTCGCTGGACGAACAGATTAATTGATTGTGAAATTAATTCAGCTACATGATCCAAATATTTATAATTAATTATAATGAGTTATGAATAATTATTCATATTTTTTCTTTTGAGATAATTTGTTACAGCAGCATGTGTTTTTACTGTACCATTTGAGATAGTTACTTACATGCCCCATTACAGTCTCAAACTCTGGACCAAACAAATAGCTTCTGAAGCCTGTAGATATTCTGTACAGAAATATAAGCATCATATTGCAGAGCCAATAACAACTGCTTGAGGAAATGATGATGCTTTTCAAAGAGGTCCCATTTCAATAATAAATCTTATTTTATGGATAATGATGCAGTAATCATTATTAATGATTGCCGAATGAATAATCAGTCAAGTATGGTTAACAGTATAATTTATAAGGACTGCACAAGACACCCATATGCAGAGGTTAATGTATTACAGTTTTTTACATTCACTTTGTTACTATTTTCAGTACCTTGATGTCATTTTTCAAAACTCTAGACACAAAACTCAAAACGGTTATCACTTGTAACACAGGCTGTCTAATGTTCAAAACATAGCATTGTGCATTCACATCTTTAAAGAAATCTTGCACTTGCACAATCATTGGTTCAAAATACAAATTTACTGTGAAATACCATTGAAACATAACTACAGATCACCAACACACAAGCAACCGATAGTTTCACTGTGTCATTGTTCTTACAATCATTAAATATTGTAGAACAAAATAGGTGATACAGGTTTCATTATGGTACTACATGTACTCTGTAAAAGTACTGCAGTAGTAGAGAGAAGACACAGACACAGTGGAATCAATGAACAAAGTTTGTAATATACAATCACAACATTGGTTTATTTGAATCAAAGCAAAAATAATTAGCTATGAAATAAAAAAGAAAAGACAGTACTGTAAAACATCAAATGCAGTGTTCCTCAACTTGCTTGCTTGTACTGTAAGAAACAAAACAGGAGTGCACTGCAAAAAAAATGCTGTTCTTACTTAGAGTTTTTGTCTTGTTTCTAGTCAAAATATCTTAAAGTTCTTTCATCAAGAAGCATTTTCTTGACAAGTAAAAATGATTTTCTTGTTTTCAGGAAAAATAAGTAAAAATTAAGTAAGTTTTTCCTGAAAACAAGAAAATCATTTTTATTGATCAAGAAAATGCTTCTTGATTTAAGAACTTTAAGATATTTTGACTAGAAACAAGACAAAAACTCTAAGTTAGAACAGCATTTTTTTGCAGTGTGAGAAGGTGGTACAGTATTTGGGGCCATAGACACAGTGTCTGATGAAGCATTATGATAAAATATTAGGCTACATCCATGGATATTGTAGTCTAATTGGTTCATGCTCCATGCTAATTGGTGACAATGAATCTCATTAACCTGAAACTTTCATAATTTACAGTAAATATGGAAGATTGTTTTTCTGTTTCCATACAACTAGAGTAATGCAACAGTTACTTATCATTTTGAGCAGTTCTATCAATTGATAGTTAGATCATTGTAAGGAAATGAGCAGACACTCATTTGAAATGTAATGTGTGAATTGCCTTTTGAAATAGTAGTAATTTGATGTTAAGTTGTGTCATATTGAACAGGTGATTTTTGTTGAATGAACAAATGATCTAAGTTTTATGTGTATTGTATCCAAGCAATTGAGAAAAGGGTTAGAGTTTTGAAAAATGTGCATTTTGATCATTGGTTTTGAGTTTTGTGTCTAGAGTTGTGAAAAATGACATCAAGGTTCTGAAAATAGTAGCAAAGTAATTGTAAAAAACTGTAACATTGTCCTGATTACACTGCGTTAGAGAAAGTGATTTAGGAAGGAACAAATAAAGGAGAGAACGACAGGGAAACAAACTGGCAGCAGTGCGACCGATTTTTGTCAATATCATCATTGTTTCAATTGCAGGGTTCAGCACAAAGTGGCTTGTCAGTATTTATCAGGTGCAGGCAGTGACAGAGAAAATGAATGGGCTAGCAGTTGCAGATCGAGCCACCTGAGGGCGCTGGAGCGTCAACTTGAAGAGATGTTGGCTGTTTCTGAAATGGAATATAAGCTTATGGCTTGCTGCATACTGCGCAGTACACAGTGATGCCTGCTGTTTTTAATAGTAAGTGCCATTATTCCGCTTTAAACGCTGTAAACAGAACAGCATTCCTGTCACATGACCTCACCCCACTATCAGTGGCGGAGCCAGGATTTTTTCATAGGGGTGGCCAGGCAGGGGCCAGCAACCAGTCCGAGTCTGACTATAATGTAGGCTACTGGACTGTGATTACAACACAACTGAATACAGTTAATTTGTACTTAATTGTAATTAAGATAGGGAATTAGATCATGGAATGCTAAGTGAATTTGACCTTTTTTTGTTGTTTTGTTGTAATCATTCCTCACTTGCAGGCATATTAATAAAGGGGCTCACACTATAGCTTCAACTTGTTCAGTCAGTTTTGGTTCTCAAAACCCCCAATAGCTTGTTCTCCATTGTTGCATCTCCATGGATGAGACATGCAGATAACTACATACTGTAGTTCAAAGATTATTCAACCTTCATTGAATTTATGTATAATCAATGAACCTCAACAATTCTGAGTTTGTCTGTTTCAAAAAGTAACCAAAAAAGTAAACACTAAATGTTTAACTTTCTATATTGTCAAAATAAATAATTGCAACAGTTCTATCATAAATTAAACTCAGTACAAAGAAAAAAAAAAAAGTGTTCTCTTTTGAATTCCCATAAATTTGCTGACAAGGAAGCAGAAATCAACAGCACATAAATGCCAGAATGTAAAATTAATTATGCATTTAAATGTGATATTTTTGTTTGTACTTTATAAATTAACAAAATTAGCATCTTCTATTACAAATGCACAGTTCTCACATTTATTTATGCATTAAAAAATTACATATCAGCTTGTGCCTTATATTGTGATCTCACATAGGCAGAATATTTTAGTCCAGAGACATGTGACGCATATATATATATATATATATATATATATATATATATATATATATATATATATATATATATATATATCAAATAGGCCTACATACATGCATGCACAGTTTTAACACAGCTTTAATCGCCTTTTTGGTTATTTCGTGACTTAATAGATGACAGAACTACGACGTTGCATGCTCGTAGTTTCTTTTCTGGCGCTGAGGCGAAGTTGGAGTGCGCGTCTGAAAAGTCTACCGTTTTTTGTGGTCTTAAAGAGACGGTTCTGTGTTTAAATAAACGCAATTCTTGTCATCAAAAAAGTAGACAGAAACAGCAGTTGTGAGCGGGGTGGCCAAAGGGGTGGCCAAGCTTAGGCCAAGGGTGGCCACGGCCACCCCTGGCCACCCCCTGGCTCCGCCCCTGCCCACTATAGCATCTGTAATTCAGGGAGTGGCTTTCAATTATTACAGATTTTCACCTACTGGCTTTTTTTTTTTTTTTTACAGTTAGCACATTTTAAAGCACTTAACGGATTAATTAAAATTTCCTGATAATTTACTCACCCCCATGTCATCCAAGATGTTCATGTCTTTCTTTCTTCAGTCAAAAAGAAATGAAGGTTTTTGATGAAAACATTACAGGATTTTTCTCCATATAGTGGACTTCAGTGGAGCCCAAACTGTTGAGGGTCAAAATTACAGTTTACAGCGATCCCAGACGAGAAATATGGTTCTTATCTAGAGAAACCATTGCTCATTTTCAAAAAATTTTGATGCCACCTGAGGAGGGCAGTAATACACTTCTACACTGCCTGAATTCAAACAGAGAAGAAGAAGAGAGCTATTTCAAGATGAGCATTTATGGTTAAAACATATACAATTTTTAATATTTTTTTTTTAGAAAATGAGCGATGGTTTCTCTAGATAAGACCCTTATTTCTCATCTGGGATCGTGTAGAACGTTTTGAAGATGCAATGAAACTTTGTAATTGAGTAATTTTGACCATTTGGGCTCCATTGAAGTCCACTATATGATGAAAAATCCTCAAATGTTTTCATCTAAAACCTTAATTTCTTTTCAACTGAAGAAAGAAAGACATGAACATCTTGGATGACATGGGGGTGAGTAAATTATCAGGACATTTTAATTTGAAAGTGAACTAATCCTTTAAAATCCAACCTGTGACTCACTAACCAGGTTAACACTACTAACACTAACCAGTAGTAGTGCTGTCTTAGACACAGTGATGGTGTCAGATGGTAATGCCAAGTTATTTTTATATATGTACACCATGATACTGTTTCATCGTATTCAAAGGCACTTCAGAGAATATCAAGGTACTTTTAGATTATTGTGAAAACAGACATTAATTGTAAAGAGGTTTCACAAGAATCTATTTTGTTTTGGATGGTTATCTTATGAAATGGTAAAAGCTTATTTGTGTGCAAGCTGCTTTGTGTATAGGGGGTGTCAAGGTAGAGCAGACGGCTGGTATTTCTCAGTCTACTGCCCATAGTCTGCACAGCACACCTGAGACGTGTGTGTGGGAACAGAGCCAAGCTTATTCTTTCCAATGCGCCTCCAAGTTTAATAATGCTTGTAATTGGAATTGATGGGTGAAGAAGAGCTCTGCTAAGACTGTGAAGGTAATGTGAGTAAGCGTGAGCTCCTTTGGCGGCTTTCCACAAGGTTCCACAAAGCTTATCCATTTGGCATTATGGAGAAATAACATTTACAGGTGTACCAGCAGCAAAATAATTTTGTTGAGTTTAATTAAAGTTATAAACAAATACCATTACTCTTAAAAAAAATATCCATAATTTTCCATATAATTTTATGTCCATATATCATTATCTTGTTATTTCAGCAAACTTTTTGTTTTGCCTTTTTTGCACATTATTAAAGGTGCTCTAAGCGATCCTGGGCGGAGTAACTTCCCGTTGACATTCAAAGTGTTGTCAAACAAAACAGAGGCTAGCTAGCTCCTCCTCCTTCTCCACCTCCCCCTCCCCTCAGTGCTTCCTGAAACAGTCATGAACGCGCATTTAAAATCATTCTTGTCGGTTATTGGCTGGAGCATGTTTATTATGATTCGTGGTCCAGACTGCACCAGTTTGTTTTTATTGTCGTTTTTGGAGCTTGTTGTGACTACAGAGACCGCATTTTTACAGTGTGTTCAGGGGACAGGCAGCTAGCGGATAGTTTGCTGTATGTGACAAAAAATGTTTTGACCTAAAATGGCATGACATTGCTTAGAGCACCTTTAATTAATTTGAATTTGTTATCAGTGTTTCCATGAGAAATCTGTCATTTTAAAGGGATAGTTCACCCAAAAATGAAAATTCTGTCATTAATTACTCACCCTCATGTTGTTCCAAACTTGTAAGACACAAATGAAGATCTTTTTAATTAAATCTGAGAGCTTTCTGTCTCTCCATAGACAGCTACACAACTGACACTTTGACGCTTCAAAAAGTTCATAAAGAGATCGTAAAACTAATAAATGAATTGAGTGGTTTAGTCCAAATTTTCTGAATGCTGAAATTGGCTCCCCCCACAGGCCTCCTTTGCTTATGAAAAAGAGCAAGTCCTGATGGCTTTTATAATAAATATGTTTAAAGAGCAAACTGCTCCCACAGAGGGCTGGAAACTCTTCACTGCTGTGATCACTCAGTAAAACTCCTGCTCAGGGTTAATAATGTGAAAAGCAAGGAGTGACAGAGGAGATTGAGTGACAGAGGCTGGATATAAGATGAGATACCGAGTTTCTTTTCTCTGCCCTTAGGCTAAACACTTTTACAGCAGAGAGCTTTCTTGAAAAGCTGTCTGAAATCTGCCACAAGAAGCGGTTTGGATAAAGTAATGGTGCGTTTTGTAGTGATTGCATTTCGAATAGTGTGTTGCATTAAATGCTGCAGCTGTGTCACAACATTACATCCAATGGCTGTGAAATTCAAAGATAATCACTGTGAAATGGGCTGGAACATGAAAATTCAGCAGCTTATGCAATCTAATGAGTGGTATGGCACAGTTCTGGCTTTTTATCTGTTACGACCTCAGTGCTTTGATTCAGTTCCTCATGCTGGACCATGTCTATGAAGGGACTGACCCAGTGACACCCCTGTTTTCCTCTTCAGAGAAAACCATAATAACATAGAACACCGCATTCACTGGAAGAGACAATCGTTTTTAAGGGATGCTCTACTCACTGCTTATTAGGCAAACCTCAGTAGTGTTCACAAGTTGAACATTGACATATTACCAATATACAGTGGGCTCCAAAAGATGGTTAATTGAGTTTTTAAATGAAACTTTTCACTTAAATTCTTGTATGGATAATATAACTCATAATGAAAAAATGTCATTACATTTACAAAACAAAATTCAGAATACAAGCATTTCCACTACACTGAAAAAAATGATACTTTGGACCAACTTAAAAAAATTGCTGTAATTTGTTACAGCTAAATTTATTAGTTTTTCTCAAACTATATTTTTAATTTGGTTAAAACTTTAAATTTTATTTTAATATCAATCAAAATAGTTCTTCAGCCCAAGGTAAAAAAAATACATTGAAACAAAGTTAAAATATTGGTTTTTATGGAGACCAAATCATTATTTTTACTTTAGTACAGCTTAAAATGTTTACTTTGGAAAAACTTACTTTTTACCGTAACATCCAAGTATAATTTTTACTTTGGACTAAACTAAAAAAATTGCTGTAATTTTGTTACAAGGAATTTTATTAAGTTTACTCAAGTTAAATTTCTGATTCAGTACAAACTAGATTTTTAATAACACCTAAATCAATTTATTCTCTTTAGTCACAAGACAAAATGTTACTTAAATAAAGACATGATTATTCTCTTCAATAGACCTGTTTATTGTGATGTCTTTAAAATATGCATCAGTTTCTCAGTCAAAAAATAAAAAATAATAAAAACATACAAAAATAAAAATAAATAAAGCCAAATGACTTTTGCTGCCAGTTAGACTAGCCTTTATCAACAATAGATGGAAAAAACATTAAAATAAAATGGTTTTAAAAGGTTTTTGAATACAAGATCTAACACAATAAAACATCCTGTATCCAAATTTCTCCAATATTTAGAGCTTCACACTTAGACTACACACAATAAAGCACAATAAAACATCTAACATCAAATATTGGGATGACCTTGACAGTTGTCAAATCCTCAAGTTCCACAGTAGATGTCAAGTTCACTAGTGCATCTCCAAAATCTCTGTCTTGGTACTGCAGTCTGAAATTGCCATTTAACCCACACACTTTCCTAACTTCATCCATAAGCTGCTCCATTGACTCTGGAATTCCACCAGGCAAAACTAGCTTCCTGGTGTCATCAGGATTCAGAATAACACGCAACTTGGCTGGCCTTTTGACTGCCATGTCTGCCCATCCAAAAGGATCTAGTCAAAACAAGAAAACAATAATATTAGTTGCAGTACAAAATTGGTCATAACTTACATTAAATTCATATTTCACAAATTAAATGATTAACAACACTGTCTTTTGACAATTCTGGTTAAAAAAAAGAAAAGAAATTTCACAGTCAATATTATTTAGTAAATTCTGAATATTTGTTTAAGTCAAATTGATAAGGCCTTATGCTGTCTTAGCAGTTTTTTTTTAACCAGAATTGTCAAAATAGAGTTGTTAATGTGTTTATTTTAAACAAATTTAAATTCATATTCACAAATTCGTCTTTTAACCCTGTTGAAAAAACGAGCATATGCTGGTAAAGTAGGTTTTGTAGCTGGTATGGTGGTTTGAGTTGGTTTATGCTGGTCCAGGACCAGCTTAGGACTAGTATGGACCAGCAAGACCAGTTTAGGACCAGCGTTTGACCAGCATACAGCTTTAAAACCTACCTTACCAGCATATGCTGTTTTTTTCAACAGTACACAATGGATGTTTGAGCATTTAATTATTTATTTATTTATTTTTATATTTCAAAATTTATTTAATTGAGGTAGCCTATATACACACACAATCCAAATCATATTTAATGTTTTTAAAATAGGCTATATAAAATAGTAAAATAGTTCCAATAAATTTTACTGTGGTACCGAAATTGGTACCGAGAACCATAAAATTTTCATGGTATCGGTACCGACTACTGGAATTTTTGTACCGTGACGACACTACTCTGTGGTCATTTAAAAGCTATTCTCTAGTGTTAGTGATTCCTATTTACAACATAAAAATAATGTTCACAGATGTTTACATTGGTACTCACCAAATTCAGCAATTAGGGCAAAATTCTGGAATTTCCAGGGAACAAAATCCAACCTGTAAAACAAAGGAAAAGTTGAGATTTCACATCTTAGTTTTTTGTTGGGGCAATTAGCACTATCCATAATCACTAGACTGTAATTATTAATTAGTCCCTACTTTTGTAGTGATATTGTACTAAACTGCATTATGCTGACAGGAGAAACAATGGAATATGAATTCTTCCTTGTCAATCAGAACTCATTTTCTAATTCAGTAAGTTTTATTAATAACTTTCATTTTTCTTAGTCATTTTGCTTTCCAGATTTAATCTCTTAACGTTACTTGCGTAAAGAGCACGTACACACATGCGCACTCTTCAAAAACGGTGCTTAAAATCTCTTGACAAACTAAAATATGTAAATGACATTTGTATATATTCAAAATAAAAGATATACATTGTACTTAATGAGAGCTTGCTTATTTTGCTCAAGATAATGATTAAGTCCATATGTCGTAAAAAACAAGAAAGCTGTCGTTCCAACCACACAAGTTTGCGATGCTTTTTGTGAATGTTCGTTTGAACTATGGTTTCGGGAAACACAGAATCATTTAACTAAGTTAGTAACGACAGAACTTGCGATGTTAGTTGGACGATGTAACAATGTTTTTGGGAAACGCACCTCCAACAACTGGCACCGCTTCAGCCGTTTGCCTATGTGAAATCCGAATAATTGTTTTCCGTTTAAAAAAAAAAAAAAAAAAAACAATTACCGACTCTATACACAAATAGGCTCAAACGAACATTAACTGATTCCGACATTACAATTAACGTCTCATATAACGTTACAGCTCCCGCGGTCAATGTTTAACCAACGTTAGATTATTTGACGGCTGCAGTGTATGTGAGAAAGCTGTTGTAGTTTATTCGAGCACTAACTTTGTTAGAGACAAACGAGCCTTATCACACTAAATTACAATTATATTTTCCTCACATCACAGTGAAATAAAAATTAAATTAACCTTGTATTTGTCACACTGAGGCAACATGCGTATTGCGATAGCATGGTTTGGTTTGGCTAGCTTTAGCTAACATGTGCACAAACACAGTTGTCTGTAAAGAAATAACCTAATTGTCCATCCTGCCACTAACCATAAATGTGAATGAAAAACACTTATTTTCGTTAAAATAACACATTTTCGAATGCTTACCTTGTCTAAAAAGATTTCCTGGGCAACGGACCGTCTTCAGACTCGAAGCGATAATGGCGGATGGCAAAATGCTGGCTGGTGGCGCGAGCAGTTAGATGATGTGACGTCATGTGGTCACGTGACATGAAAACATCTGGTTTAAAGTAAAAATACTACTTAAGTCAAATTGTTGTTTTTAATTTTTTCTAGGGGCTTCGTTATTTGCTTTAAGGCAAACTGAAAAAAACAGGTTTAAACCAGAAACCATGATTTTCACTTAGTCCAATGTAAAAATGCACTTTAAATGAACAACACAGTAGTTTCACTTTTTTCAGTGTAGTTGTCGCAGACTTCACCACATATTTATGTAATGTTATTTTATTGTAACAACATAAACGTGTTGTATATATATGAAAATATGTGATGAACTTTACAAATTTATTGAACTGAACTGAATCAAAATTGGACTGACTTGAGCTGAATATTGACACTATTCCCTTCTTTAGTGCTGCTTTCCAGTAGAATTTCATTTTGTCAAATATATAATGAAGTTTGCATCATTGATTCTGATATTTTCTTATTACAGTGAAGCTGCTTTGAAACAATCTGTATTGTATAAAGTGCTATATAAATAAAGATTAAAGTAAAAACACTTTGTCCAGTGTTCTGTTTAGAGTTACATGTGATAACCTCCATTCCCTTCTTTTATGAATAAACACAAAATAAATCAGTGTTTTTAAAGCTGAGTATTTATTTGCAGTGGTGACAGTGAACAGCAATATTGCACATATTGCAGGCCATTTAAAATGCACATCTTTTGTTTAGTAAACACTCAGGGCCTTCAATGTAGAGATCTTTAGCTTCACATTTACAGTGCAGACTCAAGTAAGCATAGCGTACACAAAATATTAGCATAGTTTGTTGATTCAGGAATGTGTAATTGTGTTTGGCACATACCGAAGAAATGAAACCTTATTACTAATACTACAAATAGCATCTAATAAAATACATGTCCCTTTCTGGAATGACGTGTTGCTGTGCTTCTCTCTTAACCAAATAAAAACAGACTTTAATGTTAGCATTCTTCCTTCCCTTTTTTAAGTTGGTTGTACACCATTTACTGCACTCTGGTTGGAAAATGCTCTGATATCATAACATTCATTTTTTAGACTAAGTTAGATACACTATATGGCCAGAGGCAATGATGTTGAGTTTGGCAAAGTTGTTAAGTGGGGTTCACGTCTGGGCTTTGTGCAGACCCGTCAAAATCTTCCACAATGGACTTTGTAAACCATATTTATATGGACCCTGTTTTGGCACCAGCATTTCTCTAGAATGTCATTATGAAGTAGCATTAAAATGGAATTACTGGAACAACCAAACCCATTAATTAGAATCCACATACTCTTGGCCATATAGTGTAGTGTTACTGACAGTGTTGGTGTAGACTGACAGTGAAATATAATTTTTGTTCCATGTCTTTGGGAAATAAATGAATGAAAATCTCTAATGCAGTGTTTTAAACAATATAGATAAATATTGTCTCTCAAAATACAAATGAAAATACTACAAATAGAGGAGTAATCTCTGTCACAATTATGTTTTGTGATATAAATAATATATCATCAAATATTCCTATTTATTAATCTTTACTACTATTCAAACATTTCTTACTGTAAAACTATGTGATATATATTTGTCACAAACAATCACAATTTGCACAGAGTCATAAGTTCTAAAAACACAGCGTGTCAATACAGTACTTGGTACAATGGTACGCACTTCAATTAATCTTCATTACATAACAGCTAAGAAATTATGCATTTGACTGTTGACGGTCCAAGAGGTTATTAGATGCTGATATAGTACATTATATTCTATTTTTATTGAGAATTCATACCAGTTATGGATTTTTAAGGAAATGTTCCTGGTTATGCACAATATGCACAGAAAATTTGATTTGTCCCTCAGTTTGTACATAAATATTGTGTTTAAATTAATGCACTTATAACAGACATCTGTGGGGCAAGACATACAGGTTTTAAAGCACAAATTTGAACCTATTATTTTTTGTTCATGTGCTTATCTTAATTATTCTGTACAAAACTGTGTGATATTTGAGATGCAAGTTGTCTAAATCATACTTCTGTCATGACAACTCTCGGAGTGTTTGGCATGGTAATGGATATGACAATGTTCATATGTTTGGTCTTGGTGGAATAGATCTGCTACACTGCTGCTGCTTTTATTGCTGCTGCTGTTGATTATTGCTGCTGCTGCAGAGCAAGTACGGGACTTGCTGCCGCCAATACATACACAACACACTGCTGTGAGCAAGTAAGACATGCTGCTGCTGTACAATATAGCGGACATGAATTACCTGCAGCAGATCTATACAGGTGGAGCTGGGGAAGGGTGAGGGTTTCTGAAGCGCACTGCACTGCAAAGGCAAATGCTACCAAAGTATTTGAAGGTTGAGCATGCAAGCTCATTGGCTACTGATACAGCAGGAACCAATAAGCTGTGCCCTATAGATAACAATGTGATTACGAGCAGGTTGAGTTAAAGGACCTATTAGCCTGTGCCATCTAGAGTTTCATGACAGAACTTTGTATTTGTGACTATATTTTTACTGCAGTGTGGTATTATGACCCCAATGTAATGCCTTGCTCCTTATATTTCATTGTAAAAGCTATACTGTAAGCACAATTTTTGTTTCTTTGTACAAAGTGATGGACAAATTATTTCTACCTTCTATGGTAATCAACCTTGAATATTCCTTTAATGTACAGTTGTGCAGTTTACAGTGAGTATAATATTTCCAGTTAAAAGAAAGAACAGAACAGAACACAACAGAATAGAACACAACTGGGAGAAGGGAAGAGGAGAAGACATATAATGTCATAGGATGAAAATCTGGTCCTTCATTATGAAATTATAGCTCAAAGAGCTCATCACCTCTGCATTCTGGAATGTCCAATTTAATTCTAGAATATCCGAGAGGTTCATTATTCTAGAGCACTTCACTGGTCTAATACTCTGGAATGTCCAGCTGAAACAATACTTCAGAATGTCTTCTCAATTTCCTATATCCCTACAGAATCTACTAACGTCTACTGAATTTCCACCCGGTGCACTCTATAAATCCTGTCCCAGTCTTTCTATCTCATCAATCAGGAAGTCAATGTCAGACCTGGTTACAGCCGGATTGGAGATGACCATTCTGAAGAAGTTGACCTTATTACCCTGAGGCTGGTAGCCCACCATTGTTGTCCCACACTCCATCATCAGTGCCTTGATCTTGGGTGCAACCTAGATAAAAGTCACAAGACAGAAGTTTAATACTTGTACAGTATTATGAATTATGAATACATGTAAAGTATTTAGTTGTACAGTATTAATAAAGTGAGTTCTCTGTAGTGAAATATGTGGCGTACCAGTCAAAATTTTGGAATAATTATAATTTTTTCTTATGTTTTTATGTTTTCTTTTTTTTTTAAATAAGTCTTATGCCCACCAAGGCTAAATTTATTTGATTAAAAATACAATATTGTGAAATATGTTTACAATTTCAAATAACAGAAGACACTGAAAATTCAGCTTTGCCATTATAGGAATAAATTACATTTTAAAATATATTAAAATAAAAAAAGTTCTTTTAAATTGTAATAATATTTCACAATATTGACGTTTCACTGTAATTTTCATGAAATAAATGCAGGCCTGGTGAGCAGAGACTTCTTTCAAAACATTTAAAAAATCATAATTATTACAAACTTTTGACCCAACTGGTGTTGTAAACGATACTGGAATTTCCAATTTTTAATATGATACCTTGAAAATACCGATATTCAATACCATTTTCGATCAATACCACAAGGAAAACTGTCATATATACTAGATATTTTTTATTATCCAATTTTTATTTATTTATTTATTTTTATCTATTTTTTGTGATAATTTGGGTAATTTTGTTGCAATAGCTTACAAACAGAGACTTTATTTGAAATTCTGAACTAAATTTACAAAAAAAAAAAAAAAAGATAAATAAACAGTCAGTCATAAAATAAGAACAAATAAACTGCAAAAGATATCACAGATAAATATAACAGAATAAAGATACAAAGGAAAAGCACAGATTTAAGTTTTTCAGGTGGGTCTAAAGGCCTGTACACACCAGGACGAATATAGCATGCGTTTATCGCCAGCGTTTTTCGAGACGTTCATACCCAAAATACCCAAGTAATTTTCACTAGCGATGCGCAGAGTGAACGTGCGAATTCCCTCCCTGACAGTATGTGCTTAACGGTAGTACAAATAGACATATTTATGATATTAATAAAAAGTTAAAGAATATAAAAATGCAGATATAAAATGGAATATATATGTATGTGTATATATATATATATATATATACATATATATATATATATATATATGTATGACATATGAGAGACGGTAGTCAGAAACGGTAGTGCAAGTCACAATGACAGTAGTGCAAGTGAACGGTAGTGCTAATAAACATATTTATGAAATAGACATTCTCAACTATATTTCTTGAATGTAAAAGAAAAAACAAACAGTAAAAATACAGAAATAAAATACATCTATTGGTGTGGCCAAGAACTGGCAGAGCACCCATTTGCGTGCGTCTCAATCAGCTCTCCCTAGTTCACTAGTCAGGGTACTGATCAGGGAGTCAGCCACATTCATTTACACGGTATACTGATACACGACCTAGGAAGCTAGGGAGCTGTTTGAGACGCAGGGATAGTTTATAGGGTTCTTCCTCATCTACTTACTTTCTCTTCGTCGTCTTGGTATCAATGTGTGCTCGGCAAGACCGTTTTGTGCTCAAGTGCCACCAAGTCGTGTTTTACTGTAACTTCAGCAGCTCCAGGCACGTGAACGAAAGTGCCACTCTCATTGGTCTGCCAGTTTTTAACGCAACGCGTCAAACCAAAAAAATAAACCCGAGGCGTTTTTTAAAAAATGAAGCTTTTACGCCTCACGTTTTTCATGTCGGTGTGCACACTCACATTGGCACCCTTTGTTTAGTCATGAGGCGTTAAATGTCGCCGATAATCGTGCGATATTCGTCCCGGTGTGTACAGGCCTTAACAGTAGTGTTCAAGTAAGAAATACTATAATAATCAAATAAAGTAATTAAATGTAAAATAACACTGGATATTCTTAAATGTAAAAATTTTATTAAATTAAATACAGATGAATGCTTACAAATTAAATTTACAAAAGTTATTCAGTCAAGAGCAGTGAGTCTCTTTTGTTCTTTGGTTAACATGACAGCATGGAAATTAGGCTGCAGTCACTTTAAGAGTGTATGTACGGATCCAATATACTGTTACACAACATGCATTTTGTCAACTATTTACATTCCAAAACTGACTTTCTTTTACCTAAATACTTGCCAAGACAGGCATTTTGACAATTTTGTGAGTTTTTGAAGCCCAATAAGCCAGAAAAAACAACTCAGTTTGGTACTCAACGGCTGTTTGAGAGGTGTCTTTATGTGCGCACCATTTATATAGATCACACTTTTGGTGATGTAAGGTTATGTAAAATTATGCGCAATACAAGCACAATTCAACCAAAGTGAATGAGACAAGTGAGTGAGAGGAGGCAGGTGTGTGTCAATTCGCCGTTGAAGAGAAGAGAGTGTGAGCTGGTATCGGTGTATCGATACTGCAGAAAACGAGTATTGCAACCATTTCAGATATTTCAGTATTGATATGTATCAAAATATCGATATTTTTGATGACACTAGAGTGTACACATTTTTTATTTTATCAGTTCATGTATATAAGACAGTGAGTCTTTGAGTATCATCTCACCTTATGAAGCCGTTGTCTTTTCTCCTCTCCATCTGGCAGGAGTCGCAGGCTTGGAGGAATGTACCAGAAACACACATTGGTGTGTTGGGGCTGAGAAACAGACAGAAAGACAGCATAGCATTTAAGAAAACAGGACATATTCTAAGCAGACATTTGTCAAAGTATTCTTCGAACAAATTATACATTTGTAAATCATAATAAATTGCTACATTCTTTGCTTTTGTGCACTGCAAGTGTTCATTTTCAACATCTTTAAAGTTGTCTAAGGTCTGAAATATATTCTACACAAGTACATGGATGTAAACACTTTGACCAACACAAATGCAATTTCATGTATTGCTGCATTCTGAAATGTGTCAGAATGCAAATCATAATGCATTGCAAGTATGTGCTGCATTCTCAGCATTGGCATAAGGGGCAGTATAGTGATGTAAACTTCTACAATCTTCTTCTGTGGTCAGTTTTCTTTTCCAGGTCAACTACTGTCGGAGCAACCATTTGAAGACAATCTTGTTGAACAAGATTTTAATGTTAGTTAAACATAAACCACATGAGCAATGTGTTACAGGCCCTTACCAGATTGTAGAATATAGAACAACTCTCTGCTAGTCTTAAAGAGACAAGGCCATGATGTGGCTCAGACTAATAACAGACACCTTGACTCTGAATTGTACTAAAGTATGTTATTATGGACAGTGGTAAACTCTGTTGTGTTTTCACTCACCTCCCCTTGAAACACCATCTCATATCCTTCTCGGTTCTTGATCTTGTGGTAGAGATACTCAGACAGCTCCAAACATCTGTCAATGTGTTTCTCAAAGCCAATAGTGCCCTGTTAAAGATGAAAGATCCATAACATGACAGCTGATATTCTGCACAAGCATCTTGTGTTGGATTGACATTGATTCTCTACATGACAATACAATACCCATCCATCCATCCATCCAGACATCTACCCACCCACTCATTCATCCATCCATCATTCATCCAACTGTTTACCTATCCATCCATCCAACCGTTCATCCATCCATTCATCCATCATCCATCCATCCATCCATCCATCCAACCAACCAATCGTTCATCCATCCGATCATCCATACATCATCCATCTATCAACAATTCATCCATTATCCATCCAACCGTTCATCCATCCATCCACCCATCCATCATTCATTCATTCATTGTTGTATATCAGTGATTCTCAACCGGTGGGCCTTGGAGCGCCATAGTGGGCCGTAAGCAGTGTTAGACTACACCCAAATTATTTTTTTATTTTTTTTAAATTGACAAATCTTGATATTTTCTAATTATCTAATTATTCTTATGAATTTATGTGACCAAATATACATATTATGTGACAGTCAAGTCAAGATGCATTCACCATTCATCTATCAATCTATATCATTCATCCATGATCCATTCATTCATCCATCTATTCATCCATCTATCCATCCATCATTCATCCAGTCATCCATCCATCCATCCATCCATCCATCCATCATTCATCCATCCATCCATCCATTCATCCATCATCCATCCATCCATTCATCTATCCATCCATCATTCATCCATCCATCCAACCAATCGTTCATCCATTCATTCATCCATCATTCATCCATCCATTCATCTATCCAACCGTTCATCCATCTATCCAGCCATCATCCATCCTTCCAACATTCAACCATCCAACCAACCATTCATCCATCCAACCATCCATCCATCATCCATCTGTCCACCATTCATCCATTATCCATCCAACCGTTCATCCATCTATCCATCAATCATTCATTCATTCATTCATCCATCTGACCATCCATATATCATCCATCAATTAGTGTTGGGTGATGTCTACCAAATTGGCATCGGACGATGTCTACAGTGAAACATCGTGATGGACTGTGACATCGGGGCAAGGGTGTGGGGAAATTTAATTAATTGGCTTGCTCTGCTCCGAGCCAGTAGACATGCACCGCTAATGTGGTGCACGTCTGGAGAAAGAGAGAACACACATGGAGCTGGAAGGGCTTGAATGAAGCGCGTTTGGTTTTAAATAAAACTACTAGAGGATATCGCACTGAAATCCATCCAACCAACCAACAATTTATCCATACATCCATTCATCCATTAACCCATCTACCGTTCATCTATCATCCATCAATCCATTTGTTTGATTAATTCATAAGTAACACATTATCAGACACTGAGCTTCTGATCTCATGAATGTGCACACACACCTTTGACTTCCACATGAGCCAGAATTTGAAGATGTCTACATGGCGGCCACACTGTATGGCCTTGTCCCCCGTGTCATAGTTGACATCATACTGTTTATCCTGCTGAAAGAGATATCCAGCACACATGGAGTTGCAGTCCTGTAGTAGACCCTGTTAAACACACACACATGAACACAGTGAGATGGCAGGAGCACTGAGCAGAGATGAACATAATCACATGTCAAACTGTCCTGTCTATCGCTCTTTTACTTTATTGCCTTTTGAACATCTTGTTTCTAGTCAGTTTTCTTTGTATCCTATCACTAAATTTTACTCCATTCTATTATCCTTAAGACTCATTCATTCTGCCACCCCCATTTCTGTCTTTCTCTCTTACCTTCTCTCGCACCAGAATGGCGGAGCACTGTAGTGGAACACCCATCATCTTGTGTGGGTTCCATGTGACAGAATTAGCTCTGCAGAAACAGCACTGATCAGAATACGGTGTTGGCATGTGGTTTAGTTGGTTATAGAGGCAATAAAATACCATTATAACATTTAGAAATGTCAAAGTCAGCCCCTCCCATTTTGGGAAATCCTTATATTACAATTTAATTTTGCTTGACTGCAGTGCAAAGATAAGCAGGCAAATAAAACCAAGGACTTTAGGACCAAGCAGAAACCTCTACTAACTGGTTGAATCAGCAGAGGACAGCTCTTGTGAAATGAGTTCTTATTACAGTAACAGTATACTTAAGTGCGAACTGAATGTAATGTTAATTGCAATTAAATTCAAATGTAGAGCATTTGTGATAAACTGAAATATACTTTAATGTTATTTCTATTTACTTTCATGTCATATGTTTAAATATATATGTAACTACACATTTGTAACGATGAAGATGCAATCTAGTACATTTAATATAAATTTAATATAATATATTAACTTTAAATGTAATATTAAATAACACTACAGTTACAATCAAAATCAAGTACTTTACATGTGCTTCAGTATGTTAGCCAACACATCAAAATAAGTGTACTTATTTAAAGCATCACTTTAATATGTACTATATTTATATGGTAAAATAATATTCATGAATATAATATAATATTCACGAAATAAAAAGCTCATAAGGTTTATAATATGTCTCTCCACTTTTGAGATCATCCCAACGCCGCTGATGCTTATGTATGATACCTCTCAATGCCGTTAAGCTTGTGTCTGTGTTTTCTGGACATCAGCAAACCTCCTCCCCACGCTCCCTTAAAAAACACATTTACACCATCAGAAATTTATTCACAGCATTTCAACATAATACATCTGTTTACCTGAGTCAAGAAAGAATCACAAACGTACATCCACATGAAGCCAAATGTTGTATTTCTCACAGATGTCAGCGATCTCATTGATTGGATCAAAGGCTCCGTACACTGTAGATCCAGCTGTGGCATTCACAAACATCGGCACAAACCCCTGGACAGCACAGACACAACAGAGCCACTTCATATAAACTGACTTCACATACACAAACAAAATCAAAGTAGATGCACTGCTTAGAACTAACTGCAACTTAATTGCAAGTTTAAATTCATATTAAATGCAATTAGCTGAACTTTAGAACATTTTTTTGATGTACTTAAGTAGAACTTAAGTATATCTTAATATGAAGTTTCATATTTAGTTCCATTGTGTTTGAAATATGGTTACTGTATGTACTGACAAGCATTTATGGTCAACTAAAATGTACTTTAATACTGTCATATTTATACTTGCATGTATATATGCATGTACAAATATATTTGTAATTACACATTTCTGATGAGTCTAATAAGTCTAGTACATTTAAAATATATTAACTTTAAATGTAATATTGAATAAGACTACAGTTACAATTAAAATCAAGTACTTTACATATGCTTCAGTCAAAACATCAAAATAAGTGTACTTTAAAGCATGACAAAAGTTTATTAAAACATAATGATATAAGATGTACTTTAAAGAAAAGAATGTTTAATTTGACATTATTACAAAGTGCACTTTTAACCTCTTAAAGGATTAGTTCACTTCTGAATTAAAATTTCCTGATAATTTACTCACCCCCATGTCATCCAAGATATTTATGTCTTTTGTTCTTCATTTGAAAAGAAATTAAGGATTTTGAGGAAAACATGCCAGGATTTTTCTCCATATAGTGGACTTCACTGGGGTTTAACGGGTTGAAGGTCCAAATGTCAGTTTCAGTGCAGCTTCAAAGAGCTTTACATGATCCCAGACGAGGAATAAGGGTCTTATTTAGAGAAACAATTGGCCAAAATTTACATACTTTTTAACCACAAATGCTCATGTTACACTAGCCCTGCGATGCTCCACGCATTACGTAATCACGTTGAAAAGATCATGCGTGACGTAGGCAGAAGTACTGCAGTAGGGCAAAAAACTCACACAAAAAAAAACATCACATTTTCTTCTCCAAATTCAAAATCGCCCGACATCATTGTTTTACCTATCTTTGTAAAAGCCGTTTGATTTTTAGTCTTTGCATGTTCGCTTTGAAAACATAATTTTAAATTTTTTAGAAACTGACTAATTGTTTCACTAGATAAGACTCTTATTCCTCATCTGGGATCATGTAAAGCTCTTTGAAGCTGCACTGAAACTGACATTTGGACCTTCAACCCGTTGAACCCCAGGGAAGTCCACTATATGAAGAAAAATCCTGGAATGTTTTCTTCAAAAACCTAAATTTCTTTTCGACTGAAGAAAGAAAGACAAACATCTTGACATGGGGGTGAGTAAATTATCAGGAAATTTTAATTCTGAAGTGAACTAATCCTTAGCGTAATGAGATGACAGAGAGGTTTGTTGAAGAGTTTATTCTTGTGTACAGGACATTCACCTTCTGTTTGGCGTCAATGACTTTGGCCTCCAGATCAGCTGGAATGACTCTACCTCTAACAAAGAGACACAAATGTAACAGACTCTCACTGATGAGAGGGTCCTCAAACACACAGCACAGACACAGAGAGCTTCCGCTTACCTTTCATCTGTGCTCAGCAAGATCAGATTCTCTGTGCCAAAACCCAACACAGCACTGGCCTTCTTTATAGAGTAGTGACTCTGGGAACGATATTGTAACAGACTTGTAAGTGTATGATAGTTCATACATTAAATGCTTATTTCGCCAAAAACATGAAAATTAATTTATTCATCTTCATGTCATGCCAAACTTGTATGACTTTTCTGTGTGACACAAAAGGAGATGTTCTGCAGAATATCCTGACATTCCATACAATGAAAGTGAATAGAAATGAGGTCTGTCAAGCTTCAAAACTGACCCATGGAAAGCACCATCCAGCATAGCTCTCACATCTCATTTGCATTTGCACACATTCAAATATGGTGCAAGACACATCACACCAGGTTGGACATCAATGATGATCTGTCCTGGAACCGCAAATGTTTGATGTCATTGATATCTTAATGAGTGCAAACGAGATGTGAGAGCTGCGGCAAAGGAGGTTTACAGAGAGTATTGGGTAAAATTTTGGTCTTTTGATCTCCAAAATGCTCGCTTATGGTTTCAGAAGACTTACAATAAGTCGTTGCATCAGACTTTCTCATTGTCCATCATCAAAATTCTATCATAATCTATTATTACCCATCATTTTCAAATTTTAATTTATTTAATAGCATTTGTTTTCACTCACATTTTCATTTTTAATCATGAATTTACAGGATGAGCATATAGGCTAGATTATGCATTTATTTTACTTATGAAGAGAACAGATTAACAGTCAACTGTGCATCATTTTACATGTTCAACACTACACGAAAGAGATGAATGTTTGTCTTTTTCCGCAGTGACAGCGGAGGCCACTAAAACATGACCTTTGTGCCCGAACTGGAAAATATGAACAATTATGATTAAAATATGAACAAAACACTTAATTGGACTAAACTCGACTTTCTTTTTCTGCTGGGTTCTTGTGATTGATAAACATTGTGTGTTGTTTTGTCCTTCATCCTCCACCACATCCGCATCAGTCCCTCATTTTCACCTCTTTCATCAACAACATCACAACTCTTTGGCCGTTTGAACTGAGATCAAAGATGAGACAATGCTACATAATAGCTCATTAATATGCATGCTCGCCACCATCTGGACAGGGGTGGGAATTACAGTTACAAGTTACAATAGATCACCCTCAGTGTAATCTGTCAAATGACAGACAGCTTTCAGATTTGTTCGTCAATTCTAAAAAATTCAATCAATGACAGAAGAAATTTGGTTAACACGACCACAACTTACAATAAAATTCACAAGTTGTATAGACTACTTTTAAAGTACTTTATGGTGCTTATTTTATCTGTTTTGGAGCTCACTGGATTCACTGTATGGAAAAGAGACACCAGGATATTCTGCAAAACATTTTTTTTCAAGGGGGTTCAGAGAGAAAGAAAATACAGGTTTGGAACAACCCTCATGGGTGAGTATGTGATAACAGAATATTCATATTTGATTCCATTCCTATTATGCAAGTTTAACCATTGATGTGACTTCAAAAACATTTGATAGGAGCAATTCAAATATTAAAAATATTATTAAAACTTTCAGGCTCTCAAACCACAAAAAAGTCGCACATAGCTATGTGTTTTGCACATCAACACTCTAGTGTGAAGTGAAAATACTATTTAAACAAAATAGTTTCTTTTAATTTTGACTTTGGAGAGTGTTATTTACTTTTAGATAAACTGAACAAAATGGCTTTAACCGGAAATCACAATTTTCAATTAAACCCTTATAAAACTGCAATAAATTACACATTCGTTTCACTTTTCTCAGTGCACAAGCATTTAACTACACAGAAATGAAGAGACAAAAAATAAACTGAGGGAGAGAGAAGAGAGAGAGTGAATGACCTACATGTTCTGAGGTGAACAGCACCAGTCTGGGAACCGCTGCCATGCCTTTGATTTTCACCTCAGGGTAGTGTTTGTACCGTGCCACCATCACGCTGTACATGTTTGAGATCGCTCCTCCTGCAAGAACAAACATGCACCCACCAGTTGTTGAGAGGAAAACATCAGTATTAAAAAATTACCCCATTTAGGCATACTGTGTAATGTTAGGCTGTCTAGTGGAAAAAAAAAACTGCATGCATTTTGCAGAAGAACATTGTTTTGGTTGTGCTTTGGCTCTGCGTGACTTTTAATGTTACAATTACTTCTGTTAGAGAGCTACATATGGCAATTTATCTGCTCAATAAAATATCTTACTCACCTGCTGAGTAATAAAAACGTCATCGCTTTTACAATATTTCAAATCCCTCAGTTCCCGCCATATTCGAAAAGCCAAGCCAATGTTGATTCTTGTTTTATTACGAGTTCTGTCTTGTTCTCTTTTTGGCAGCAGACTCTCCTCTGTTAAACGTTTGTTTAAACTGGTGATTCACCGGAGGTTGGAGATTTAGCTGCTCCATGTCAACCTTTCTCGCTCGTTGTGACAACTAACCTATGCCACTCCCACACCAGTCAAAGTACCAGAGCAATTTTTCTCTATTTACAGATATGACAAGATGTATGAACACAATTTCCTGCAAAAAACAATCCCGACAGGTCTAAAATATAAACATTTATAACAGGCTTTTACCACAGTGAAGCAGGGTAAGACAAAAAGATGTTTTGGAGAAAGTTGTATTGATGAAAAAAAAAGTTACATAGTGTACCTTTAATCTAGAACTCTTAATTATTCTGTTGTTTAAATGGCCATACCTGGTGAGAAAATTCCATCGCCCTCTCCGTTTGGCCAGCCGACAATCTCTCGCATTTTCTTCAGGGTGAGCTGTTCCATCAGTACAAACACTGGTGCAATCTCATATGTGAACCTGTAAACACACACACACACACACACACACACACACACACACACACACACACACACACACACAACACACACATTTATTTTTGTGAATTGTGGGGACTTTCCATAGGCCGCAATGCATTTTATACTGTACAAACCGTATCCCCCTACCCCTAACCTTAAACCTAACCATCACAGGAAACTGTGCACACCTTTATTTTCTCACAAAAACATCATTTAGTATTTTTATTAATTAATTTACATTTTGGGGACCAGTGGCTGGTCCCCACGATGTAGGTGAACTCAGGTTTATATTACATCGTGGTCCCCGCAATGTAATATAATCAAAAGCACACACACACACACACACACACACACACACCCCTCATTTCTACTTGTCCCATATTAATAAGTGTCTTGACAGCAGGAGGTAATTCACTATCTGTATTCATGTAAGTCTGTTCAGTCCATCACAGAATCATTCTGATGGGAGGCCCTCGCTGGATGCATCTTCAACCTATTAGTACCCGTCAATAATCATCCACTGTGATTAGTAATGATGAGCAGCTCATTAGTACATGCAAATGTCAAGTGCTCATGCAGTTCTGTCTAATCAATATAAACAGTACTGACATATAATTTACAGACAGCAGGAACATGTGCAAACATGAAAGGTGAAATCATATGCTGTAGGGGAGACTGGGGCTAGCTGTCACATGGGGAAATTGAAACAAGGATGCATTTCAAAAACTGAGGTTTAGTTTCAAAAGTGCAATTCTCTAGCAGGTAAATATATATAGTGCTGGGAAGTAACTGATTACATGTAATCTGGATTATGTAATCAGATTCAAAAAATTAAATACTTGTATTTAGATTACATTACATTTTAAAATATTTGTATACAGACTATAGTTACTTTTTTATTGATTAAATGATTACATGTTATACATTAAAATGTACAAATTCACGTCATTTCATATGTAGATGCAATGTACACCTCTTTGACCTAATATATTTACTTGAAGTTCCCCGTCAGATTTTAAGTTAATAATTTAGGTCAATAAAAAAATTAAGTAATTTATAAATAAATAAATAAATTTAAGTTCACGGTTCTCTGATGTTGGTTAATGGTCACATGACTTACAGGTAAACAAAAATGTTTTAATCTTTTTATTTTAAAATTATTTATTTTAATTTTCAGTTTTTATTATTTAATTACTTAAAAGCCTTCATTAAACTCACAAACCCCAGTCTGAGAAAACCTGAAGAAATGTAATATTTAATTCACTTCATGTAGTTGATAACAAGGAATATATTAATATATTTTATATAGAATTTATTTTCTTTCTCTTTGTATTTTTATATCAATATGGTACAAGAATATCCTATGCAAATCAAGGTGATAAATGGTCAAAAGTAATTTAAAAGTAGTCAGATTATATGACCTTAAATGTGTAATGTAATGGATTACGTTATGAGCTACAATTTTTGTCATTTAATATGGAATCAGTAACCAATTACAGTTTGTAAGTAATCTACCCATCACTGATTACAGAACTGTTTATGTTTTTCCCGGGCTATAACTGTGAAAATGTTCAATATCTTTAAAACAAAATTTTAAGGACTGACAATAAGGGGGCAAAAAGTGTGACTATCCCTGGTATATACTTTACAGACTTCTGAAAATGCTCACTCCAAAGTGCTTCATGAGGACAACAAGGCATTTTCATCAGCTGATTTTATCAAATCTGATGTAATTTTCTAAAAGTGGTCATTTGCTGCTTTATGATACAATCAGTTCTATCATAAAACTGACTATTGGCCATTACAGCCGTTAAGCAGCAGAGTCACAAAATACAGCCCCCTAAAATCCAAAGGT
Source organism: Chanodichthys erythropterus (assembly GCF_024489055.1). NCBI lineage: Eukaryota > Metazoa > Chordata > Actinopteri > Cypriniformes > Xenocyprididae > Chanodichthys > Chanodichthys erythropterus. The sequence goes on from NC_090234.1 coordinate 8,704,606, forward strand.
TCAGTCATTTGGGGAAGAGGGAAGTAAATCTGAGGATGAGGAGTAAATCTTTTATTGATCAAAGGAGAATTTGGGCATGGACTGTGAAAGACATCATAAAATCTCTGACCCTCAGAGGTCAAACAAGATCCTTACATAAATGAAGAATATCCCAATGGACCAATAAAAAGTACGGATCCATTAGAGTAGAATTAAACTTCCTTTTAGTTTTGTAATCTGACCATTGTTTTGTCATTAGACCATTCCAGCAATACGTGTCATATAAATGTCAAATATTTCTCACAGATACCAGTCTACTTGAATGAACAGACAAATGGATGGATGGTTAGATAGATGGATAGATGAATGGGTGGCTGGATGACGGGGTGGAGGTGTGGATTGTGTCAGAGGCTCAGCTGGCACTGTGTCTCACCGTGTAGCTGTAAATTAGTCTTGACCAATGAGGTGTTACTCTACATTCTGGCCATTTCCATCTGCATGCTGTCTCAAAACACTCATCACATATCACAGGAGCTTTTCTGCTGAGAGCTTATATGTGTTATTAATGTGTTATTCTGAGCTAGCACACTCAGGTAAATGCCAATTTTATCCAGTGGAGCAATATTACACTTGATTTGCTTTCCCTGAAGGAAGTGCTTGCAAGGCAGCAAAGGGCTGTTAAAGTTTTAGGCTTAGTTTAAATGTATGATTTTAATTCTCTTTAAATGAAATGCTGCATCAGCAGTCATGTTTTCTGTCAGCTGTGCATGGTGTAAAGATGACTGTATGGTTAAACAGTCTGAATATGCACAAATGATGTTGTCACTGAAGTTGGTTACACTTTGAATGTTCAACAGCAAGCCAATGGTAAATTTTCAAATCTGTTGTTTAAGATGTGTGTATACTGTTGCACTCATGTTGATTTGATTGCTTCTACTGTTCTCATTTGTAAGTCGCTTTGGAGAAAATTATCTGCTAAATGATTAAATGTAAAATGTAAGATGTTTTAAAAAAACATAGTTCTTTAAAACAAATTATAGCAGATCTAAAGCTAAAATGATCTGACAAAGTTTGAATTGAAGCAGTACATTTAGCCATGGGCTAAATTAATAGTAGATTTTTAATACACATGGTTAAGGCTTTATAAAAAGCCCCATCTAGAAAGTTTGGGGAATATATGTGCAGTTCTGTCTTGCAAATAGTGTAAAACTTCATAGACAGTCTGAATATAAACTCTTACATGTTCACATTACTGAAGTGTCTAATTTGGTCAAATTCATTTACTCCCTCAACACAACTAATCTGTCACATTCTGTTGCTGTTTTGGTTTCATTTTTTAATGGACTTTTAGTCTGTATCACATTTTCATTGGTTGTCCTGGTTTTTCATTAGATCATTGATTATCTGTCAGCTGTTTCTTTTCAGTTCATTATCTTGTGTGTGTATATTGCCCTCAATTCTCTCAGTTCTTTGCCTAGTGGCCATTTCACCTCAGGTGTGCATTATTTTGTAATAATTCAACAGACTAGAGTCAATTATTCCATTTATACTATATGGTTACCACACCTCAAGACATTGTTCAGATGTTGTATTTTAAGACATTTGTCAGGTTCTTGTGTGTAGGACTAATTTCTTATGCATCTCATCCCATGCCTCCATTGCTAATTCCAAAATGACATTAAAGCAGTCATGAAAGGGCCCTCACTCCCGGGCCCACGCCACCCAATGGCCTTAGGAAAACAGTGAACAGTGGGCTATGTGCATGTAAGCGAGTAAATACAAGAGAAATATGGCAAAGTCATTTCAAGTCATTCAACTGTAACTTAATGTTGCCATGTAGATGTCTTCAGGCCAGGACTGTTATCAAACATGTGAAGTTTGGAGCAGATCAGACATCGTATGCCTGAGTTACAAGAACTTCCTGTTTTGTGGCTTTAATCACATACATTAGCGCTTAGCCAAGTGTTTCATGATTTAACATGTTTCTAGTATGTTTGGTATTTCGTGGCATACTGAAATGTGTTTCTGGAAGTGAATTACAGTGTCAAACATGCCGTTTCCTGTTGCCAGCAGGTGGCGCTATGACTAATTGAATATTGGCATATAGATGTCTTTAGGCCAGGACTCTTATCACACATGTGAAGCTTTTTTGTAGGTATTGGGATGTTACATCTGTCTACCGAATTTCATACCTGTACATGAAACGTAGCACAAAGGACACTTAATTAAAATTTTGTAGGTGGCGCTATCGAGCCAGTTTGCCACACCTAATTCTAAAACCCGTAAATTTTTACCACTTCAGACGCGTGTGCAAAGTTTCATGAGTTTTCAAAGAATTGGCCGAGCAATTACAATAGGGTCTTCACACTATTGGTGCTCGGGCCCTAATTAGAGGAGAGCAAGAGAGAGAGCGAGATTAAGCGTGTGTGAGTTATCTGAGTATGTGCATCTCTCAACAGTGTTCGGAAATAATTCTGAATAATTCTGAAAATAATTGCACAACCTAAGAACATTCGTCAACCAATCAGATTTGAGCATTCAAGAGCCCCAAAGTATAATTAATGTTTTTATGCTGCTAAAGATCTGCTATGCCTTGCCTTGTCATCTTCATCAAAACGTTACAAAATCCCAAGTGAATGGAAGGAAGGTGGAACTCACATGTTAGTGTTGGCAGTAGAGGTTAGCCACTCTCCAGCTAAGCCAATGATGTCTAGACCTGTTGACAACTGGTTAAAAAACCTTGGGTGACCTGCAGGGAAAGAGAAAGAAGGAGAGAAAATAAGACACACACAAACCATGTGTTTCTATGATACTAATGCTTCTTTTGCTAGTTAACAGGACTGAAAGAGCAGGTATCCGTCATCACCTGTCCGGACTCCATATTTGAGTGTGTCCCTGCAGTCCACCAGGATCTGCTCCAGGCTCTCCGGCTGATCACACAGCTCTAAGTTGAAGCCTTCCAATCCTTCCAGCAGCTGGTGCGGATGATGGAAGTCCAGCACTTTTGTGGATCTGTCGAAGGTCTTCCGCACATAGTTAGTGAGGATCTCCACCACCTCCAACAGGAACTGCATTGTGTACTCCTCGCCATTTTTAGCAGGAAGCAGATCTGTGACCAATTTTGTTACACAGTTTTATCAGTCAATCAAATTGCTGTTCTACATAAATGTTTTTTTGTTTGTTATATGTAATTTATATATATATATATATATATATATATATATATATATATATATATATATATATATATATACATATATATATATACAGTGCAAAGTTTGTGAACCACTTGCAGAATCTGTGAAAATGTGAACATTTTTTATTTAGTACTGTCCTATATAAGATATTTTACATTAACAATGTTTACATAAAGTCCCCAAGACAAAAGAAAAATCTGAATTTATAAATATGACCTCATTCAAAAGTTTATGAACCCTTGATTCCTAATACTGTGTGTCGTTATCTGGATGATCTATGACTGTTTTTATGTTTGTGATGGTTGTTCATAAGTCCCTTGTTTGTCCTGAGCAGTTAAACTGCCCAATGTTCATTAAATAGTCACTGCTGCAAATATGCAAAAGATGCTGGAAAACTGAAGAATTTTTGGGACCTGGAGGATTTTTCTGAAGAATATTGGGGAGTTTAACTGCTCAGGACAAACAAGGGACTCATGAACAACCATCACAAAACAAAAAAACAGTCGCAGATCATCCAGGTAACGACACACGGTATAAAGAATCAAAGGGTTCACTAAATTTTGAGCAGGACATTTTTATAAATTAAATTATTTTTTGTCTTGTGGACCATATATAATTTTTTTATGTAAAATATCTTACACAGGACAGTACTGAATAAAAAATAACATGTATATTGTTTGATCCCTGTTATTCCGATAAAAATATTCACATTCACAACTTTCAAGCAGCACTGTGTGGGTGTGTGTGTGTGTGTGTGTGTGTGTGTGTTTATATATATATATATATATATATATATATATATATATATATATATAGTGTATTATGAGTGTAAAGCAGAATATTTAAAATGAAAATAATGAAACCATAAGGTAAATCATGCAAAGCATTTACATAAATGTAAATCATGGTGACATTTTTGTCAAATCTTCTGGTAGAAAGAGAAAGATATTTTACAAATCATTTAAGGAAGAAATGCACTGTAGGCAGCCAGCATTTGGACACATTTGGACTCTAGAAACAGATCAAGTTTAAGTGGATGGAAAATTTACTTCTATTTAACTACAATGTTAATTTCACTATATACTGCATCACAGTCAAATTGAGTGAACTTGTGCATTTACTTTTAGTTTGTATATATATATATATATATATATATATATATATATATATATAAAAAACATGATCTGCTTTATTGTTCAAAACCCTGGAATTTCATTTTTTAAAACCTTTTTTAATTTATTCTAAAAACATAACTGTTTATTAGAAGAAAATGTGTATATTAAATAAAAAAGTATCCAACTGCAAATTCTATAAGTATTATATATATATGTATAATATTATATATTATAGAAATAATATATAACATTATATATGTTTATATGAACAGTTCTGGTACACTGTAAATAAATATTTTCATGATTTGTTATCACATTTTTCCTTTTGTCAAATCAACTTATATAATTAATGTGGTTCAGATAACAATATTTTGAGATTCTGTTGATTAAACCAATTGCCTTCATTGTATTAACTCATTATTAACTCATTATGAACTAAAAATTTTAAGTCAACTTACTTTATTAAGTTAAACCAACAATAAAAGTCACTTAATCGAGTTTTCTGCACATAAGGGTGATAATAAACCAGCATCTTTTGTGGGTTATGTTTTAAAAAAAAAGTGAGCCTATCTTCAGGTTGCCTGAATTGACTGTATGAGGATACAACTGAAAAAAACAAAAAACAAAAACAAAACAAAAATAACAAGTCTGATGTATAAATGTATTTGTCGGCTGGATGATTCACATAATGATATTATTATGCTTTTGTCTAACAAAATGAGGTGCAACAGTCGTGAGAAAATATTGGTATAATTGCCTATATTATATAGGCAATTATACCAATATTTTCTCATGACTGTTGCACCTCATTTTATATATATATATATATATATATATATATATATATATATATATATATATATATATATATATATATATATATATATATTGCACTGTCTGTTACTGTTTCTTCTCTCTAATGGTCTGGAAATAAAGTTGAATTGAAATTTTATCTCTCACCTCTTGCATACAGATTGGAGAAGTCAGTCTCTGTGCGTCTGAAGCGGGAGTCTGGCTCGTTGTCCCGTGTTAAAATGCTCTTGGGCTGCTGATCGTTAAAAAACCCGACAATTCGGCTCTTGTCGTCAACATTATTGTTCTTCTGCAAAAATCCTATATTATTACACAGAGAAGAAGACTGAAATGAGCGACCTCCGTTCCCAAACATTGCCGCAAATATTTGACACAAATGAAATGTCTTTAAACTTCTCTTCGGAGCTGTGGGGATGTCCTTACTGTCCGCCTCATGTGTATTTATATGGCACAGGTTATCTGGGGGGAGGTCACCACTGATGACATCAGTGTAACAATGATTTAGATGCCCAATGAAGCCTCATCATCACCACAGAGAAGCAGACGTGAGCGCGAGGGACGCATAGGCTATTTGATGCCGCGCGGATACTCACAGACTATAACTGATGGTGTTAGGGACCGTAACAAATTAAATCATTTTACTTTTGTATATGCTGTAAAAACAACAACTAAAGATCTATCTGAGAGCAGAATTTAAGATCTCGTCACATTGCATATTTACTACAGACGAATTCGATTTAACATAATGTCAGTTTAAGACAGAAAAAGTCGGCATCGAGACAGCTGCAGCTCTTTCCATCCGCAACAACGGCTGCAGACTGTTTCATTTTGTCTTCTGCAGCTTCCTCAATGTCCTCATCTTCATCTTCAGCTTCATATATGGGATCATTCAGGCGGTGCTTCTTCTTTTAACACGGCAGCCAGAGCGACATTTCAAGTAGGCCTATGCCAAATGTTAAATAACGCAATATTTCATCTAAATATTTTTTCAGATAAAAGATACATTTGTATGGTTTTTTTTCTACTCCTTAAAACACATTGTAATTTTATAGGCAGCATTATTTATATGTAGGCCTATTTTTTATATAAATGAAACAACCGAAATAAACCGATTTAGCACGATTAAATCATGGGGGACCATTTCTTTTGAAAGCACCATCCATATAAAGGCGACGTGCGTTATCTCGGCAAAACAGAGGCTTGACGGATTGTCATTAATAGATGTCCATTGAGCATAAATTCTCTTGGGACACAGATTTATCTGTTCACCTCTTAACTCGACTATAACTCTGCCGGATAAAACAATCGTAAAATAGCTAGCTATTCTTTAACATTAAAAATCGTACCTTTTCGAAGGGATTTTCTCTTTAAATCGTGTGGTTAAGCAAATCAACATTTAGCAATTAATCTAATCTGCATCTAATCTGCAGCGCATCTTCGATCTTTCAGATGATCAACATGCCGAACACTCACCCCTTTAAATTTGTCTTTAAAAAAAGAAACGCATTTGAAGCCTTCTGCTTCATTCATGGTACATAATAGAGGTAATTGCTGTGGTGCTGTTGACTGTCAATTAGGTGACCAACTCAAACCACCAAAAGGCGTCGCTAAATGACACGTCTGCTCATTAAAAAGCAATTAATACAGACATATAATGCACCGCAGTGCCACTTTAAGTGGTATTTCAGGCACAGTATGGCAGTCGACGTCCATCTCAATCAATTAATTGTTTATAAAGGAGTCAACTTTTTTTTTTTTCAACTTACCACATATCTTCATTCCAAGTTTCCTTGTACATCCATGAGCGACTCCACTCCAGTCATAGTCTACAGGAAGAAAACGGCGAAACCTCTAAGTAGGTAGGCTAATATTACGAAATAAAGCGATAATTAAGGTTCCTTCCTATCCACAAAATACAGTTGAAGCCCTCTTCTTCCTAAATTTACCCAAGCGGTAAATGCGCCATCCTTTATGCTTAATATGGGCAGCCGAACAAAATTTAGCGTTAATACAGGCCAAATCAGGACAAGAGGCTCCCTCCATTTGGAGCTCGGCGGTCCCGCCCCTGCGGCCCAAACCCTCAGCAGCGCTATTACGAGTTCAGCCCCATTTACCAGCTCATTATCTCTGTCGGTCCAGACCTCAGCCAGCCAGCCAGCCAGCCACTTCCTTCCCATTCTTCTCCAAATGGCTTCTCCTCTATTCATCTCAGGTGCATTAAATCGTTTTGAACAGATTTACTTTTTATTAGACAGTGATGTAAATAATTGCCATGCTTGGTAGGCTATAAATGTGGCATGCAGGGAAAAAACGGATGGTTTGAAATCTGATTTCCAAATGTAATCTTCACAAAAGGCAACTGAACAATAGCCTATATATAATTTTGTTTTATATATATATATATATATATATATATATATATATATATATATATATATATATATATATATATATATATATATATATATATATATATATATATATATATATATATATATATATATATATATATATATATATATAGCCTGTATATATATATATATATATATATATATATATATATATAAACAATTTTATTAACATGTTATTTTTTAAAAGTTTGAAAGACTGGGACATTTAGAGTTCAAGAGGATAATTGTATTGAATAAATATGACTTTTCGGTTTTAAAAATGATATATATATTGAGATAAAGTATTAAAATCTATAATTGCTAACGTAGAAAAAGAATAAAATGGAGCTCAGGGTGAATGGTCGCTTATTTACCCTGCAGCTACAAACACAGCCTACACAAAGTCACAATATGCCGTGACTAATTTTTGAAGAACATGTTTCTGTTCAGGTCATAAGGAAATTAATAAACAGAGCTGTGTGCCTCCCCCATCACAGAGGAAGACAGTGAAGCGAGCAGAGCAATTAGTGCCGATTTAGAGCGCCTACAATTAGCCTATAGACACACTTCATATAATTACACAGACAGACTCCTTCACGGTTTTTCCTTTTAGACGAGAAAAATATTTAATACAATACTGAAGCTATAGAATTGTCCTGCTGTTGTGGTAATAATAATAATAATAATAATAATAACAACAAGGGTCGTTTTAAAATAATAAATAATTTTAAATAGGCCTAATACATTTAAAACAACCTTGTATGACATAGCCTACCTGTTAGTACATCTAGCAAGGCAAAAATGTATTTCAAATGGATAATGACGGATCACAGTTGGCTGCTCATCTGTCTTCTCTAATTGCCTGTGAGCAGGTGTGTTTAAAGGCCATCACCTATGTTGACAACGACATTGACCTGGCTGGCGCGGGAGGTCCGCCGCGCGCTCAATGCTGCGGTGATTTGTTGGTCCTGACGCGTAGCGAATAGCGCCGTTTTCCCGCCTCACCGACAAGATTAATGACGTTGGCCACAAAGCAAATAGCCGGAGTGAAATAGCGATTTATCGGTGATGGACCTACTTGAGGAAGGTGGCCGTAAATTTGCCGAGTTGGGATCCGGATCGCCGCCAGTGGAGGAGGAGGAGGAGGGTGCAGACGCCGCCATCACCCCAAGTGTTTAAGACCTCAATTCACTTTCAGAGAAACCGCTCCTGTTTTAGCAGACAACAAAAGTCTGACTGGAGGGGAGATGGGGGATTCAGCAAGACCTGCATAATTAATGGTTGGTTAATATCATTAGGCTATTTAATTGAAGTAGATTTTTTCACATTATGGCCTTTAAGAAAAATTCGTTTAAGCTACATTATGATCTCATATAGCCTATCCGTGTCACTTTTTTTTCTTTAAAATGTCAAAGTTCTTTGAGTTGTAACAATAACAGATGTTCTTCTGGAAATAGAATTTAAAATCTAAGAGAACAGAAGAGAACCTTTAAAAAAGAACCATTTCAGCATAAAGGATTCTTTAAGTTCATATGGTTTAAAATTAAACTATTAAACTCGCTGAACCCTGAAGAAATCCTCTTTTTTAACAGTCTACGCACAGGTTGCCGAGCCCTACATTATTTCTTAAGCTAACCTTCCCTAAAAAAAGTCAGTTAAGCCAATAATAAACAATTATGTTTTGTTCGTTTGTTTGACTGAGAATGCTACCGGATCAGTTCGTCAAATGATTTTGCATTTAAATAATACCTGTGAAGTGAAACTGTGAAAGTTTCTCTCAGAGAAAAGGATTTGGTAGGCTATATCATAATCATGCCATACGAATCACATACTGATTAAAAGCCCAAACATATAAACATTGATTAAGAATTAAGATAATTAAGAATTGGTGCATATTGATTTCTCAGTTCAGATGACATATGGATGATTGAAATTGATGACTGTTGAAAGGTTAGTAGAAACCTGATTTTATATCATTATGCAATAGCCTATAGATTTCCATTATTAGCTTCAAATAGGCAATATTTTTTTTTCAGAGCCCTCAGACATAAACTACACTGTTTATCGATTGAACAAAGGCAACCTGTGTGAAGCACCTGTTAGATTAATCATTTTACATGACATGATCAACAGAAACATTTAAAAGTAAAGGAAGCCGCTTACCTTGTGAAAGAATCGACAGAGAATCGCAACAGTATCCAAAAATCTCCACGCAACTAAATTTCCTCGACGTCACTCCTCCAAAATCAGCTCACAAATATCAGTCAAAAAGATCACGATGACCTTTCCGGAGGCAATGTTTGATTTGCTGCTGTCCAGAGCGTAAATCGCCTATTTATTCGATGCGCAGATGCACGGCTGGTAATCCTCGAACCCCTCCACAACATCAGATTGGCTCTGAAACACATCTCATTTCTACAGAAGCGTCGGCATGAGCATTACGACAGCTCTGGCACGTTCCCGCAGGACTTTGCGCCTTAAATGAGAAAGCAAGTCACGAACAAACACTTTCCAAGTTGAACACAACAACCACACACAACAACACAACACACGACATGCTGCTTCAGAGGACTCTGTATCATTCTGACCTTGAAACATGAAGGACAACAGTGCTTGAAGAACACGAAATGTCCTGTTTTATTCGCACCTGTTCTCGAACAGGTTGTTTATGAATATCCATAAGCGAGATAAGCTACTTTTGCATCGAGGTTTAGAGGTTTATATATTTATGGGACAAGCGACCCTCTTAACCTTGAAAAGAGAAGCTCTTGTCTTAGAAAGTTTTAGTCCTAAATGTTGGCCACGAAAGGAGATGCTTTTCAGACTGATGTTGAAGAAGAATTCCACATGGTGGCAGCAAGCGTTCAATTAATAAACTCCTGCTTCATACACATATTCATAGTTCAGGCATGCAGTGAGTGTTTATGTTTTTCATTAGTTCACCAAGGAAGGTGATAATAGCATTATTTTCCCTAAACATTGTTTGCGTGATATGACACGAAGGAATGCATTGATTGTAGGAATAAAACTGATTGCTAGATTTCGTATTACATGTCAATATTTTTGCACGAGAGCTTCGGGCGGTTCAGCAGCTGGACAGCTCCCTCTGTGACTCACATCTGCACTCCAACAACACAATAAACATTCATTAAGCTTTCGTGAGTCAAACGGAAAACTCGTCATGTCCGCGTTTTATTGTTATCGAGGTTCTTCAAGGGTTCCTCAACTCAAAGGACCCTCTTTTATGAAGAGCCATTTTCTGTTGAACTGAGTTCTTGAGCTGCCAGGTACTGCAGGTTCCTCAGATGAGTTCTACAGCACCTGCAGTCCGAAGAAATTTATATTTAAAAATTCTTTCTTGAAAAGACAAACCCTTATTAGGTTTACTATATTGTTTGCTATCAAACATTTTTCCATATGCTGGCGGTCATTACAAAATAAAGCAACTTTTAATGTTGTTTGTTTGTGTTGATTTTGCAGTAGGTCTATGGATGTGACTGAACGTTAATTTTGAGAGAGAGAGAGAGAATGCTGTTCTTTTCAGTAACGCCAATAATTCTATAGAACGACAGAACTTCCATGAAACTATACTCACCTATGGATTATATGGATTATAACTACCGCTGCTGAAAAGATAATGTCATGTTTAAACGAACCGTTCTTGCAATTGTATTTTCAGTGAGAAGCAGCAAATTGCAGAAGAGAAGCAGATGATCACTTTTAGGCTCAGACCCACAAGTCGCCGCAAGATGGCGCTGGTATATTAGTAGCTGTCCACAAAGCTCAGTCAGCATTTGCACCTGCTCTTCTATGCAAATATTCATCATGTATATAAAAAAACCCTCTCCGAGTAGATGCCAAGAAAAACAATCAAATAAATAAATAAATAAATACATTTCTGTTTGTATAGCACTAAAAGAGTGTTCTTTAATTTAGACTTTTAATGTTGTCAGGTGCTTGCAGGCTTCAGGTAAGTAGTGATAATAATAATACCAGTAATGTAAATGTAAAGATTTCATAGCCTAAAAATAATATTCAATTTAGTTTAGGGTCCAGTTCTCAGTATTAACTAGCTGCTGATTAGCATGCATATTACTGGGATATTGGCTGTTTATTAGTACTTACACTTTAAAAATGCTGGGTTAAAAACAACCCAAGTTAGGTTGAAAATGGACACACAGCAATTAGGTTGTTTTAACCCAGCGGTTGGGTTAAATGTTTGCTCAACCTGCTGGGTAGTTTTATTTAACCCAACAATTGTTTAAAAATTACTGTAGGCCTATTGCTTGCTTAAAATGAACCCAAAGTATGTTGGAAATAACATACTTACTATGTTTAATAAATTAACATTTCAGTTGAATGAATAATAATTGATCAATAAATATTTATTAAATTGCTTATTAATAAATGTCCACCTTTTTATAATTATTGTTGCGCCTAGTAATTATGTGTCTGATTTTTAATTTCCAACATATTTTGGGTTCATTTTAAGCCAGCCATATAGTAATTTTCAAACAATAGTTTAGTTAAATAAGACTACCTAGCACATTGAGCAAACATTTAAAAAAAACGCTGGGTTTGTCCATTTTTGTCCGTTTTTAACCCAGCATTTTTTATAGTGTATGAAGCAAATATTAATACCTTATTCTGCATGATATTCTACATCCCACAATTCTACCCAGTACCTAAACTTAACAAATACCTTACTAACTATTAATAAGCAGTAATTAGGAGTTTATTGAGGCAAAAGTTGTAGTTAATAGTTAGTTTATTATAACAGAGTTAAACTCTGTTTACATTTTTTTCTTTTTTTTAAATGAACAGATGACTACTTCTGGCCCTGGCTTCTGATTGGTCAACACAATGTTCCAGCCACAGCTTTGGCCTGTTTAGCACTGCACTATAGCAGATTGTTATTTTTAATGCACAAAAACATAGGAACTATAACTATAGTGAGGGGATGCTACTTAGTCAATCAACCTAATAAAATGTATAATAAAATTTTATATGTACCATTTTAGAAAAGCAATTAGGCAGTTAAGTCACAATATAGCACATCTCGTATCTCAGCGCTTAACAGAATGTGTTTTGAAGAAAAGAAAAAGTATCATGGGACAGTGAGGTAAAAATGTATTGATCTGTTGACGCAGAGCGCCATGTCATTCTCAAGACATAAGTGATGCTCAAAACAACCTTTGATGCTCAGCTAGGCCTGGGTGTATTTGATTTATTTATTTTTTCCACATTTAATACTCTAAAATAAACAAGCACATGTTAGATTTCAAGTATGCATGCTTAAGTATGTGTGTCTAAACGGCTGATTCTGCCAGACTTTCAACAGACTCACATCAAAGGAAGATCAGAGTGTGGCATTCAGATCAGGTCACGGTGAGGCTTAAACACAAACTCCCTGCAGCAGTCCCTCCATGCAAAGCCACATGTGCTGTTGTGATAGCCTGACCATATCTTGCTCTCTGAAGCAGAGAATCAGCCTTCTCTGCCCCATGGGAATTCACTGCGTGTGCAGTGGCACATTGAGACATGTTACTTAGTACCTGAAAAGGCACTTGGTGCAGATCCTTCAGAAACTGTTTTTTTTTTTACTTCATAATGGGAGTTATTATTTATTCTATAGCATGACACCAGTCAAAACAAAACTGACACATCTACTAAAGCACGTTACATGCTATTTTGTGAATCAAGACCAATAGAAACACACAGACTCTTTTCACATTTCTGGAAGCAGAAGTCATCATAGTTTTGTCTTTTGTATGTATTTTGGGTTTCATCTAGGCAAGGTGTGGATTTAGTAACATGATTGATAACCAAATACAGTTATTTGTATGGGCTTCTCATGGTGTTTAAAAGAATGGTTCACCCAAAAATGTTCTTCCAAAAAACAGTTCTGTTACCAAACAGTTGATGGACCCTGAAAAAAAAAAAAAAAAAAAAAATACTATGGACATTACAGACATTCTTCAAAATATATTCTTTTATGTTTAGCATAAAAAGAAACTCATAAAGATTTGGAACAACATGAGGGTGAGTAAATGATGACAGAATTTCATTTTTGGATGATCATTCCCTTTCAGTCCTAACTTACTGAATATGTATTTATGTGTGGTAAGAAAATACCTGCTACAAACATGAATGAATGTGAAGAGACGACTAAGAATGTCTGAATCATTTGTCCTCTTGTTTTGCATATACAACAACAACAATAAGCAATTCCATGTTGAAAAAAAAAACCCATTATTTATTATAATAGAAGTATATATGAAAGAACTGTTTAAACAATAAATTTTAAAGCTATAACATGTTTAAAATTTAAAGTTCATTCAGAAATATATAGTAATTAGGGCTTTTCTTCTGTACATAATTCAGAATGAGGTTTTAAAAATTCTTTTGTTTATGTATGAAGATCCAATAAATGATTGCGTTTAACTAAACCGGCACAGACATGAGATTGTTCTGATAGGATAGAAACAAAATCCATTAAAAACACTTTTTTATTAGTAGTAATGGGAGTTTTGGAGACTAGAATCATGGCTTGCCTGAAGTGGTTTTAAGAGAAAACATAATAATAAAGAAACAATAATGAAGAAATCTTTTTTTTTTTTTTTTTAGGATACTGAAGTACAGATGTCAGTGACATTTGAGGAACACGTTACAAAACACCCGATTGTCAAAAACTTTAACTCAAACACCGCCTTTACCAACAACCTATCACTGTATGTCCTCAATGAGAAAGCGGTTTTATGAATCCCAATAAAATTGGATTGATAAGTGTGTTTAATAGTGTGTTTTCATGGAATATTAATACCTTTTATAATTTATGCAGAACTGTAACAATTATATTTGCAGTTCAAATCATTAAAGCAGCATGGAACAAGTTGTGTTGCTGTATTTGCACTTATATAGCTGAAGAGAGAACGATATTGATGAAAATCCCACATAGAACATTTGAGTTGTTGACAGTAGTATAACTAGATCCTCTGAACACAAGGAAGAGGGCAAACATTAGAGAAGCGTTTAGTGATTTGTGCCAGGAATTTACCAATGGAGGCGCTATTGCTGGAGAAGCTGCACAGAGTTCAAAGACATGAACATCTTTCTAAGAGCCAAAAAGCCTCTTCCAAATATCATTAATACACACTTCATATATAGCAATGCTGGTTTTACATGTTGTCATGTATGAAACATTTTGTCAAGGCATGCAAGATAAAAAAAAAAAAAAAAAACTCATTTGATGACCAAATGTTTACTTTATGGGCTTTCTGTGCCACTATGTGCAAAACGTGCAAAATTGTCAGTACAATTCAGACATATAATTAATTACCATCATTCTCCTCCTATTTAGAGTGAACTGCCAGAAACCAGTAAAAATCTAAACGCATTGAGATTGCGGTTAAAATCGACTCAATTTGATTTTAATTCAGACAAAGTGAGAGTGAGAGCACATCAAAATCTGCATTGAAATGATTTGCTATTGCAGTGCATCTGAATATGTGTTATATCTAGATGGAGCAGAGTTGTATGGCACAGAAGTGATCTTGTATTTTCTAATTAATTCCATAGATGGTATTAAATGAACTTATATAGTTCGTCACAGTATTTTTTCATTAATGTGATTTTGAGATTTCAATGCAGTGCAAACACTCCAAGAGCACTTCTTACAGAGAGACAGATTCTGTTTTGTAGCATAGCTTGGGGATGTTTAAATATTTTACATATCAAATACTGACAGCATCTGCAAAACGCTCAAAACGAGTGACACGAAAAACAGAAAAATACAGCTGATGGTAATGTTTGCTTTATTGTCATTTTTGCTGACTTCAAATCATATAATGCCGTGTAAAACTGTCCTCATCAGAACTCTACGTATCCTAATAACTGATAAATCTCACAGTGCTCGATTCTCGGATCATCCTGGACGTTTCACGCAATCACAGAGTTTCACTGTTTCTCTGTTGAGCGTTTCATACACACTCACACTATAAACTCGAACTTTGACATCTGTTTAACTTGCATTTTTCCTCTTGAAAAAAAAAAAAAAAAATCTATCCACTTTTAATAACTCCACCTCACCGCCTTATGATTCAATGGCATGTACAAGTCATATTCTTTATTTTCACACAATAATTTTGAAAGTTTAACAGATGGTTTTTAACAGCATGCTAAAACACCCCACAAGGAGCGAAAAACTGACACTTTCATTCAACAAAAGCTATCAATATATATTTACAGAATAAAGAAATCTTCCACCGAAGACAGAGATCTGAACACAAGTTGAAACTTGTTAATGTTTTGAGTAGCTCAGGGACAGGAAACATTTTCCAGGGTTCCTTTAGGAACTGAGAATGACTTGAAATCATATTTACAAGTCCAAAAAAAGGTAAGTCTCATGAACCTTTTTAATGAAAAAATAAAAAGCGTATTTTTCACTTCATTAGGATCCTGAAGATTATATTGCACTAGTCTATGGTCATCTGAGTCTACTACACAGTTCTCAGCTCTTCTCTTTTCACGTAATCAGAAGTCTTTTCGTGACTTTTGCTCTTCTTGTTCTGGTGAGTCTTCACATGTTTGGCCAAATGGTCGCTCCTCATGAACCTCTTGCAGCAGTCCGGACACACAAAGCGCTTTTCCCCCGTATGAGTTCTCAGGTGCCTCTGTAACTCGTCCGATCTGGTGAAACTCTTCCCACAGAAGAGCCAGTTACACACGAAGGGTCTCTCTCCTGAGTGCCAGCGCAGGTGCGCCTTCAGGTGGGACGTTTTGCCATATACTTTTCCGCATCCGGGGATGTGACAGATGTGCTGTTTCTTTTTCCCGGGCTCATCGCTGGAGCTGGATGACTGACAGTTGGGACACCGGCATCTCCGGCAGCGCCGGGCAGTGGCCAAGGGGGATTTGGTATGGAGAAGGGCTGCGATCTGGGTCTGGTACTGTGCAAAGTCTGTGTGTCCTAACACCAAACCCCTCTGGATGGGGAAGCGGTGGGGGCCAAGGGTCGACGGATGGCTGACGTGGTTCCCTTGTTGAAGGCTCCACCACGGTATATCCTCCCCCGGGTTCGGAGACAGCTGTCTCTGCTGCTGATGGACCAGGCCCGAGTGTCCTGGCACGAAACCGGGCATGGCGGGCGGGATGGGGGCCGGCGCCGCGTAGGTGACGGCGGGAACATAGGTCGGTGGGCAGGTTGATTGTAACGACTGCATGGAACATGGCAACATTTTGACCGGAGAGAAATCATATGGATAAGTAGGGTCGGCCGGAGGGGTTAACGGGAGCTCATGGTGGGAGGTGTAGGAGCCCTGCAGGTGAGATTTCGAGGATAGTCCAAAGGTGGAATTGCTGGAAAGCGCGGATTGGGGATTCGCCTCGTTACTCCACGGGTGGAAAATCCGTGACGGCGACCCGAGGGTCGTGTCGTAGGGAACTTGAATAAAGTCCGTGGGAGTGGATCCGTGATGATGACCGATCCGGTTACATGTCGCTGCTAAAAGTGCCAGAGGAGAATGTTTGCTGTTTTCCGGTGAGGAGTTTGGAGTGCGATCCTGGATCATGAGAAAGAGTCATATTAAACACTTACACATGACAGACTGGTAAAAAAAAAAAAAAACACTTTTTGAAGATCAGATTGAACCTTTTGGGGAAGGTTTTGCACACACAATTTGCTCAAAGATTCCTACTAAATTCTCATGCAAATGTACTACTTTATTTCACAGGGTTTATGAAGGAATTGATGTACTATGCAGATAAAATTTCAAAACAAGCCAATGGACAGAAATTTGCATAACTTTAGCTGCATTGGTGAAATATGTTTAGAATCAATTTCAAGTAAAAAACGATTAAATATTTTTGACACTGTTTAAGTTTAATTGTTGCCGTACAAATTCAAAATGAAAGCGTTACCTACATTAGCAAGTTTATTGCACTTTTTGTAGCTACCACTTAATTTAATTACTAGTTATGAGATTCGAACTGAAACATCTGTAATAACTCATTGATGGATGGAAAAGCATTCTTATAGTTCTTGTTATGTGCACACGTTTGCTTAATGTTAAATCGTTTGAATAATCTTTCGCCGAATAAAGTAATAATGTCTCGCTACCTGCACTATTTTGCGCAGTTCAGAGACACATCTCGTCAAACAAGCACCGTTTTTCTGCGAAAGACATTTTCAACAATATCTCAAACTTTTGACGAACCTGAAGAAATGCCTGTAGTGTGTCGTTCCTCAGCACAGCCACAGCTGCCATGGCAACACTTCCTCGAGCTCCTCAAGCTTCCCGATTTAAAGCAGCCAAATGCAGTTCTTCAGAAATACTTGTTCGCGTCTTCTCGTGGAAAGTGCGGTCGCGTCGCTTCCTCTCCTCCAGCTATCCCCGGACTATCTGAGGGAGTGAAGGATCACTTCTTTGGATTTGATAAGGACTTTGGTGGGCCGCCAGCCAGTCAGGAGTGAGATTTATGACTTTGAAGTTCGCCGCTGCCCAATCATCAAAGAAGAGCGGCTCTTTGAGAGGGGGAAGCAAATCCTCTGAATCCACACAAAGCTCCTATGGTGTGTTTGTTGGTCTGGATAAAAGGGCTGATTATTAGTGGGGGATGGGACGGGTGGGGATAAAGGCGGGACAATTAATGAAGTAATCACTATGTGGGAAATGTATATACACAAATAATTGGATTTTCTTGATCAAAGACCCCCTCGCCGCCTGGAGACCCCCGCTATTGGATGCCGGAGTCACCCGATCCCCCTTTCTGTAATTAAGGATTTGTTGTGCGACAATGCGACTGTGTGTTATCTCCAGAGATCTCGTACGGGCTTATGAGATAACTTCAAGAGGAAGGAATCATTTGACTCAGTATGAAGTTCACACACAGTTTACGATTTAATTTACGATTATTGGCTAAATTAGTTACACTTACAATGAGTTTGACTTGTTTGGCTTGATCCAAAAATCACAGTGAACACGTCATATCAGTTAATAACATTTCATAATGTAGGCTGTAGATATTGTAGCTATACATACACACAATAGGCTATACTATAGTTAGAAAAAAGTTATAAAGTTTGCAATGATGTCTGATAAAATAGAATCTGGTGTAACAGTGATTTAACAATTAGAAATTTCAAGTTGCCCTGAATGCGAGAAAATGCAATCATATTTTAATTTAATTACAACAGATATAACCCTACATGAAATATGTCTTAACCCTCTGGTGCTGTTCGAGTCTTGGTAAAAAATTAAGTTTTTTTATTTCAATTAAATGTTTGTGCTATATTTTAGTTTGATGATATTTTTTATTTAATATTTTGTATTTTTAGGGGATTTTATGGTACTGAATTATATTTATGGAGTAGTTATAATCCATTTATTCACTTTTTGAGCATGGTCCTGAAAATGAAATTTTTCAACTTAAACGGTCATAAATCTTGAATGCTTTGGAGCACAGACTTTATTTTTTATAAAAAAGACTTGGCAGATTATTGCTGAGTTTAAAGTTTTAAAAAGTTGACTTGAAAAAAGTTATACAATTTTACATTTGTGACCCTGGACCACAAAACCAGTCATAAGGGTCAATTTTTATCACCTGAAAGCTGAATAAATAAGCTTTCCACTGATGTATGGTTTCTTAGGAATGGACAATATTTGCCAACTATTTGAAAATCTGAAACTTGAGGGTGCAAACAAATCAAAATATTGAGAAAATTGTCTTTAAAGTTGTCCAAATGAAGTCCATATCCACTTACAAAAATAGATTTTTGATATATTTACAGTAGGAAATTTACAAAATATCTTCATGGAACATGATCTTTACTTAATATCCTAATGATTTTTGGCATAAAAAAAACAATAATTTTGACCCATACAATGTATTGTTGACTTTTGCTACAAATATACCTGCATGATCCAGGGTCACATGTATTGTAATGAAAAATGCACAAAAATACCATTTTCAATTTTTATATGAAATACATTTTCCAAAACATGATTTATTCTAAAACTGTGAGAAAATCAAAGCCATGAATCTAAAAAAAGCTATGTTCCAAATTTGAGGTTGATATCTCAAAAAAAGCTTTCAGTAAAATGTTGTTTGTGCGCAGTACTAAACGTTTCCACTAGATGATATTTGTCTCCCATTCATTTTCAATCCACTCATTTTTGATTGCGAACAATACAACTGCGGCTGTTTTTTCAGGACCATTTAACCTTTTCGAATCATGTCCATGATTTTTTTTGTGTTCACACAGCAAGTGCCAAAACCTTTACCAAGTTTTGTACCATTCCAAAGAACTAAAAAGTAAAATTCTAAAAAACTAAGCGTCAAATTTTTGGGTCAAAAAGTCCCAACAGCACCAGAGAGTTAAACACATGACTAATGGCAACAAAAACAGACAACACATTTTCCCACAGAGGGCTTTTAACAAAATTAAAATAAGATCAGGTTGTTTCTGGCACAGAAGTCAACAGAACGCCTCTCAAATCACTTTGCCTTTGTTTGCACTAAATGATTGTGATTAAAGAACAAAAAGAACAAGCACTTTCTTTTTGCTTTCATAGTTGAAATGACAAATTATTTAGTAAAGAACAAGTCAACGTCAACGCATCAAGGTGTGGAGGTGACATGATGATGATGATGATGATGTCTTAGTTGTGTGATTCGCAGGCTGGCGAGAGGAGGAGATCCAGTCTTTGAGAAAGTCTGAACGTTTTCCAGTTCTCCTCCCACTGCTCCCCCCTGAACCAGTCAAGCTCTCAATGCAACCCAGTCTCCAACACACGTGACGCCTTCACAAATATTACAGGAATCAGGCACTAAGCATCATAAATGAGTGCTAAAACGAAGAGTGCTCTAAAGTAGGATAAGTTTAGTAGTTTCAAAGTTTTGCAGGCAAGTAAACTGTCATATCAGAGCAGCTTCAAATGTGAGCGGTAGACTAAATAAAAACAAGACAAGTAAACACCCACAGAGAGATGCCTCTAATCTATGACTTTTTAAACTGTCCCTTTCGAGCAGTTTTGGAGTGCTTGATGTTGAAGCAGATCAGCTCTTTTGATGGGATTAAGGTTTCTCACATAGTAATGGGGGGAAGGAGGGATATTCCCACTGGGAGGAGATCTCAGTTTTCCTGCAGTCCAGAGAGAATTGCAAGGGGACACAATTCTGTTTGTTCTTCTTAACCGTCACCTCCAATTATAAGGTGTATACTGTATATATTTATAACCTCTCTTTATGAGCATATTCCTGGGTCCAGACAGGTTAACAACCACCACAAACCTTAATTCAGGTTATACAGTGCACGGAAAAGAGTAGCAGCAAACAGTAAATGACAAACGTGCAAACTTGATTTTGTTGACTTTATTTCTCAGACAGATTAGAATACAAAACAGCTGCTGAGATTGGATTGAGAAACACTAACACTGTACAAGGCTGAAACTTCACCCAAACTCACATGCCATTCACAGACGTGTTACTTATTTTTAAACTATACTGTCTATATGGAATTAATCTATGACCAGAAAAGGTAGTTTTATAATATCAACACTACAATGAGTTATGCAGAGAACAAGAATGTACTTGTTCTATGTTCAGTCGCTCATAAACAGCTCAGACCAAACAGTCTTATAAAAAAAGAAGAAATAAAAGCAGCACAGTGAGTCAGCCATCGCTCATCTAATCATGTTGTTTGGCAACATATTATTTTAAATATGAACAGTTCAACAGGCTGCCTTTGAGAGTCCTTATTTAATTAACCATGTATTTTTCCTTTTTATTCTAAGAAAACTGATAAATAGCACATTTGCCTTTAATAATAAATACATAAATGCAAATACTGAGAAAATAATGCATACATAAATAACGCTCCCTCATTATTTTGTATGTACAGCACATTTTGTAGCAAAAGACTGGAAAAGGTCATCTGTAAAAGAAGAAAAAAAGGAAGGTGATTAGATTTTAGCAGTTACATAAAACGTAAATTCTCACATTTAACCCTGAAAAGCCTGATTTTAAATAATATTAAGATAAAAAAAAAAAAATGGTTTATCAAACTTTTAGACAAAATATTAAAAACATTTTGGTTACACTTTAGGCTAGGGTCCAATTCTCACTATTTACTACGAATTTTGCCTTAATAAACTCCTAATTACTGCTTATTAATAGTTAGTAAGGTAGTTGTTAAATTTAGGTACTGGGTCAGATTATGGGATGTAGAATATGGACATTCAGAGTAAAGAATTACTATGTGTTTATAGTACTAATAAACAGACAATATCCTAGTAATATGCATGATAATAAGCAACTAGTTCATAGCGAGAATTGGACCCTAAACTAAAGTGTGACCAACATTTAAAAAAAAAAAGTTTGCACATGTGTTTTTTGTAGAGCATCATATTTGATGAGGAAAACAACACCTCAGTTCTATTCAGAGGCCCAAACTGAGCAAAAATATGCAATTTGGTGAAGTTACTGATATTTACATGGACAAAAAGTAAGATGACGTTCTGATACTTGTAAAGTTAATCAATGAGATCTTTCTAACAGTATGGCAATCTCAACTCAATAACATATATGGATAATCAAGTAAACCTAAGTTGCTTCAGTCCAGTTAAGTGTTCATTTTGACATATTACAAACAATATAAAAGTTATTTGGTAATACTTTATAATAAGGCTTCATTTGCTAACATTAGTTCAACAATACTTCATTAATGTTAATTTCTACATTTACTAATACATTTTTAAAATCAAATGTTAACATTATTTAATGCACTGTGAACTAACATGAACAATGAATAACAGTATTTTTATCAACTAACTTTAAGAGACTAATAATGTAAAAGAAATGTATTGCTCACTGTTCATGTTAGTTAATACATTAACTAATGTTAACAAATGAGTTCTTACTGTGAAGTGTTACCAGTTATTCTTATATTTAACTAATAAAAAATCAGCAAGGATTTCACAGTAAAAAGATGCAATGTGAAGGGGGTGAGTTATAGAATTATACTACAAGGTATTTTACTTGATAAAAAGTATAAACTAACAATCAGACGACAGAAGGGATGTGGTAGATTGTGTGCAACAGGTTTTTCTGCAAAGTTTTGATCATGTTGATAATTTAGAGGTCCAAGAAACAGTAGGCTTTAAAGGGAAATTGGAGAGCTATAATCATATTAAGTAAATATTGTAAAATATCAGTCTAATCTACAGAATTTTAGTGGTGACACAACTTTAAGCGATGTTTTTTTGTCAGGATCACAGCACCGTCTGAGAGTTTTTGATAGAAGTGTCAACAGTGAGTTTCTTCATTTTCTTCGGACAGGTCAGAACCGCGTCTAGCTTTTCATGTTCTTTGGACAGACAGCAGCAGAAAATAAGTAAAAAAGTCTAAAAAAGAAAAAAAGGGTTCCACATCTGTCTCACACACAAGAGCAGGAGAGATGGAAAGGCAGAGAAATGCTCGGGGCTACCGGGTACGAGAGCCTCTGTAATGGTGTCTCGTATGAGAAAACATCTGTGAATTTCCTCAGTGATCTACAACAAAGTCCAACTCAGAGTAGTCACTCAGCGGCCCTTTGAAGTTTCTCCCTGACAGAAAGCTGCCATTGTGTTCTGCCCTCGACGCTGTGTAGCCTGACTCTGCTCTTGCTAATTTCCAACATTTTCCCCTGAAATCTGATACTGTTGCCTGTGCTCAGGCTGGCGCGGTGTGCTGACGGGCCTCGGGTCAGGAGATGAGGTAGAAGTTGGCCCTTAAACAGCCGTTCGCCGCTGTGTGTGGCAACGCAACTCTGACCCGCTCTGTTCCCGCTGGCCCGTGGTAATTGTTGGGGTCACGTCTGGCTTCCTTGAGCGGGATCAGAGGTTCTGGATTATTTGAACATCTACTTCATGGATATTTACTAATTTTAGATTCAGTCTGGCAGGGTTTGAAGTTCTGTGCAGATATTTGTCCTTGGGACAATTAAGGCTCTTTTTGTTGCAGAATTAATCAAACATTTCAGATTGAGTGCAGAGAACGAGATAATTAACATTCAGATTTCACTATAAACTTACAACAACAAACTATTTTGTAGGCAAATTAACATTAAACAATGGTAGGCCAAATTAGGGAATTAGACATATTGTTCAAACCACTGAATGATGGAAAATAAAGCTGCAAAATCCACAAATCCCAGAGAACAAAGTATTGCTCAGAGCTCAAGAGACTTAATTGAGTTCTTATAGCTGTGCTTAAGAATCAACTTTATCGCAAATGCTTCTCCTTAAATCCATATATGAAAATGCATATGTGCAATGCATATAGACTCAAATGTGTCAATAGTAACATACATACAATAATAGAGCTATAAAGTAAATGTAGAAGGCAGCTCGGATCATTTGGTCTTGGAAGAATTTGATATTTCACAAACACATTGGTGAATCAGGAGACTTAAGCAATAGACTTAATATGATTTTCATTTCATCTGTTTGAGTCACAATTGAGATATTAAAGAGATCAAGTTTATTTTAGCATTTTAGTGCATTGTGTGTCCACCAAAGCCTATTTTTCCAGGTGAAAATGGCAAGCTGTGGGTGCTTGAGAGCACTTCAGAGGCGCAACGTTTTTTTTCAGTTGAGATGTTTGGTTGCTATAATATAGGATATCAGCAGAAGTGTTACTAGTATCTGATTTCGCAGATAATTTATTTCTGACTAAAAAAATGTCAACTCAATGTAAAGTAATTGCTCTGACCCATGTTTTAAATAACTTTAGCCTTGTTTCCACGTAAATTACCCAGAACAATTTGTCCTAGGAACTTTTTTTTCCCCCAGACCTGTTGCTGTCTATGTTTTCATCACATTCCAGAGTACCATGAAGACTAGGCAAATTAGTCCGGTGACGTAGGACTGTGTGTGACTTTCCAGTTCCCGCTGGATTTTGTCCTCTGCATATAAGCTTAATAAAGCCTGAACCTCCTCGGTCCATCAGCCGTAATTTTTAAACACCATTGTTAATTTGAATAGCAAGCAACTCTTACTGCACGCACCGCAACAGACTTTTAAAAATGGTGGTTGAAATAAAAGCTGCTCGGAGTCAACCAATCAAAATGCTGCTTGAACTCAACCAGTCAGCATGTACAGTGCCCAAGTCCCACCCCCAAAAGTTCCTGAACTTAGAAAAAGTACTACCTCATGAGCAGGGACTTTCTGAGGGGGAAATTTTTACCCAGAACTTCATTTAGACCCTGGTTCCTGCAGTCGAAACGTGGCTTTTGTTCTGTTGTTGTGATTGTTTTTGTCGATTGTTATCGTACAAGCAGGATGTGGCAATTGGTCAATGTGGTATTTGTCCCTCCCCTCCTCCACTGTGATTGGCTCATTGGGTGAAAAGTTACAGTCATGAGTGGTGCATTTTACCCAAACTTGAACATGTCAACTCTTGGCGCCAAGCGCTCAGTGTGAAATAGACACTCATCGCCTTGTCATGCTGATGGTGTTTGTAAATACACAGCGTTCCCACTGAAACAACTGAAAAAATATGCTGGCATCAGGAAAAAATGCTTGGTGGACATGCAGCCTTAAGTTATAATGTAGTGATTATATTATATCCCATTAGTTATGGGTAGGTTAGTATAGGGTAGGGTAGGGTAATTAACTGAAACTAAACCTAAAACCTTATAAAAATATTTTGTTACTCAAAATAAAATAAACAATACTAACATAACTAAAACTAAACACAATTACTACAACTTTAAGTAAAATTAAAATGAAAACCAATTCAAATATATTAATAAAAACTACAATAGTATCTCAATAATACTAAAATAATACTGATTCAACCACTCTTTTCTTTACAGTACCACTCAAAAGTTTGGAAACATTACGTTTTTTTTTTATGTTTTTGAAAGTAGTCTATTAATCTCACCAAGGCTGCATTTATTTGATCAAAAATACAATAAAGTAATACTGTGAAATAAACAGTAATACTGTGAAATATTATTTCAATTTAAATTAACTGGTTTCTGTTCTAATATATTTTAAAATGTAATTTATTCCTGTGATCAAAGCTGAATTTTCAGCATAATTATTCCAGTCTTCAGTGTCACATGATCCTTCAGAAATCAAACTTTAGATCAGTACTGTATATCCTTATAGATCTTTTTTTTTATTTATGATGAACTCATATTCTGATAAACAGGAAACACATAGTGTAGGGAAGCTAATGGTTCAAGCTGAAATAGGTAAATTATTTCCACAGTCTGTAAAAGAGATGAGCCGCAAGAAAGTCTACACTGAGTCTCTTTCCATTGCTTGCCGAATTGTTGTTTTGCCTCCTGAATGTAAACAGTCCTGGCCACCTCTCTCACCACTCACCCTCCTTGCGTTTACTCAGTGGCAGCTGCGAGCACCATCTGGGAGGGCTTCAGCAAGGCCAAACAAAACAGGTTACACCTTCGGCCATGCCAAGTCCTGTAGCCTATTCCTGGTCTGCAGAAACAACAGGGGCTAATCGCAATTTCATGCTCTGATTTTCCCCAGACCTCCAAGCCCCGGAGGAAAGAAACTTTAGCTCATTTTCAGGAGATATGGGCTACACACGCTTCCATATGGCCGTGTGCGGGATAGTGTTCAGCTCATACCCCATGATTACAGAATTCAGCATTTTCACGTTGAAAGTTGTTTCTCCAACTATGGGCACTGTTTTGAAACAAAAACTCCCTTAACACTTTTCACAGTATCTCTGTGAAATCAGTCTCTCTTTAGTCTAATCAGTGTCTAAATGTAGATTTACATACTTAACAGGAGAAATCTGTCTTACTGACTCGTCACATGTCAAATCACTTATTGTGTTTTAATAGCATTCTCTGGTGAAAATGAGAATGCTATTAAGCACAATTTGTTTTTTCTGTTTTTTCACATTTATTGAGTCTCCTTGGTAAAGGAGTAACTCTAGTGGTATATTTGTTGGTCTGATTGCTAATTTGTGCAAAATCTGATATAAGTCATTTTTACATAAACTACAATTAAAAATTACATATAGTTGACCAAATGTGACAGTAAAGACATTTATAATGTTCCAAAAAAATTCTATTTCAAATAAATGCTGTTCTTTTAATTTTTTTTTATTCATTAAAAATATATGAAAAAAGTTTCCACAAAAATATAAAGCAGTTTTCAAAACTGAAAATAATCAGAAATGTTTCTTGAGCATCAAATCAGCATATTAGAATGATTTCATATGACACTGGAGACTGGAGTAATGATGCTGAAAATTCAGCTTTTTTATCACAGAAATAAATTACATTTTAAAATATATTCACACAGAAAACAGCTATTTTGTATTGCAATAATATTTCACAATATTACTGTATTTTTGATCAAATAAATGCAGCCTTGGAGAGCGTAAAAAACTTCACAAAATCTTACTGAGGGTTTTTTGAACCGTATAGGGTAACACATATTTAAATGGTTTATGTTTATTGTTTGTCTGTTTAGGTTTATCATAGTTTTACCAAGAAAAAAATGATATTTTTATGAATTTTATATTTTAGGAGCAAAAATAATAAATAAACCATTTGCAATGCAGCAAAAATAAACAGGGAAGACAGAGTGAAAAGCTTCCAAAAAAAGTTAGAAATCTGAAAAAAAAACTCATCCTGGAACATAAAAGCGCCCGTAGTTGAGGAAACACACTTAAGTTCACGGAAATCGATTTGTCAAAGTATAGACTTGTTTGGTAAATCTTAAATCTTTCAGACACAGTTGAGCTAATAGCTCAGTCACTACAGAGACAGATGACGAACACTGGCAAGATTTGGGCACATTCAAGTCCAAATGCAGCGGAGTAAAATCTCCCACTTTTATCCCTTCGGTATTCACTCAGTGCTCATGCAAATGTGGGTAATTCAGCGGGGCATAGAAAGCCCTCAACAAATTGCAGGTGTTAGGAAGCCGAAACAAAGGCCACTACAAGCCCTAATGGCATCCACCATCATTAGCAAGTCTTTGATGTGCGTACTCCACTCACTCTTTTATCTCCTTCTCCCCCTCTCAGCCCTTCTCTTTCTACATCTTACGCTAGCTCGCTCTCTCCTTCTGTCTTTCTCCTCGTAACCCTCTCTCTTTCCGTGGTTCTTCATTAAATCAGTCTTTAGGGAGGGCGCCCACTCCTGTACCCGACATCTGTTTGGCTCTTATGCCTGTCTGTCTGTCACACATCAGTCAGCGTAAAGCGTCGCAGTGCTAATCTGCAAATATCCTAAAGTACCTGTTTATTCGGAGAGGCGGCAAGCAAAGACGGCAAAATAAAGTGTTTACTTTCATTCCCAGCTTTATTATCCCGGCGCGATTACGAGATGCGGCTTGCGGGAAGCGTTTACTAGCAAATGAACATATATGCGAGTGCGGGAGTGTGTGTTCTTGTGTATCAATAGCAGGTTACCTGCTTTACATCCCAGCAGGTTTGAAAGAGAGGCTTTGGAAACACTGCTATTCAAAACTCTTCCTTTGAACTCTAGAGGATATAGAGACAGGACAATGCCAGTCTATTTGTGTTCCCCCTTTGAAGTCCACCCTGTCTATTAGTATGAGAGAGTGTGCTGTCTGACAATAAATACTCCTCTATCTAAAGATTACGGCTGCAGAATATCTGAAAGGTGCCACATTGCTCCGCATACTTGGGAAAGAAAACACACGGTCTAGAACAAACAGTTAAAACCGAAGGGGAAAACTCTTTGGCGGTGTGCGGACCACATTAAAAGAGATCGTCGGGCGCTCCAGATGCGGAGGGTGCTTTAATGAGTGCAAAGAATAGGCTGTCCTGGTTTTATTGAGAGTTATTGAGATATTAAAGAGCACAGGTGCAGGGCCAACACTGAGCTTCTGACACAAGATCAGGGATCATCAGTAGCATTGCGGTGTTGGACAATCACAGCTTGGTGAAATACTTCTGATTATTTAACTTCACGCCATTTCTTGGGTTTTATATTGTCTTAGTTAACTGAGGATGTCTACTGAAGAACAGTCCCCACCGTGAAGGCAAACTTCAGAGGCTTCTCGCAAGCACAAAAACTAGAGAGCTTGTTCAAAATTGATTTCCATGGCAAAACAGGGCCAAAATAATCTAGGGAACAAGATCTCTCTTAATGGATTCGATGTTCTTTAAAGAGGCACTCGCGGGTGTTAGAGTGACCTATTTCAGCCGGCGCTTTTCAGAGGAACTAAATATTCTCAGACGGGGAATAATGCTCACAGAATATTCTCATTACCGCCTCATCCAAGCGCAAGAAAACTGGACACGGCTAGCTATGATTAGAACAAGAACTAGTCAGTATGCATAAGCTGACACACAAACACTGACAAACACAAAGCAAATTTGCTACTGACAGAACTTTGTGATGATCATTTATCTATATTGTCTGCTGGCTTAAGCATTACTGTCATTCGAAATTACGCTTTAAAGTCCCCATGAAATCATAATTGAAGATTTTTGGCTTTTAGTATGAATATGTTAGCCTTATAGCAACACATAGCGTTAGTTCACCCAAAAATGAAAATTCTGTCATTAATTGCTCATGTCACTCCAAAACCGTAAGACCTTCGTTCATCTTCAGAACACAAATTAAGATATTTTTTGATGAAAAGCGAGAATTTTCTGATCCCCATAGACAGCAACGCTATTACCACTTTCAAGGCCCAGAAAGGTAGTAAAAATATTGATAAAATTGTCCATGTGACTACAGTGGTTCAACATAAATTTTAATTTTTTTACGAGGATACTTTTTGTGCCCCCCCAAAAAGGAAACAAAACAAAAATAACAACTTTATTCAACAATTTCTTCTCTTCCGTTTCAGTCTCTGATAATTTTCACATTATAAACACAGTGCAGCGCTTCCGGGTTCTACGTCAGAATGCAGACTCATGCGCCAGCATCACATGCATGTGCCGCAGTGCTCACGTGAACAGCATAGGAGACTGACACGGAAGAGAAGAAATCGTTGAATAAAGCCTTTTTTTGTGCACAAAAAGTATTCTTGTCGCTTCATAACATTAACGTTAAACCACTGTAGTCACATGGACAATTTTAACAATGTCTTTACTCCCTTTCTGGGCCTTGAAAGTGGTAGCGTTGCTGTCTATGGGGGATCAGAAAACTCCCAGATTTCATCAAAAATATCTTAATTTGTGTTCCAAGATGAACGAAGGTCTTACAGGTTTAATACGACATGAGGGTGAGTAATAAATGACAGAAATTTTCAGTTTTTTGGTGAACTAATCCTTTAAGGTTATCTATAAGCTAGTGTGCTCCAAAAAAATGACAAATTTCGCATTTAGAAGAAATAAGCCTTCAAAAAACAGTCTCTCATTTCCACCAATATGGATCAACGATTTTGATGACATCACACTGCACTTCAGCTTCTCATCACATTTTCTATCCAATCAAATGCTCTCTCGACTCTGAAGCGTCCCACCCCCTACAAATAGACACTGTATCTGCAGCAAAAATCGGTCACTTGTTCACACAATTACTATTTTCTATATATGGTGAATGGCACATAGTGCACAATATAGGGAATAGGGATCAATTTGAACAGTGTAAAAATGCTTCCCATTGGGTTAATGAAGTCTGGTTTCACATTGGTGTCAGCACACAGCACACAGTCTGCTCCGGTCCAGAGACGCGATAGCACAGAGCGGATCACATGCGCGAGTCGGTGCAGACCACAAAATGTATCGGACCCATTTGAATTCTGCACAGAATGCTATATTTTAAAGCAATATTTGGAGGAGATTAGAAGGAGAAATGTACTATGCATTAGAAACAACACTGACAAGTAGAAGAGATAACACTGGTACCATGCGTCAACATAAATTACAAACTACACATCCTCAGCATGATTATGATCACTGTTTTGTAGTAACAGATTCATATTTAATCTAAAGGGGGAATCTATTAGACTGTGGCTGTCGTAAGATGTCAAATACAGCTTTTTCTGAGCTGTGATATAAATGAAACGCTTTTGGCTACTTAAGAAAGGAGAGGAGCTGCTCGATATGTCCTGCCCTGTCTTCCTGTTTCAGTGGAAATTATGTAAACACATTGAATAACGCAGCGCATTTCAAGGTACTTCAGTGGGCCTTTAAGTCATTTTGGTAACTGGTTCATTTTAATTCAATGTTTAAGAGTATTAAAGTGTATTAAATTGACACTTTCGGTTAAACATAAAAATTAATTCTAAAACCAAAGTCTAACTAACCTTTGTTATGAGACATATGGAAGCTGTGAGTAAGTGTAGGCTATTTATGAACATGGGGGTTCTTTATTCACTGTAATACATGGGAAAGCACTCATGTCCACAACACATTCACAGAAGTGTGCATAATGTGCCCGCTAGAAAATCACTCACAGTAATATTTGTCTTTAAATTGTTTTCCAAATATGTCACAAACTCTGCAATTTCTGAAAGCCTCTTGAGCCTACACTGTCAGAAAAAAGTACAAAAGCTGTCACTAGGGAGGTACCATTTCAAAAGGTATTCCTTTGTACCTAAAGAGTTCATATTAGTATCTCAAAGGTACATATTGGTACCAAAGCATACATATTAGTATCTAAATGGTGTATTACAACCTTTTTAAAGGGTACCATCTGGTACCATTCCAGTGACAGCTTTTGTACCTATCTGTGTACCCATCTATAACCTAAAAATAACAGAAAAAAACTTACTAGTTCAGTGAGAAACTGCTTTATAACACATGTAAAAGGAAAGAGATGAGAACCTAATAAGAAACACAGAGGACTTTCTCACTTCTGTCAGAATGCTCTGAGGAGGAAAAACAGATCCAAATCAAGACACTTTCAAAAATGAACTGGAAACTGGACCACAGTAAACAAACATCACCATGGACATTTAGATAACTGGAAAACCAATTTCTATAACCTCTTCTATAACGAAAACAACAAAATATGCACCTGAATCTGCATGGACCATGAAAAATGTTGCAAATTTAGATCAGCCATTCTCAAATTCATCTCTTCAGGACAAGCATATTTCCCACCATCTGAGAGCAATGTTTCATTACTCAAACACAGTACACTGCTCAAAAAAATAAAGGAACACTTTTTAATCAGAGAATAGCATCAAGTCAGTTAAACTTGTGGGATACTGATCTGGTCAGTTACGTAACAGAAGGGGTTGTTAATCAGTTTCAGCTGCTTTGGTGTTAATGAAATTAAAAACAGGTGCACTAAATGGGCAACAATGAGACGACCCCCAAAACAGGAATGGTTTTACAGGTGAGGCCACAGACATTTTTTTATCTACTTATCTTTTCTGACTGTTTTTCACTAGTTTTGCATTTAACTAGGGTCAGTGTCACTACTGGTAGCTTGAGGCGATACCTGGACCCTACAGAGCTTACACAAGCAGTCCAACTCCTCCAGGATGACACATCAATACATGCCATTGCCAGAAGGTTTGCGGTGTCTCCCAGCACAGTCTCAAGAGCTTGGAGGAGATTCCAGGAGACAGGCAGTTACTCTAGGAGAGCTGGACAGGGCTGTAGAAGGTCCATGGCCCATCAGCAGGACCAGTATCTGTTCCTTTGTGCAAGGAGGAACAGGATGAGCACTGCCAGAGCCCTACAAAATGACCTTCAGCAGGCCACTGGTGTGAATGTCTCTGACCAAACAATCATAAATGAGGGTGGCCTGAGGGCCCGACGTCCTCTAGTGGGCCCTGTGCTCACTGCCTGGCACCGTGGAGCTCGATTGGCATTTGCCATTGAAGACCAGAATTGGCAGGTCCACCACTGGCGCCCTGTGCTTTTCAAAGATGAGAGCAAGTTCACTCTGAGCATATGGAGAAGCTGTGGAGAATGTTATGCTGCCTGTAACATCGTTCAGCATGACTGGTTTGGTGGTGGGTCAGTGATGGAGGGATGCACAGACCTCTACAGGCTAGACAATGACACCTTGACTGCCATTAGGTATCGGGATGAAATCCAATAGAACACCTCTGGGACATTATGTTTCAGTCCATCCGATGCCGCCAGGTGAAACCTCAGACTGTCCAGGAGCTCAGTGATGCCCTGGTCCAGATCTGGGAGGAAATACCCCAGGACACCATCCATTGTCTCATTAGGAGCATGCCCCGATGTTGTCAGACATGCATACAAGCATGAGGGGGTCATACAAACTACTGAGTACCATTTTGAGTTGCTGCAATGAAATTTCAGCTAAATGGACTAGCCTGCTGCATAATTGTTTCACATTTTCGGGGTGTCTTTGAATTCAGTCCTCTGTAGGTTAATAATTTTCATTTCCATTAAACTATGTGACATCCTTTCATTCTTAACACATTACCCAGTCCATATCAATATAGATATCTAGCATGATATTTTTCTCCAATGAGATCTGATGTGTTTTTGTGTTATGTGATTTTTTTTAGCAGTGTATTTGACTATAATCATTAATATGGGATACGTGTAAACCTGCGTAAAATACAAGAGCAAATTCATCAACTTTTTTACTGACAGAAATATATTGAACAAATGCCAAATTGGCTTCTTACCAAAATGTCACACATCAAATGATACACTCACTCTGTGTGGACTGTAATTGATTAACAAACCAACTGAAATATAGGCAAAATCTTCATCTGCTTCATGGATTTAAAAGAAAAAAAAATCCTTCATAGAGTGTTTGGCATGAGAGTCACCAAATCACATTGACTGACAGCAGAACTGGAGGAAAAACTTAATCAAATCAAAATAAACTACTGTTACAATTGGCATCAAACACAGCTCAAGTACAGACAAATATAAAGTACCATAAATGGACAAACAAGGCCACACATCCAAAAGAAGACAGAATAACTTGACCTGCAACTGTATGTGTTAACATGCACATTCATAAACACACTGATATCACTTGATATCCATTTTTTTTTATCATCAATACCTCTATTACGTGTATGTAAATATGTGTGCAATATTTGTTCACTGAATTTCATTCTTTGAAAATATTTGAAATGTAACCCTGACAATGCCAATAAGGCAAACATGCTAATAAGGCTGTTTTTGACCAGAAAGGAATTGAAAGAGAGACAGAAAGATATGGAGAGAGTCTGAGAGAATAAGATCTGTCTACATCTTTACTAAAGATCAGATTTTCCTCTGGGCCCTGAGGGGTCAACAACTGCAGATGAACCAAATGATATGCAAATTTCAAAAAACAGCGCCACAAATTGGCTTGTGTGCTCGGTGCGGCCCTTCTCATCCGAGAGAGAGTTTTGTCCAGAATTTCTCAATAAAGAATCTCACGTCTACACCGACATCACGACAGGTCCACAAATGTGGAGGTGTTGAATAAAAGATTTATAGAAAAAAAACGTTAAAGGAACAAAGTTGAATACAATTTGAAATGCGAGGCATTCATAACAGTCTTATCTTGCTCTCTTCATGTCTTTTTGTCTCTGTTTCTGTGAGGGGGGATCAAAAGCAAAGAATCACTTTTCATGTGCTAATGTTATCTGCCTCCTTGAGGAGAATTCAAATTAATGATTGTATCATTATTGGTTTGATAAACTGTGTTTAATGAAAGAATTATATCAAGGATGCGAATCAAAAATACGAAAGACATTGTAGAGTATTCCTCAAACTTTCCATAACCATGAGTGGCTTTGAAATGCAGATATTGCCTGACGCCATGAGATAAGGTCAAATCCATCTCTGAGAGTGCAGGGCTGCCCTAAACATCACATAATATTCAAAAGGGCAGTTCGATATTTGGTTCATAGGGCCTTAAAAAAGTAGGTTTAGACAATAAGGACCATTAAAAAAAACTTAAAAACTAAATACATTTATTATCTATTAATCTATTTATTTTTTTTTGGCTGAATTATCCTTATAACTTTACATATAATAAATATTTATATACTGTATATAATAATATCTTCATGTATTATTTAATAATACAAATTTTGACACTGAAATCACGCTTAAAAATGTATGAACGTTATTGCAATATATATAAAATATCAAAGAAAGTGCTTTTCTCTTCACTATCTTCACTTTTCTTCATAATTTTTGCTCAATATATTTGAATCAACTGATGTATACTGATGTAAAAAGGTTGTGTACGCACAAAAAAAAAAGCATTAAAAATGTAAAATTTTCCACGCACATATCGGGATTTATAAAACATAAACTTAGCATAAATATGTGCACACGTACATACACTCTATACCGTACTCACTCTTTTACTGGAGTGAAGCAATTAAGTAAACAGAATGATTTTAAATTCTGTTTTCATTTTGATATACACATTTAGATTAAAAATACCACTCTCATTAATGAGATTCAGAACTCAAATTACATAAAGTCATTATCTAGAAGTTAAACAAACATTTTATAAATTTATATTTATAATATTTGTAGTGGATGCGCAGCTTTTGATAAGAAAACGTGCATAAACTACGATGGAAACACATTTACCAAAAATCTTGATGCCGAAAACCTTGATCAAAAAAATCATGTGACTTTGCATGATGGGATGGCATAACTGTACTAACTAGCGGAAAATCTTGTTGCAAAGCATCTGAAATGCTGTTTAGGTCATTCTGAAGTTTGTCGTCAATGTGGTTTGGTATAATTCCTCCCAGAACTGTCTTACTTGACTGCGTTCCCAAACAGCAGCATCCGCCTCTGAAAGCAAGATAAAATTGTATTCCGTCTGCGTGCTCAGAGACGCAAATAATTTATTATATTTGAAAATTATTATATACAGTGGCTTCACCTACTTTTCTTAGTGATATGTATCAGGAAGTGACGATTTTGTTCTTTTTATTTGCAATATTGTGTTAAATTCACAACTTTGGATGGAAACATAGCTAGTGAGGAGTGCTAGGTGCATGATAATTCCTCATTAAACTAAATTTGGCGAATATTTCTCGATAGAACAATAATCAATGATGCACATTTTCGTTCAGTGGTAGAACGGTCCATTGGCTGGTTTGAAAAGGTCAGATGATAAAAAAAGTTGCTGTTTGGATTTAAACAGGCAAATGCTTAAGAGTCTATGACTGGATCATTATTGCAGAGATTATTATGTTTCTAGCATGTTTTATGTTTGGGAGCAGTTCTTTTAAACCTAATTGATAGAGTGTGTAGCTTTTCATTTTTTTAAACAACCATTTAGGAAAACACATTATTGGCCATATTCCAGCCAGGATGACACTGTCAAGATTCATCAGGCTCAAACTATGAAAGAATGGTTTGGGAGGAGCATGAAGAATCATTTTCACACATGTTGTGATGTTATTTTCATCAAGACGTGCATCGATGTTTGGTCAAGAACTTGTATTGACAATGCAAGAGGTGAGCACTCTGTCTTCTCCAGCACATCCCAAAGACTTTCAATGAAATTATTTTAAGGTCTGGACTCAGAGGTGCCAGTTCGTGTGAAAATGCATATGCATATGGAGATGATATGCAGATGATGTTATACATAGTAAAACTAGGCATTGTAAGCTCCATATATAGTTATTTCAGGGAGGAGACAAGGTGGAGATGCATTTATCACAATCTTCCTATGACTGGGTTTTAAAAAGGGAATTTTGCACAGGTTCTGGAAAAATTTAGCTTTTGTGGTGTTTATGCACACTTTAAGGATGAAGTTTTACACAGGTGTAGAAAATCACATTAACTATCAACATGATCCACTAATATTTCACAACCGCAAAGTGTCACATTATTGTTTTTCTTCATTTCAAACTAATTTTTGTCAATGTTTTCTTGAAAAGTGTGCATGATATCTTTCTGTAAAATAAATATCACTTGCTTTGATAAAGCAGAGAAATTCATAAATCTTTTTAAGTGTGTCTTAAGTATCCATGTACTTTTTGGGGCCACTGTATGTATACGGGTAGAAAGTTAATAGAAAATAAGGGTTTATGCAAAATAACTGCTGTTTAGTCCTGAATGACTATTACGACACCACAGGACATCAATGTCTCCAAACTCAGTGAGCTCTGTCATTACATTCTTCATTCATTCATGCCATGTGACATCTGCACTGTCTGTCATGTGTATTAGGGCGAAACGTGTCTGATCTGACAGTCTGCCACAGCAAACAACACAACAATCACAGAAAGAGGTGGAAAAAGCACAAAAATAAAGAGACAAACAAAGCAGTGTGAACGGATGTAATGCTGCACTTGATGGGAGTCACTGAAGACTGAAACATGTTTCTCTGAGGAGCAGTTTTGCTTTACTTTTTAGTAGTACTCATTTATCTGTGTTTGAGCACAGAGAGAGAGACTGACACTAGTCCTGTGCCATCGTCACAAAGTACCACTTATCTTCTGTGGCCAGGTAAGTGTCCTGTAACTCATCTTTGTAAAACAGATGGTTCAGGTCTAAAATCTGACTGCATGAGCCATGTCTGAAACCAAACTAATAAAGCAATAAAGCATGTGAAGTTGTTCTCTAGTGTGATCATATTCAAGGCTAAAAGGGTCTGAACCCCATTCAACTGTAACTATTTTCTCAAAAAAAATATATATATATATATTTAATTTGTGCAAATTCATAATTTTTCAGTCATTCGTGATGATTCCGCTAGAAGATATAGTTCCTGACATGTAAACAAAGCTTTGGCATAAATCGACTTGCGTAGACTGTCTGCCGGAAGCTAGTTATTATGCTTAGTAAAGTTGAAAATATGGATATTTTTCGTACAAAAACCCATCGCTTCACTTCAGAAGGCCTTAAGTAATCCACTGGAGCCGTATGGATTATCTTTATAATGGATGGATGCATTTTTTTGGGTAAAATTGCGACACCCTCATTAACTACCATTATAAAGCTTGGAAGAGCCAGAATATTTTTTAATATAACTCTGATTGTGTCTGAAAGAAGATAGCAATATACACCTAGGATGGCTTGAGGGTGAGTAAATCACGAGTTAAGTGCACATTAAGTGCACTTAACAAGAGATTACAAAATGTTATAGTGTACAGAATGTTATAGTGTACTTTTTCACAAGAGTGTAGATGGCCTCAAAGCTACAGATATGAACTTAAAGTGATGCTTTCATGTCAGCTTTAATCATTGTAAAATCATTGTAAAGAACAACCTGCAATGGCTTATTGTTATTGCATTTAAAGGAGTCATTCAGCCAAAAATGAAAATTCTGTCATCATTTACTCAAACTCATGTTGTTCCAAAACCTGTATGACATTCTATATTTTGAGGAATGTAACCAAGCAGGTGACCACTGAGTTCCATTGTATGGACAAAAAAAAAAAAAAACAAAACGAAACATTGCACTTCTTATATTTTCAGAAGAAAAATTAATACAGGTTTGGATCAAAATGAGGGTAAATAAATAATGACAGAATTTTCATTTTTTGGTGAACTGTCCCTTTAAATACTTAGAATCATCATGTAATATGTATCTAAGCCAACAAGTTTGTAGTGTGTGTTTAATTGTGTACAGATGCAGTGGTCTGGCTGTCTGTGGAGCTCTTACCAGCTGCCAGCAGGAGTCAAAGTGGTGGGCGGAGCACAGCTCATCTGGATGGGATAGTGGGAGGGGCAGTAGGCGTGACAGACTTGGGGTTTGAGGAGGGGCCAGACAATACTTCCTCCTCAGGAACAGACTCTATTGTGGACAGTAATTGATAATATTCATCCTCTCCATCCAGAAGCTTGATTTGCCTGAGCATTGAGAGGGAAATATAAGAGAGTCACAGACACATGAAGTCAAACAGAGCATACACTGTAAAACTATGCTTCATGTATTATCTAAATTAACTGGATCTATCAAGTCAAAAATATGAATTAATATGACTGAATTATAGCTTAACTGTATAAGGTTACAAGAACAAAAGTCATTTTTAAGGGCGAGATAAGGAGCTAAGTTAATGGCTCTAACATGGACATTTTTAAATCCAGTGTTAAGTTTTTATATTAAAACTTATTAATTGCAGTGGTGGAAATGGCCAATATTCACTGGAGGGAATCTAGTCTAGTTGGGGACAATTTCCAGCCCTGCCTTGTATAACATATATTTTTGGGAATTTAAGTTGATACACTGAGTACAGACAGCAATGAGAATAATGGGGAGGAAACAACAAACAAAAAATCAGTTTTTATATGAGCAGTGCATACTTAGCCAGGTAAAGAAAAGTGATACATCTCATTATTTGTACTAACAGTATGAATTGCTTCCTTCTGGGAGAAGATACAGAGCTCCACATGGTAAATTTAATAAGTTTAAGAATGAATTTGTGCCTGTATCTGTACAGATTTTTAATAGTAATTCAACTCAATTGAATTTTTTTTATTTTTATTATTGTGTCCTCAGTAGTTAAATGAAATGGTTCTATTGAGAGGCAAATGAATTAATTAAATTAATTAAGTACAAATACTTAAGCATAATCTCTCAACCAATATGAGATCATAAAAACTGCATGGATAATAATTACAGTAGAATTAGCAAAATACTGTTAAAAATTAGTTTTTAAAAATAGCAGGACATTTCAAATTCCTTAATTACATACTAAAATAAATTGGCTGTCTGTCTCATTTCCTTTAATGACCTTTCAAGTATCTCTCTCTCTCTCTCTCCCTCATGAATTTCTCATGTCACAATGTACAAATTATTTTCATGATTTATCACATTTTTTCAACTTAGATAATTAACGTGGTTCAGATAACATAATATTTTGAGTTATCGTTGATTAAACCAATGGCCTTCATTGTTTTAACTTGTATTAATTTTTAATTTCGATGAACTCAAAATTTTAAGGCAACCAGGAAACTTACTGTTTCAAGTTAAACCAGCAATTATTTTTTATAGTGCAGTCAGTTGCACTTGTTTCTGAAACATCTAAATATTACAGGAGCTAAATTAATAAAACATATGATTTATTATTTTATTGCTACTCTTTAACAGTGTAACTAAACGAAAGTAACAAACTAAGAACAAAAAAGGTTTTTCACAGGGGTTAAAAATATTAAATAAATAAAAGAAAACGCGAGAAACGGTTAATCCTTTAATAAAGAGCGCTGATATACAGCCTGCTCGAGGCATTAGAGGATCCAGGCTTAACTTCACAGACTGTGAGGTCACATATCTCACAATTAATACATGCATTCTTATACCACGTCTTCTCTCCTCCCAAAAATAATACAAAAAAAAAAGGCTTCTTAAATAGCTCGTATTTTCAGCTGCAAATTTGCATGAGAAGCAAACAGAGCTGTGGTCTTCTCAGCTCCCCTCCTGAGCTGGTGGGGTGTTTAGATACGAAGAAGGAAAGCTGTTATTTACCCCAGTTTTCTGGGTTTCCTCTTGCTCCCCTGATAATCCAGACTTCTCTGCAGAGAGGACACAGAACCAGCACACGCAAACACACGCAGACAAACACACACACGCACACGGAGTTAGAAAAGCTTCAGAAAAGACAAGCGCGAAGCAAGGAACATGCGCGAGAGAATCATTAATTTTTAATTCAAAGTGATTTTGTGTTGAATGTGTGCAGATGCTGATAATATCAGAAGTCACAGCATAATTTTTCTTGATCAAAGCGCGCGGGGCTGAGGCTGATGAGGCAGGCATCTTGCTCGGCTTTGATAAACCACATCAATTATTCACCGTGAAGGGAGACATCCTCACAT
The DNA here is from genome assembly GCF_024489055.1 of Chanodichthys erythropterus. Classification (NCBI taxonomy): domain Eukaryota; kingdom Metazoa; phylum Chordata; class Actinopteri; order Cypriniformes; family Xenocyprididae; genus Chanodichthys; species Chanodichthys erythropterus. Next base: position 8,744,779 of record NC_090234.1, read on the forward strand.
GAAAGCAACAGATAAAGCGCCAAAGCACATGGTGGAGACAACAGAACGGCAGAGCGGCGTGGGGGTGGGGGCTCGGGGGTCTGGCACAGGTAGCTTTAATTGTATTATCATCTGGAAACAAAGTTAGACAAAGGCTTCCATGAAAGGCTTTGAACTCACGTTGAGATGGTTGTAATAAAGACTGTCTTCCGGGCTGTTCAGGAGCTTGGGCTGCTGTCCTCTTCGCCGAGGGGAACGGTGATGTAGCTTCACCGTTGGACCTGCGGGACACACACACACACACACACACACACACACGGGACGGATCAGTGACACGTCTCCCATTGTGTCGCCCTGAAGGAATTGTATAAGCAGAGCAGCGCGAATAAAGCTGACAGCTGCAACATAAATACATCACATGTACATGCTAAACAACAGTACACTGCAAGATTTGAACATTTTGGAAGAATGAAATGTGAGTGGCGTCCATGCAAAAGTTGCCGTTGCAATGCTGAGGGAGTTGCTAAGATGATCTGATTAGTAATTAGGTAGCTTCTTACTAGTAGAGATGCACTGATACTAAATTTCTCTGCCGATTCGATAACGATATTTTAATTTTTCTTAAGGAAGAAAAATCTTCCCCAAATAATGCTGCAAACTATACAGGGAACCCTCTCATTTGGTACACTATAATATTAGAGCTTACAGTTAACAACAGAGGTATTATATTCAGCTGCATTTATTTTCAGATATAATAATTACACTCAAATAAAAACTCAAATGTTTTGTGTTTGTGATTGTGTTTGTATAATGTTTGTATAAAAGTAATTACAAACCCGATTCTAAAAAAGTTGGGACCATGTACAAACTGTGGATAAAAAAGGAATGCAATAATTTACAAATCTCATAAACCTATATTTTATTCACAATAGAATATAGATAACATATCAAATGTTGAAAGTGAGACATTTTGAAATGTCATGCCAAATATTGGCTCATTTTGGATTTCATGAGAGCTACACATTCACATACACAAGTTGGGACAGGTAGCAATAAGAGGCTGGAAAAGTTAAATGTACATATAAGGAACAGCTAGAGGACCAATTTGCAACTTATTAGGTCAATTGGCAACATGATTGGGTATAAAAAGAGCCTCTCAGAGTGGCAGTGTCTCTCAGAAGTCAAGATGGGCAGAGGATCACCAATTCCCCCAATGCTGCGGCAAAAAATAGTGGAGCAATATCAGAAAGGAGTTTCTCAGAGAAAAACTGCAAAGAGTTTGAAGTTATTATCATCTACAGTGCATAATATCATCCCAAGATTCAGAGAATCTGGAACAATCTCTGTGCGTAAGGGTCAAGGCCGGAAAACCATACTGGATGCCCGTGATCTTCGGGCCCTTAGATGGCACTGCATCACATACAGGAATGCTACTGTAATGCAAATCACAATATGCGCTCAGGAATACAATCCACCGTGCCATTAGCCGTTGCCGGCTAAAACTCTATAGGTCAAAAAAGAAGCCATATCTAAACATGATCCAGAAGCGCAGGCGTTTTCTCTGGGCCAAAGCTCATTTAAAATGGACTGTGGCAAAGTGGAAAACTGTTCTGTGGTCAGACAAATAAAAATTTGACCAAAAGTTCTTTTTGGAAAACTGGGACGTCATCCGGACTAAAGAGGACAAGGACAACCCAAGTTGTTATCAGCGCTAAGTTCAGAAGCCTGCATCTCTGATGGTATGGGGTTGCATGAGTGCGTGTGGCATGGGCAGCTTACACATCTGGAAAGGCACCATCAATGCTGAAAGGTATATCCAAGTTCTAGAACAACATGCTCCCATCCAGACGTCGTCTCTTTCAGGGAAGACCTTGCATTTTCCAACATGACAATGCCAGACCACATACTGCATCAATTACAACATCATGGCTGTGTAGAAGAAGGATCCGGGTACTGAAATGGCCAGCCTGCAGTCCAGATCTTTCACCCATAGAAAACATTTGGTGCATCATAAAGAGGAAGATGCGACAAAGAAGACCTAAGATGGTTGAGCAACTAGAAGCCTGTATTAGACAAGAATCGGACAACATTCCTATTCCTGAACTTGAGCAACTTGTCTCCTCAGTCCCCAGATGTTTGCAGACTGTTATAAAAAGAAGAGGGGATGCCACATAGTGGTAAACATGGCCTTGTCTCAACTATTTTGAGATGTGTTGATGCCATGAAATTTAAAATCAACTTATTTTTCCCTTAAAATTATACATTTTCTCAGTTTCAACATTTGATATGACATCTATTTTGTATTCTGAATAAAATATTGAAATTTGAAACTTCCACATCATTGCATTCTGTTTTTATTCACAATTTGTACAGTGTCCCAACTTTTTTGGAATCGGGTTTGTACATGAGACATGATACATTCTGGTGAGTTGTACTGTATCTTTCAACATACCTTTTGATATTCATGCATGTTTTTCAAGATATAACTTGTATTAATATGGAAGATTGCTTGAGATTGCTTACTGAAGATTTGTATATGAATTTCTTCTTTCAGATGAACACAATTAATAAATATCCTGATGCATCTAAGCTTTATAATGGCAGTGAGTGAACAGGACCAATGAGTATAAAGCTCAAGAAAGTGCATCTATCCAAAGCAAAACTTACTCCACATGGCTCCAGGAGGTTAATAAAGGCCTTCTGAAGTGAAGTGATGCATTTGTGTAAGAAAAATATCCATATTTAACAAATTATAAAGTAAAATATCTAGCTTCCGTATTCAACCTAAGAAGAAAGTGTAAATCCTCTCACAGTTCAAAACACTTACGCTACTTCCTACATCTTCCGTATTCAACATATGAAAAAAGCTTAACTGACCAACATCAGTTACGTTTTTTACCTAAGTTGAATGTGGAAGGCGTTCTGGCAGAAGCAAGATATTTTACTTTATAACTTGTTACATATGGATATTTTTCTTACACAAACACATCACTTCAGAAGGCCTTTCTTAACCCCTGGAGGCATGTAGAATAGGTTTTGCTTTGAGTGTTCATCAGAAAGAAGAAATTCATACAGTATACACCTAGGATAGCTTGAGGGTGAGTAAAGCTTGGGGTAATTTTCATTTTAAAGTGAACTAATCCTTTAACTACGGGTGATTCATAGGGTCAGATAGAGCCTGCTTTAACATCACTATTTTTTAACTGTTAATGCGTTATTGTCGTGTTAACTAAATTCAACATGAGAGATTTTCTTCACACACAGTATTAGTTGCAGCATGAATATATTTTTCTGCACCCTTTTGATCGACAGGAAATAATCGGGCCTGATCATCAGCTGTTTTTAAACAACTGACTGTTGGCCGACAGTGATGATAATAGCTTTTTTCGGCCGATACCTTGGTGCATCTCTACTTTCCAGTCTAAGTCAGTAGGCTTCTTTAATATGTCTATATGATTTTATCATCCACTAGTAGAAAATATGAAAAAATATTAGCAAACCCTTCCACAACAAGCCACATGATTTGAGGAGTCATGAATATAGCACAGACGATGTGTGATGAATTACACACAGAAGTTTTTGTTTAAACTATATTATAGCATTAAAAAGTCTGTTATACTCATCAAGGCTGAATTTATTTGATCAAACACAGTAAAAACTGTAATACTCTGAAATATTATTACAATTTAAAATACCTGTTTTCTATTTGAAAATGTAATTTATTCCTGTGATCAAAGTTGAATTTTACAGCATTACTCCGTCTTCAGTGTCACATGATCCTTCAGAAATCATTCTAATATGCTGACTTGATGCACAAGAAACATTTTTTTAATATTATCAATGTTGAAAACAGTTCAATATTTTTGTATAAAACTGTGAACCACTTTTCTATCATAAATGTTCAAGTAGTTTAAATATGCAGTATGTCCTTTTCACAATCAAACATTAGTGCCAACCATCTGATCCACCAAAATTCTGTCGGTTTACAATTATCGTAGATCAAACAGCATGTCAGGAACAGGAGAAAGAAGAAAAAGTCTTGCTTCCTCATGTTCATTCGTAACCTTTCAGATCTACAAACATGACAAAATGAGCAGAAATCCAGGACACCTTTCTACGCCAGCATGTATATTTAATATCGGGGCCTGTTTCATCTCGTCTTCATTTTAGACGAGGCAGAGCTTCTCTACTCATCATCTTTCCAGATCCTCTGTAAACCTTCTCTAAAACAGAGTTCAGTGATGTACTAGTTCTGCGGAATTCTCCGGAACAGAATGGCATGATGGCTTTGAACAGACCGAAGAACATCTCTATCCTTCTAACACTTCAAAGCACTGAGGTTCAGTCTTTCTCTCGCTGGGTGTAATTCTGCTTTGCATAGATTTGACTTTCTGCTGCTTCAAAAATGTTTAAGGAGCAGGTTATGTGCTCTACCACTTTACATTGATGCACAGTTCTGGTCCACAAGTTCTCCAAATGGGTCAAGAGCACTCAGTGTCACATGCAGTAACTGCTTTAAACTTTAAATTCAATTCTTATTTCCATAAAAGTTGACTTTTCCCATCTCCCATGCTTAAGGACCTGCAACCTTCCCGTATAACAGAACTGCTCTGCAAATCATTTCACGATTGTAAATCAAAACTGGTTTGGACAGAAGCTCTATTTTTGCCCAATGAGTGGAGATCAAACAGAGCATAACTGTCTAGGACAAAAATAAGAGATGAAAAATTGGAAAATCACATTTATGAACAAGTTTGTTCTAACAGCAATACAGTCCTTTCATCCAGATACTAAACACACAGAAGAATATTCCTTCCCACCAATCATACGGAATACAGTTCTGGGAAAATCGATGAATAAAAATATATGATCTGTGCTGGCAAAATTAGTTATTGTTATTCACAACCTATATTATAAACCTTCAAAATGATGTATGATTTGTTGGAATCAGAGAACAAATGACTGAGCTACACCTGTTCAAATTCAATTTTGAGAAAAAACGAGTTCCAAAACAAAATCACCAGCAACCATACCTTAAAATCCCTGGTAATACCACCAAATTTGGTGCACACACCTCGTCAAAACCAATTCTCTATGGAAAAATATATATACAACTTTTTTTCAATATTTTACTTAAATATTTTGAAGTACTGTGATTCTGTGTTTATGTGTATATCAGTCTGTCTGTGCTGTCTGAGGTGTCTTTGTGCGCATGCTTTGGTTTTGTCAGTCTGCGCGAGTAAGACCTTTTTTGTTAAATCAGCATGAGTTTGAAAGTCACATTTCATTGGTTCAGACTATTGCCATCAAAACATTCGCTATGAATATTCACAAAAACAATACCAAACTTGTGCTGAGAGGAAGCGCGAGTGGTGAAGGGAGCAGAGAAAAATGTAATTTTTCATGGTCAAGGGAAAGGTACTCCTCTCAGAAAATGTACATATAAAGATATTCTTAGATGTTTAATTGCTATGCGGAGCATTGGGATCACTAGATGAGGGCTTAATGAACTCATTTTTGTGAAAACCTCAAATTCGACCAAAATCAACATTTTTTTCGTTTTGCCTGTAGCTCGTAATAAGCATGTGCGCATTCCCACTCATTTTGCCAGCACGGGTCACATATATTTATATTGAAATAATTGATCATTGAAATATAAGCTATAATTAAAAGTAGGTTAAATAAAATTGTTCACTAAAAGTTTTGGATTAAAGTTAACATGAAATCATAATTGACCATATTTACTTTATTAACGTGCAAGGACTTATGCATCGGTTCACGTTTGCATACAGCATTACTGTAGCTCAAACAGTAAAAGCATGGTGCTAGCAACGGCAAGGTCATGAGTTTGATTCCAAGGGAATGCATCAACTGATCCAAATGTACACTTTCAATGTAATGTAAGTTGTTTTGGATAAAACCGTCTGCCAATGCATATAAGTAAGTTTAGTGAAAGTTATATCATATGGCAAATTATTGGTAATCAATTATTTCTAGAGAAAGTGGGAGATAGAGTGTAATACCATTCAGTAGGATACTCTCCTAACACAGCCTTTAAGCAGTCTGACCTTGAGCCATTAGTGATATGTAAGTCCCACTACCACACACATGTGGGTTAGTGCCTGATCCTCCCCCTTTGTCTGGGAAATCAGCACCATTTGATCCAGAGCTCTCCCTCAGGGCTGCTGCTCTTCCTCTGATAGACCAGCAGCACACAAGCAGTCAAAAGCCATCTAAACGCTCTTCATCCTGCCTAGGGCCTGTGTACCTCACTGCTGGAGCAGAGAATCCCATCCTAGACTAAACTTAGTCTTTTACCAAGGGGACACCTCTCCATAAATTCAGGATAAAATGTAACCTTTTTTCTAAGAATTTTTTTTACACAGAAATGTTTTTTGTACTGGCTAGATCTAAAATAAAAAAGGAAGTATGATATGAAGCATGGTATTTATCTGAACCTTCGATTAATCAGGCAGTCACATTATTTAAGCATAGATACAGATGTCTGTGCTTATGAAAACATATTTTAATAGAGAGACTCAGCATGTAATAAAGAGACAATTTCTTGCACAGTTTGCATCTAGAAGTTGCTCTAACTGTACTGAGAAATACCAGTTTATCACAAAAGTAACACCAGCTAAGCACACGGTGTACCTCAGGTTCTGGTGCTCGGACCTCTTCTCTTCTCAATAAACATAACATTATTGGGACTAGTCAGGCACAAAAGCCTGCTGGATTGACTTTCCATACTCCACCTGAGTCACACATAATTCAGATGCTTCTCGGACAACTGTGAAGGACCAGCTAATCTCCTGTCAAGCAATCATTCCACCTAAATAAGAGTTTTAAACTGTCAGTTATGAGCCAGAAAAAGAAAAAAAGGAAGAAAACCATGCATATAACACCAGGTGTTATAACATTCCTGTACAGCTCAAACAGTAGAGTATGGTGGTAGCAATGTCAAGGTCATGGGTTTGATTCTCTGATGAACTGATAACATGTGTAATTCATACACATATAATAATTCATCCTTTTGTTGTTGATTCCAAAATATTGTATATTTAATGTCACTGGATGGCAAGAAACAATGACTAGATCACACACACACACACACACACACACACACACACACACACACACACACACATCCATTAACACCATTACAAACCATTGCATGTTTCTCGTTGTGCATGTTTGTGTTGGGAGGGACAACAATCTCTGAAGCAATCTGTGACGGTTTGCACAAATATAATCCTTTATTCAGAACTTATTGATTTGCCTTATAGACTGTTGGGTGGAAAAAAGGAGAAAAAGCAATAAAATAATCCACTAAGGGGTTGAGTTTTATGTTGTACCATTTGCCTTGCATTTCGTAACTGTTTGTATTTGATAGATAAAAAGGCTGAGAATTCTTCTCGGAGAGAGGTTTTAATTTGACAAGACTCAGGCCGGCTGTTAAAAAGCACCTCTAAATCCCTTGAAAATCAGAACGCGCTTCAGAAACTACATAAAAGAGATGCTAAAAGGGTTTTTAGCCGTATAAACGCGGGAGGCGTATTGATTCCCGTCGCTCACGTGCGTGATCACCTGACACGTCTCGGGCTGGGCCGAGCCGTCGGGGTTTGTTTGTACAGATGGAGGAGAAGGGGTGGATTGTAAGGCAAAATCATCAGCAGTGCTCTTTGATGTCTAAATGAAGCATGTGCAGACCAGACCATACACACACACACACACACACACACACACACACACACAGCTGAACAGAGATGCTGAGAAACACCACTCACACACAGAAAAAAGCACACAGAGACAACACTAACCCACATACCTACATACACACACAAAAGTCCCATATACACACTAACACAGGCCTGTCCTCTAAGAGTGCATGCAGACTGCATTCTTGAACCCTCCCAAACAAAGCTACTGAACAAACCTAAAGTGAGACACTTGGGAGGATTTCCAAGCCAATCTGGAACTATTCTGACATCAGGCTCTCTCAGTAACGTCTGATGATTGGAATTGAAATAGGCTTGTTAAAATCTAATCCCAATGTGCTTAAAATTACACACACAGCAGGGAATTCACAAAGAACGAACACACACACACACACACACACACACACACACACACACACACACACACTAGGTTTTCATGTTTTATGGGGACTTTTTCCATAGACATGATTTTTATACTGTACAAACTGTATATTCTATCCACTAAAAAATGGACTAGAAAATATGGCCTATTTTAGGTCCATCAAGATTATGTACTTCAGCATTATTTTGTCACTTATGCAAATTTCTTCTCAAATTTTCATTACAGTAATGCAAAGAATCTTATTCCATTACTGCGATTTGAATCGTGTTACTGTAATTATGTAGTGAAAATCATAGACACTTTCATAGAATAATATTTTATTTAAATAAAAATATTATTTAAAAAAAAAAATGCACAATAAATATGTATTCTCAGAACTGTATTTTACAAACACTACCATTAAAAAGTTTGAGGTTGGTAATATTAAAAAAGTATAACAATAAATTAAACTCTTATGCTCTCCAATCATGCATTTATTAAGACAAAAATACAGTAAAAACAGAAATAGTGAAATATTATTACAAATTAAAGGTGCTAAAGAGGATGTTTTGTTTTATACATTTTTGTAATATTACTTGAAACTGTCTTTACTAACTGATAAAAGGCTATTTATTAAGTGCACTGAAAGTAATAATATTAATATACATCATCTGTGCACGAGGTAGGGCCTTAAAAACATCAGCCAATCATTTACACAATCATCGCGTAAACGATTGGCCCTCTGGCTTGTCAATCACTGCCGTGACGTTCCTTGTGAGAGACAAGCGCGGCTGCGCGCTCCACTAACTTTCCACACTCCACAGGCGCCGCATGCAATGTTTTTGTCAGGAGACAGGATTAACAACTGCAGATTATGAGTTACCTCCGGAGAGTCCGACATAATGAATCCAAAAAACACGACACAGCGAATGCCGGTGGTAAACACTCGTGTTCCAATACTCGTGAACTAGGCGTTCCTTTGAAATGAGCTGTGAAGGAGGGGGGATGTTCTTACACATGTGCTCATTTCAAAAACTCATAACAGTCTTTGAAATCTCAGTCGACGAAAAAATCCTCTCTATCACCTTTAACATAACGGTTTTCTATTGTAATATATTTTAAAATGTAATTTATTCCTGTGATCAAAGCTGAATTTTCAGCATCATTACTCCAGTCTTCAGTGTCACATGATCCTTCAGAAATCATTCTAATATGCTGATTTTCTGCTCAAGAAACATCTCTTATTATTATCAACGTTGAAAACAGTTGTGCTGCGTTATATTTTTGTAGAGATCATTATACTTTATTCTGGGATACTTTAAATAGCTTTCTATTCAAAAGAACAGCAGTGGTTTGAAATAGAATGTAATCTCCACATGTAACACACATCTGTCCCTATAGTGTCTGTGGTCACAGGAAATCTGACTTTGATAAGAAGAGTCTTTAACTCGAAACAGTCACACCTCAGGAGGATGAAGGGAAATCCACCCAACTCATCATCAAGACTTAAACCATAATACCACTGATGCTAATATGCTAATAGATGGGACAGTATAAGTATCATTTTAAAGACTCAGAGTCTGTTACTGTCCCGTGTGAAAGTACATCCTGTTAGACTCTATTAAACTTACTCTGTTTCTCACTGACATTAAGAGGATTTCAAAAGTTGGCACCAAGTTAACTAAACTTTCCCACGACACAGTGCTCAGTCAGCCAAATCTCACCTACTGAAAACAGGTGGAGAAATGAAGAGCAATGTTTAGTGAGAGTTGGAAAGCATCTAATTGAAGTAGATACTATGGGGAAATATGTTTTAAATCATAGAATGATCAGATTATGATTCAACAACATCATAATTTATATTACTGAATAAGAAATTTGAAATGACTGAATCAGACTTCCCAATGTATGTGCAACATAACACGACAAAACAGCAATGTAAATTTTGTCATACTATGCCACTACTATTTGTTTATACTGGAAAACTCTTATAAAACTCTCTTATGAAAACAGAACATTTTTCAGCAGTGAGAACTCAGCTAAGCTTGTATTAGGGCTGTTGACTAGTTGTCCAACAACACTAAGAAAAGTCTGAAAAATAGGGCCCACTGTGCTGTGTTAATATGATGTAATTTTCCATATTGATTTTTCACAGGTGTTTTACCTGTGTTTTGAATTACACATTGCATTGTGTTGTGTTTTAGGGTTAAAGGAAATATCTGTAAACTTAACGGATAATGTCCTGGTAGATTACCAGTACCTATTCTAGTTTTTCTATGATTTTTTTTTTCCTTACAATGAACCAACAAGGTAATAAGGGGAGTTAAAGGGTTAGTTCACCCAAAAATGAAAATTCTGTCATTTATTACTTGCCCTTTCACACCCGTAAGACCTTTGTTCATTTTGGAACACAAATTAAGATATTTTAGTTGAAATCCGATGGCTCCGTGAGGCCTCCATAGGGAGCAATGTCACTTCCTCTGTCAAGATCCATAAAGGTACTAAAAACATATTTAAATCGGTTCATCTGAGTACAGTGGTTCAATAATAATATTATCAATCGACGAGAATACTTTTGGTGCAGCAAAAAAACAAAATAACGACTTATTTAGTGATGGCCGATTTCAAAACACTGCTTCAGGAAGCATCGGAGCATTGTGAATCTGTGTGTCGAATCTGCAGTTCGGAGCGCCAAAGTCACGTGATTTCAGCAGTTTGGCGGTTTGACCTGCGATCCGATTCATGATTCATTTATGCTCCGATGCTTTCTGAAGCAGTGTTTTGAAATCGGTCATTACTTAATAAGTCGTTATTTTTTTGGTGTTTTTGGCGCACCAAACGTATTCTCGTCGCTTTATAATATTAATATTGAACCACTGTACTCACATGAACTGATTTAAATATGTTTTTAGTACCTTTATGGATCTTGACAGAGGAAGTGACATTGCTCCCTATGGAGGCCTCACGGAGCTATCGGATCTTAATTTGTGTTCCAAAGATATACGAAGGTCTTACGGGTGTGGAACGACATTAGGGTAGGTAATAAATGACAAAATGTTCATTTTTGTGTGAACTAACCCTTTAAGTTAGTTGGCTAAGTTTAATATATTTAGGGGGGCATTTAAAAAGTATAAATTCTCAAATGATTCAGATACACAAGTTGTTGCAATGTGCTTGGAGTGTACAGTGCTTTAACAGTCAGCACAGTAAAACCTTCTCTGAAACATTTCTCTTTATACATTTAACACATCTTTATTGATTAAAGTTTATGTGAAAATTCACTTCAACAATGAATTTCAAGTCAATCACTATGGGACTTCAAATCCCCTGCTGTGAGCAATGTTCCCATTATTATGCAGAATCCACAGGTTTATTTGTGAGATTAAAGCACACTGCTTTTTTTTCCTAGAGTCTGTTGCTTATTCATTACGATGTGCTACTCATTCCTGCGTGTCTGTCAGAACAGATGGCTGCTTTAATAAATAGCTGCTATAGAAAGAAACAACAACAAATTGTTGGATCCCACAAACTAGCCACAATATTTCTGTTCTAACAGTAATAAACTTTCAAATGTGGCTCAGAGTCCAAGTGCTCAGGTTACATGCAAGGTGCATCATTCTGCAACTGAGATGTTTTTTGCTGCCAAGTATTGGAACATTTCTTATAAGGACTTTAACAGTGTTTGGAATTTCAAGTTTATTTTATCTGTTTATTTGTTGAATCTCTGCTATGGGGTCATTGACGTGCTGCACTGAGTATTTATATATCCCTCCAGCCTCCAGCGTGATAGCGTCTGAAGCATGTTGCAAAGCATTATATATATCATAGGCAATATAAGAGAGTAAGAGGCAATAAAAGGGGTGTGCATCTCCCTGTCCTTGGTATATCACGGTGGGAACGCACACTTGCTCTGTGTTATGTGCCTCGGAGTGGAGCATGCATAGGCAGCGCTCAACGGTGCTGCCTGTGCGAGCTGCTGCTGCTCAGAACGCTCCAGTCCAGCCTGGCTCCGTTGAGATGGGCCAGGCTTGCGCTCCCTGTGGTTCGGGATCATGGAGCTGGCTGACAAGCTCGAGATGGCTTTGGCCCTTTCTCAGCTCTCATCAGTCAGCTCTATTGTTCCCATTCAGGGATCGGAAGCCCATGCTACGGCTTCTTCCGCCCTGAATGAGAACCCGATGCTAGAATTATCTAGTTCTGAGGATCTAGAGGTTCTAAGCATTGAGGCAGGAAAGATTGAGGATTTGCCACCCCAATTCTTTGATATTGAGAAGCTGCTTGAGGTTGTGACCAGAGCAGTGGCCAAATTAATATTGAATGGCCATCAGAAAAGCAGGAAGTGCAAAAGAAAAGCAAGCTGGATGAGTGCTTCCTGCAGGCTTCGTCGCAGCCTTCACGTCAGGGTCTTCCTTTCTTTTCTGAAAAGGCTGTTTACGTAGAGAATTTCAAGCACAACATATCACCATTATTCCTCCATTCTGGGCTTGAAAGAGAATGGCTATGGGGTAATGCACGGGTTGAGGAGATTCTAGGTTGTTAAAGTCTACATTCAAAGGTCTATTTATGAAATTTCATCAATGTCAAAGGTCCAGAAATTTTGGTTATTACAAAACTTGTTTTTAATAAACATGCATAACATGCATAACAAATCAACACAATTTAAAAATAAAAATAAAGTTCCTTTTGCATTCAAAATACATTAATAAGCGCAAAAATGGCAAAACAATTAATTTAAGTGTCAGCATTTTGTATGAACAAAACAATAGGTAGGCAAAAGCCGCTTTTCCACTGTCAGGCCAAGCGGTTCTCACTGCGTAAGCATTCCATTCCTTGTAGATGCGGGCCAGCTTCATTTTCCACTGCGGCCGCTTTTTGGAATGTAATACAGAAGCGTCAGTCGTTGCCTTGGTATCGCAATGGTTTACTGATGATAAGAGATGTAAATAATGACCGAGCTATGGAGGATGCTCAAATATTTCTTTTAATTTAATTATTAATTTGTGTTTACATCGCTCAAATAGCCAGGCAACATACAAGTGACCAATCCTGAGTGGCGGTGTCATAGATTCTACCAGCACGATTTAGCATGGTTAGACAGCCGTGACGAGAATTCCGGGCCAAGAACAAATTATGTAATTGTGCCGTGCCATACCAGGCTCAAGTGCAACCACAACTGGAACCGTTCCTTACCCATCCAAACGTGTCGCCCAATTACGTCAAATGTCATATGCTCACTGGATGTCATGAAAACAATGTCACGCATGTTCACTTTCATTTTGGACCATCTCCAAAAAGACATAAAAACTAAACAAATAATTTACAAGTTTAACATGCATTTATTCACGTTGGAAATCCACACTTTTAATCACTTACACACAATTAGTGCTCTTGAAATACGAAATGGAGTGCGCTAATTGTGTATTTCCTAGTTTGGCAATGAGATGTCATTCTTCGCCATATAAGGTGCTTGGGGTTAAGACTAAACATCAAGAAAATCTCACTGTCTCCCCAGCAGAGAACTACGTTTTTGGGGGTGGTGTGAAACTCAATTATTATGAGGGCACAGTTGTCTCCTGCTCGTATAGAGACTATCTTGACTACAGTCACCAACATTAAACTAGGCCAAGCCATCACTGTCAAACACTTTCAGAGAATGCTGGGGCTTTTGGCAGCAGCGTCCAACGTAATACCTTTTGGCCTGCTGTACATGAGACCCCTGCAGTGGTGGCTCAGGACCTTCCGCATGATCAAAGTAACGCGCAAATTCCTTTGTTCTTTGGCTATGTGGAAGAAACCATGGATCTTGTCCCAGGGTCCTGTGTTGGGAGCATCTTGTTAGTGGAAAATCATGACTATGGACCCATTCCTCACAGACTGGGGAGCAGTCATGGAAGGCCACTTTACCAGAGGTCTGTTGATAGGGCATCATCTTTCATGGCACATCAATTGCCTGGAGATGATGGCTGTGTTTCTATCCCTGAGGCACTTCCTCCTGGACCTCAGGGGCCATCATGTTCTTGTATGAACAGACAATACGTCGGTGGTCTCCTATATAAATCGACAGGTGGGCCTGAAGTCGCACCCTCTATGCAGACTGGCCCTTCAGGTTCTTCTGTGGTCACAGGGAAAGTTGCTCTCGCTCAGGGGTGCGTTTCCAGAAAGCATTGTAAGTCAACTATGGTCGTAAGTCCCATTGAACTCTAATGATAACGACAGAACTTGCGACCATAGTTTGCTTTGGGAAACGCACCCCAGAGCGATGTATATTCTAGGGGACCAAAATTTGGGAGCAGACATCCTATCAAGGCAGTGGCTCGACATTGTGGAGCTGATTTGGAGGAAGTTCGGCCAAGCGGAAGTAGATTTGTAGGCCTCCCACGAGAACACCCACTGTCTGCTTTGGTTTCACCTCTTTCACCCTCAGGGGCTGAATACCATGGTACAGGCATGGCCGAGGCGCCGCCTGTATGCATTTCCCCCGATCGCTCTGCTCCCGGGAATGTCCACCAGGATGGCTCCTATTAGTCAGTTTGCTCCTATTAGCTCTGTGCTGACCAGCTCAAGTCTAGTTTTCAGACATCATATCACTCCTAGCAGGCACCCCATAGGAGATCCCCATCAGGCAGAACCTGCTGTCGCAAGCCAGGGACCTAATTCATCACTACCTGAGGGGACCACCTTCTGAGCACTGGTCTCTCAACCGAGGATTTTGAGACCATTTTAAGCACTAGAGCTCCCTCCATGAGGAAACTTTATGCCCTAAAGTGGAATGTGTAACTGCCCAGTGGCTTCAGTTCTGGAGTTCTGGTGGCCCTCTAGGGAAACACCAACTTAAGTAATTAAGTACAATTTAATTCCTTTGATGTAATTTCATAATTACTCTTTGAAATATGGTTAAAGTTTACTTCTGAATGTACAAACAAACATTTATGGTAAACAATCGTTTGTTTCCTTCGTGGCACTCAAAGGATAAGGCCTGTCGTCCAAGCCAGAGTTCCTGTCTGGGACCTGGCAGTGGTTCTTGAAAGGTTATCCCTGGCACCCTTCAAACTTATTGACGAGGTGTCGAAGAAGTTTCTCTCTTTCAAAGTGGCCTTCCTGCTAGCTATTACATCCCGTTAAAAGAGTTGGGGATCTGCTGGCTTTTTCTGTTGCTCCCTCTTGCCCTGAGTATGCTCTTGGGAGGGTTAAGGCCATTCTCCACCCTTGGCTGGGCCACATGCCCAAAAGTGGCATCTAATGTGGTGCAGTCTGTTATCCTGCAGGCCTTTCATCCTCCACTACATGTGTCGGCTGATCAGGGCACTTTCCCTTTAAGAGGTCTGTGATGCAGCTGGCTGGGCCTCCCTGCACACCTTCATAAGATACTGTAGCTTGGATCTGCCCTCCACACCGGAATCTCAATTGCTCACATCCTAAGGTTTGCCTGAAAAGCTTCACACCAGAATAGGCACTAGTCATTGTGGTGCAGTGGGTATTTCGTTGCCCAAAGCATTGTCTTCGACACAGCGCGAGTTCCCTTGAAAGGGAACATCTCGGGTTACAACTGTAACCCGTCTTCCCTGAGAGGGGAACGAGACACTGCATCCCTATGCCATACCTCCTGAGTGCCTGAGAATTACTTTCTTCAACCTATCAGAAGGTAACAATGTTGCGTGTCGGCTCCCCTTAGTAGCTTCCGTGTAAGCTGTCACATGTAACGCCACACGTGGTTCAGACGCTATCATGCTGGAGGGGTTCCCCAAAGTGTCGTCTTCAATGCAGCATCTCATTCCCTTCTCAGGGAACAAGGATTACCAAGATTTTTTGACTAGCTAGTAAGAAGAGGGGAGTGATGTTGAATGAATGAGCCTGAGAGAGAGAGAGAGAGAGAGAGACTGTCTGGCTGTGCTCCAGATGGTTTGTGTGACAGAGATGATGACTATGGTGGTGACAATAAAGGACCCAAAAAATAAATTCCAGATCTGTGTTCATCTTGCATGACATGACGTGTTCCCTGCGGCCGAAACAGTCAACAGAGCAGCCAATTAGACACAGTCAATGACTTCAGCCCTGCACAGGCAGCCTGTGTCTGTCAAATGATCTGATCTACAGGAACAACAGGAGCAATGTCAGATGTTCAAAGATTTTTTTTTTTTTTAAAAGCATTGCTTTGCATTCTCATTAAAGCAAGTGAGAACAACTGCTTTTCTCTTCATTAACTTCACTTTTCTTCATTTTTGGTCAATGTCTTTTAATCAGCTGGTGTTTTGGTGGTTTTTAGTGGATGTATGAAGTCAGTTCTCAAGTTCACACAGGTGTCTAGCAGAGGAACCACAGGTGTAGAGAATCACATTAATCATCAACATGATCCACTAGGATGTCAAGCAAATGTGCTTGTGATATCTTTTTTTTTAATTAAAATTGATATTTTGTTATCTGATTCATAAAAATATGGTAAAGCCTGAGAAGTATATTTAAAGTTACTATTCCACAGTGAACTTTAATTATATAATGGTTGTTTAATTATTTAATTAATGCTTATACTGTAAATGTTTAATGGCCCATGATCTATATTAATAGAACATAATGTTTGCAAATGAACACTATAAAATCTTACTATTTTGATATGATGGCATGGTTTTCTGCAGGTCATAGTTACTTATGTAACAGTTTCAGAACAAATCAAAGAGAAGATTTTGGTTTCAGCCCAAACCAAGATTAAATTCATTTGGGCACAAACTACCTAAAGGAAATGTGCACTTCCTGAACTTAATCCACCAAAGTGAGTGAAGGCACACTAACTAGGGATGACACTATCTGTTTGTGTGCACACATTAATTTGTTTTGTTACTCATTTGTGCTAATCCTGCAAAACTTTTGATCTTGTACTCGATGATGCATTCAAATGACATGTTCAGAGGTGTGTTTCACAGCCAACACACTGAGTAAAGCTCAGATCAGACTATTCTAACACTCCCACTCCCCAAAACCCTTCAGGCCAATGTGCAGGCCTGCCATCCACAAGCAAACAAATTGGAGAAGGCAGCATAAAGTGTTTCTTTCTAGAATTTTCTTTATGCCTTTCAAGGACACTTATGTATATGGAATAACACATCATTGTCTTTATATGTCCATACTTCATAAGTGCAAGTTAGTTCTCTTCTGTTGCTCCCTCTTCTAAAAAGGATCAGACTTCATGGTTTATGAAAGCTGAGCTCCTTATGTTAACCCGCTTTATACAGATTATGCTTTTGGTAAACATAAATGTCAGTAGTGAGAAAACAAGAAAGGTAAATTATGATGCTGAGGGGCTGAACGAGAGAGAGACCTTAACTCCCAATCTCTACTTTAAAGGAATATCCCAGTTATTTCCAAACTAAATGTCTTGCTGCACTTGCTGTTGATTACTACAGAAAACAATTTCAACTCATTCCTCAATAGAAACAAACACAAAACATTTTAACAGAAAGGTATACCCTTGTGAAAAAGAAGTACACTTTGCACCATACCTTTAAAAAAAGTACTTATTATAAAAAATAATGTATACTTTAAAAGAATTTAATGTGATCTGAATGTAATGTTTTCAGACACCTAATTGCATGTTATTTGCAATTAAATGCAAATTTAGTATAGTTTACATTTATATTTAATGCAATTAGCTGAACTAAGAGTGCTTTTTTGACCCAATTAAGTACAACTTAAGTCCTTTTATGTAATCTCATAATTCCAACTGTCTTTGAAATATGGCTAAAGTTTACTTCTGAATGCACTGACAAACATTTATGGTAAACTAATATATACTTTAATTTCTATTTGAACTTGTATGTCAAGTTCAGTTTTATCTGAAACATATGAGCGATATGAATTTGAATTTGGCAATGTTTGGTTATGTTGATTGTTGTATGTATTGTAGGCTAAAATGTTAATGTATCATGCTTGAGAATAACGTATAACCTACACTAAACTCTACCCTAAACCTAACCGATAGTGTTAATAAATGCAAAAAGTGAAAAAAAAAAAATGCATTTGCTGAAGCAACCATGCCATTTTGTCTTGCTTCTACAATACTTTGAGCTCTTTTATTTTGACTCTAAGAGCTCGGCATCAAAAGTGCAGTGCTGTACAAGGTGAGCTACTGAGCAAGTTTACTATGTCATACATATGAAGCTGGTTATGTGATTCAAATGTCAAAATGTTTTAGTTTACAGTACAAATCATGCACTATGGTAGAAGTGTTATGAGGTCATAACATAGGCTTGTGCAAGGAACTACACAAAAATAAATCTTTATTAATCGATAATCTGCACCTTTATTCATAATTTGTTTGCAAAAATGTAGGTAGTTGTACTTTAAACTAATACTGTTAATTTGAAATTTTTAACAAAGTGCACTTTTTAAGTGTACTTAAATGTGTTTAAAAAAAGTCACGAAAGTGTACCTTCTTTAAGTACACTTAAGTGGCCTATTATTTACATTATGTTATCTGCATGTACAGTTTTTTTAAAATCTACTTTTAAGATTTGAAGTATATTCAGTACAATTAATCAAATTTTTTTTTTTTTTTAGCAACCAAGTTTAAAATGCAAAACTATCACACTTAATCATTGCTCATGCTAGTATGACATTGGTGTGCAATCGTTC
Source organism: Chanodichthys erythropterus (assembly GCF_024489055.1). Classification (NCBI taxonomy): domain Eukaryota; kingdom Metazoa; phylum Chordata; class Actinopteri; order Cypriniformes; family Xenocyprididae; genus Chanodichthys; species Chanodichthys erythropterus. The sequence continues at coordinate 8,763,460 of NC_090234.1, forward strand.
AGCAACCTTGTTGTCACCAAATAAACAAAAAAAAATTAAACCCAGATAATTTTGCTTGCTTTCTGCTTGAGGATACCAGGGAAGGATGAGATACAATGTGATGCAGTATACAACTGAGTACATAGTGTGGAATGCTCCATCCCATAAAGTAATGCACTCACCCTGTTTCCAAAATTCTTTCCGAAAGCCTGTTATTTTTGAGCACTACACTCTTTCTCTCGGTGTGGAGGCTGAAGCCTTGCAGCAGAGAAAAAGGCATAGGCATGATCACTTCTAAATAAAATGAACCGCCAATGTCATGAATGAGTTGTGATTTTTAACATCCTCTGGACTTATTTATTCTGCCAGAAGTTCAGGCATATTTAAATAAAACTTTAAATTCAATATCAAATCTTCAAGATGGTAATTGGATGCCCTTGATAACAAAGTGGCACCCATGGCTATCATATGACGTAAAAAGTTTAATTTGTGTTTATAGGTTTGACAAAAGGTATATTCTTTATAATAAAACAAATTAGTCAATCTTTCTCTTGAAAAAATGGTTATGATTTGTGATATTTGGCTACCGTGTCCCTACTGTCCCTACTGTCCCTACTAACTGTAGTCCTTTATTTACTATAAATCAAAATTATTATCTGTGGCAATGGAAACAGGTGCTGTCCATAAACATTAAAGGGTTAGTTCTGCTAAAAAAAAATGAAAATTCTGTCATCATTTACTCACCCTCATGTTGTTCCAAACCTGTATGTGTTTCTTTCTTCTGTTGAACACCAATGAAAAGAAGATATTTTAAAGCATGTCAGTAAGCAGACAGTTGACGGCAGCCAATGACTTCCATAGTATTTTTTTTCCTACTATGGAAGTCAATAACTACCGTCAACTGTCTGTTTACCAACATCCTTTAAAATATCTTCTTTTCATTGGTGTTCAACAGAAGAAAGAAACACATACAGGTTTGGAACAACATGAGGGTGAGTAAATGATGACAGAATTTTTTTATTTTTGGGTAAACTAACCCTTTAATGCATAATGTTAACTAATGGAACCTTATAGTAAAGTGTTAACATATATTAATTATGTGTTTCAAAGATGAACGGAAGTCTTACGGGTTTGGAATGACATGAGGGTCAATAAATGACAAAAATTTCATTTTTGACTGGAGTAACCATTTAAGATGTGAATAAGCTCTAGTGTGTGTACTGAATCTACAGCATTAGTGTAGGGTTAAAATCAGACCATGTGAAATGGTGATGGACTTTCTGTTCAGTCAGAAGCACACACAGCTGGGATCAGATCAGAGACTCAGCAGTGCACTTAACGTCCAATAAAGACAGGAGAAGAGTGTTTGGGTCTCAGAGTAACACACTGGCCATGACCTCCTGAACATTTGATATGGAGAGGTTAGACAGGGATAATGTGTGTGTGTGTGTATGTGTGTCTCTAGGGTGACAGCAGCAGGATGAGAGGCAGGAAGTGAGCAGAACTCCAGACATCTGGCACTGCCGTCTCCCCTGACACACACATACACACACACACACTCTGATCTCCTCCGATCAAAGTCTGCCCTGCTTACTCTTCCACAACACACACATCCACACACATCCAAATAGCATCCACACACTCTTACACGTGTTCTCCTCACAGACAGAATCAAGTCTTTAGTTTAGCCAACAGCTCCTCTGATGAAGGCATCAAACTGTGATCTAAAACCAGTCTCTGTGTGTGTGTGCGCTGTCTCTCAGGGCAGTCCAGTCAGCAGTTCTGTTCTTTGCATATTCAAGGTAAGGTAATTTGACTTAAACAGCTTTAAACAGCGAGAAAGAGCCATGCTGAGAGATCTTTATCCTCAGCACCGCTTGAATGTAAATATAGTGAGTGACAGCTGTGTGAACAGCACAACTAGAGCTGGACAACAGTGTAAGCAACTACATTTTATCAACACTTTTAAAGCTACTCTAGCAGGGACCAGGCTGGAAATCTCCAAGTGGGTGGATCTTTGTGAATTAGGCTGAACCCCTATTCTGTGCCTCTATTCAATAATATTATTTAGAATTATGTCATTGTGGGTTTTTGAATGAATGGACAATTCCAGTTAGGGTGACAATATCAAACTTGAAAAGGTACATTTATGTTCAATATAAATAGCTGGTTCCCTGAGAAAAGAACGAGATGCTGTGTCTGACGTTGATGCTATGGAGAACGCCTCAGAGTGACTTCGTCTGAAGCACATGTGCAACTATTCCGGTACTGGTAAGCTTAGCTTCGCCCCTGAAAGTGAACTGTAGGAATTTCCTGTGTTGAGGAAGGATGGAAATATTGAAGTATGCGTCCTCTATTATGATAAACCAGTCCTCTGCCCCGATTTGAGTCACGATAAGTGGAATGCTCAACAGTTTGAACCCGTATCTCCTCAAAGTACGGTTTAACTGATGTAGATTTATGATAGGACGCAATCTCCCAACCTTTTTTTGGAACTATGAAGTACCAGCTGTAGAACCCGGACTCGGGAGGAGGAATACATTCTATGGCCCAAGAGAAACTGAACCTCCAATTCCAGCGCCTGAGCCTCACCGCCATGCGTCAGGGGGTGACGTTGCACCAATCAGGATTGGAATATTTGCACACATGCTTCAGACACAGTCATGCTGAGGCGTTCCCCATAGCATCGACGTCAGACACAGCATGGCGTTCCTTTAAAGAGAACTACAATACTCCCTAATTTACAGAACTCAACTGAAGTGGAATGAATCAGACTTTGATAAGCTATATATGAGAGAGAGGTCGATTCATTATCGTCTTGTCATTAAACCACTGTTTTGAACAAAACTTCACAGGTTTCATATCCTCAATATCAACACAGGTGCAACATTGATCTGTAACAGGTGCAAAATTGCATTATATGCATTTGTTGGCATTTTTCCTGTCTTCTGTTTTGTTTTGTAGTCAAATAAATCTTTAAACAATGAGAACATTATTTTTGATTTAGTTACTTTTCAAGACTTTTTAAGTAGTTTAAGTTTAATTTTGAATTTCCTTGTTTGAAATCCTCCAGATACAGCATACCTCCAGAAAACCAATCATTTATATAAAACTGTATTAATAATAATCATTAAAATGAATGATTGAGTCACTTACAATCAGACATTAAGTGTGTTTGTGAGTCTGTGTGAGAATATGATCAGTATGTCATCTCCAGTGTGTGTGTGTGTGTGTGTGTGTGTTTCAGACAGACAGGATGAGTGGGGTCACCTGTTCTCAGTCTCACAGAGTTAGCGTGGCTGTCTAACCCAGGCGTGCTGTGGTGATCTGACAGTAATCCGGAGCCACTGCAGTGCGGAGTGTGTGTTACATTATCTGTCTTAATACGCTAATCCGCGGACACACAGCTAATCTCAATCCCACCTCCACACACACCTTCCTCAGTAATCACTCTAATGATGGACCCCCGGCAACTGATCCCAGCAGCGCCGCCCCTCCCGCCCCTGACTGACACACCTTCCCTCTCTCTATGTATGCGTGCACCCACACACACACATGCATACACACACACACACACGCACGCACGCACGCACGCACACACACACACACACACACACACACACACACACACACACACACACACACACACACACACACACACACACACACACACACACACACACACACACACACACACACACACACACACACACACACACACACCTCCCAGGCAGCTCTCATTAATGGAATTCACAGCCCAGGGCGAAACACAAAGCAAACATATGTTCAGCAAATATGTGTGTTTTGGTCTCTGTGTCACTGTAACTGGGAGTGTTTAATAGAGTCACTGGTGTGTGAGAGTGTTTGATGTTATTGGTGTGTTTTGTTAAAAAAAAAAAAAAACCTAAATAAATAAACCTTTACAAAGACGCACACTTCTAATCCACTGCCTGGCCCGAAAGTGAAAGCTCAGCCAAACCATAAGCTGATATGACAGGACACAAATATAAGAGAGGGACAAGTTCAGCCCAAAAAAAAAAAGTTTCTGTCATAATTTACTGACTTTCATGTGGGTCGAAACCTTAGTTAACGTAATAAAGTTAAGTACAATATATACACCGATCAGGCATATATTTTGCTGCCATATTTTGCTGCCAAAACAGCCCTGACCCATCGAGACATCGACTCCACTAGACCCCTGAAGGTGTGGTATCTGACACCAAGATGTTAGCAGCAGATCCTTTAAGTTCTGTAAGTTGTGAGGTGGAGCCTCCATGGATCAGACTTGTTTGTTCAACACATCCCACAGATGCTCGATTGGATTGAGATCTGGGGAATTTGGAGGCCAAGTCAACACCTCAAACACTTTTTTTCGTGCTCCTCAAACCATTCCTGAACCATTTTTGCTTTGTGGCAGGATGCATTATCCTGCTGAAAGAGGCCAGAGCCACCAGGGAATACCGTTTCCATGAAAGGGTGTACATGGTCTGCAACAATGCTTAGGTAGGTGGTACGTGTCAAAGTACCATCCACATGGATGGCAGGACCCAAGGTTTCCCAGCAGAACATTGTCCAAAGCATCACACTGCCTCCGCCGGCTTGACTTCTTCCCATAGTGCATCCTGGTGCCATGTGTTCCCCAGGTAAGAGACGCACACGCACCCGACCATCCACGTGATGTAAAAGAAAACATGATTCATCAGACCAGGCCATCTTCTTCCATTGCTCCGTGGTCCAGTTTTGATGCTCACTGTTGGCGATTTCGAAGTCTGAAGCTATGCAGCCCCATGTGCAACAAACTGATGCACTGTGTATTCTGACACCTTTCTATCAGAACCAGCATTAACTTCTTGAGCAATTTGAGCTACAGTAGCTCGTCTGTTGGATCGGACCACACGGACCAGCCTTCGTTCCCCACGTGCATCAGTGAGCCTTGTCCGCCCATGACCCTGACCCTGGCCACTTTTGATAGATACTGACCACTGCAGACCAGGAAATCCCTACAAGAGCTGCAGTTTTGGAGATGCTCTGACCCAGTCGTCTAGCCATCACAATTTGGCCCTTGTCAAACTCGCTCAAATCCTTACTCTTAACCATTTTTCCTGCTTCTAACATATCAACTTTGAGGACAAAATGTTCACTTGCTGCCTAACATATCCCAGCAAATAGGTTCTGTGATAATCACTTGAAAATTACATTGGAGGTTCTTCAAAATGTCTTCTTTTTGGGAGGAAGAAAGTCAGTGTGGAACATGAGGGTGAATAAATTGTATGTTTTTTGGTTATTGTAAATGTGCGTTTGTGTGTGTGTATTCGGGACTATGAGAATGTTGCAGACACACACACGTGGATATATGTGTGTGTGTGGACTCACCTTGTTTGCTCAGTGCCGGACGCTCCTGAAGCCCGTCTCTCTCTCTGCTGTCACTCTGTTTGTCTGTCTTCAGCAAAGACGCGTCACTGGAGCTGTCCTCTCTGCTGCCCGTGTCTGCGTTGACAGAGAAAACCTGAAAAGAAATGCACACACACACCCACGTCAACAGACATCACATCAGGAAACAAAGCGAACAAATACAAACAAGCGCATCATAATGAATAAAACAGCAGTAGTCTTTTGTGTGAATTAATTGAAGTGATTTATTAAGAGCAGGCTGGTTTTGAGCATCCATTAACACACAGTGTTTGGCAACAGTAAGTGCTAATGCACTGGTACTGGAGTGCTCTCCCTCTCTCTCTCTCTCTCTCTAGCACGCTCTTGTCACGCTCATTGTAATGCAGGAAATAACGGAGGCCGTCCTTGCAGACTTCCACACACATTTAATTTTATCTTTGAATAAAAGAGCTATAGGAAAGAATTAATCTGCTTAACATTTCTAAGTACACCCTCCAAAGGAGCGGGCTGTTTTAATCTTACATATGCTCAGCAGAGTTACTGGCAAAAACTGTACGTTTTCTTCATCTCATCCTTTCAACATCAAATGGCGAGCAGCAAAAATTGGATCAGACTTCAAAGCTCAGCGATGTGCTCCAAGTCACAGAGTGGCTCTACTATTTCACATATTGAATTCGAGTAGGATATCAAAGTCCTAGCAAAGAACCTCAGGTCTTTACTGGAAAAAAGGGGCTCCAACATCTGTAGAGAGAGCAGCGAAAAGACAAATCACCTCAGGGAGAAGTCAGCGTTTACTCTCTACCACGCTTTTCCAGCCTTTTGATTCACTCCTTCTCTCTCTACCTCCCTGGAATCCTCTCTCTCTCAGCGGAGAAGTGAATTCTCTATGAGGGAACTGTCTCTTTTGTCTCAAGGATCGCGCTGTTTGATCTGAGGGTTGCTCTGTGTAATATTCAGTGCAGTTAGGTGACAGCAGAGTTCATATTAACATGAGCCGTATCAGACGTGCAATTAAAGGAATAGTTCACTCAAAAATGAAAATTCTCTTCATGTTGTTTCCTGCATATTTTGAGGATGCACTATTCCATACCATAAAAGTGTACAGTGACTAAGGTCAAGAAGCACCATAGAAGCAGGGAAAACCATTTTTTGAGTAGCCTGGAAAAGAGCAGCATGGCAATTCTGCAAAACGTCTTTTTTATGCTCCACAGAAGAAACAAAATTATGCATGAGAGTGAGTAAACGCTATACCTTTAAATTCGGGAATAAACATATCTGACCTTTTCATCTGAGATAAGATTGGTGGAAGATCTTCTTTCAGGTGTGGATTGTCTGAGGACAAAAATAATCATAAAACAATCAGAATTCCTCACAGACATGCAGTTTAGGATTGCTGTAATTCTCAGAAAACAATCTGGATAAATACAAGATGATGTCATTGATATCAGATTTGGCATTACTTTCTACAGCACTTATATTATGAGTTTTCTGTGTTTCTACATTGTCTTCTGGTTTACATCACTCTCTCCTTCAAACCATTGTAAACATCTGTTCTACAATCACTGTGTGGTACTAATAAATGGGCCAAACTAGTCTCATTCTACGAACAGCGGACCAGAAGAAAAAGCCCAGAACATTATGAGGAACAGCTCATGTTCTCCACCAGGTCCAGCTGCTTCTTTGCATGATGCTGTATATATCATTGTATTTATATTCTGATTCTGGTTGTTATTCCACTAAATTATTGTTTATTTTGCAATTTTTCATTATAAATTTTGTTGTTCATAACGCTGTAAATAGCAGTTTCTGTGTTTTTTTATGAGGAAAAAAAAAAACTTAAATATGTTTCAGAAGAAATATCAACAATGCCAAGAAATTCTGCAAAAGTCAGTGTAAACTCAGTTATTTTTAATTGTTTGTTTGTTTTTTTATTGCCATATCAGCATCTATGGCTGAATTAACCAAAATGAAAAACTTTAAGCTCCCTATCTGTCAGTAGTTTTCAGAGCTCGTGATCTTTGCCCCTCCCTGGAAAACTGCCCTGAGAAAGGACCTTCTTTCTCAGGAACGGGGCACAATCTGGCACCCGCGCCTAGACCTCTAGAACCTCCATGTCTGGCCCCTGGATGAGACGTGGAAGACTTGAGTGGGCTATCACCAGCGGTGATAGACACCATCACTCGAGCTAGAGCCCCCTCTAGAAGGCGGACCTATGCCTTGAAGTGGAGTCTGTTCGCTAACTGGTGTGCTTCCTGAAGGCAAGACCCACAGACCTGCAGTCAGTTCTGCAGGTCTGCTTTCCTTTCCTTCTTGCAGGAAAGGTTGGCAGGCCGGCTGTCTCCTTCCACCTTGAAAGGGTATGTGGCTGCCATATCGGCACATCAAGATGCAGTGGATGGCTTAAGTCAAGATACAGTCTAGGTAAGCACAACCTGATAATCAAATTCCTCAGAGGCACCAGGAGGTTAAATCCTCATATGTCATGCCTTATTCCCTCATGGGATCCCTCTGTAGTCTTGCTGGGCCTGCCAGGAGCTCCTTTTGAGCCCTTGGAATCAGTAGCGCTAAGTACCCTCTCTTTGAAGACGACACTCCTGACTGTGATCCTGAGACTCCGGCTGGGCTACGTGCCCAAAGTTCCCACTACCCCTTTTAGGGACCAAATGGTGAGCTTGCAAGTGTTGCTTCAGGATGAGGCAGACCCAGCCTTGTTGTTGCTGTGTCCAGTATGCGCCCTGCATGTTTACTTGGACTGCACGCAAAGCTTCAGAAGCTCTTAGCAGCTCTTTGTCTGTTTTTGGGGGACAGCAGAAGGCTGTCTCCAAACAGAGGGCAGCCCATTGGATTGTGGATGCCATTGCCTTGGCATTCCAGGCCCAAGGTGGCCCGTGGCCCTTAGGAGTGTGAGCACATGCCACAAGAAGAGTTACATCCTCCTGGGCTCTAGCAAATAGCATCTCTCTAACAGACACCTGTAAATCAGCAGGCTGGGTGACGCCCATTACCTTTGTGAGATTTCATAATCCCCAGAAAGGTCTAAAAGCCAGAATGAAGTGTCCTATTCCCATGGTAAGTACTGTCCTCAAAGTATCAGAGGTGTTTGGGGCTCCCAAGTGCAACCCCCTAGTTTCAGTCATCGACACCATGTCCCGTTCCCTCCATCAGGGAATGGAGGTTCAAATAGTAACCGAGACATTTCTAATCCATTGAATACCCACTGAAACAATATCTTTATCTATCTGGCATTGCTATCTAAAATTCATTCCAAATGAATTTTGAAATTGATTCCACAGATAAAAGTCAGGTTTGTAATGATTTGAAAGTTATGACAGAATTTCCATTTCGTCTGCTTCTCAGATATTTAATCTGAGCAAGAGACCCAGAAGTAAATCTCACATATGCCTCCTCTAGGGTTTCAGAAGAGATCTTAAAAATGTGCTGAAATAAAATAAATTCTACAATCAAAAGTCAGAAATCTCAATATGATCTGAAACATTTGTAAGGTCATCTAAGACCAATCATCTGAGTTATATTATATATATATATATTTCTTTAAAATTAAGTTAATTGTGTATATTTGTTTTCTCTCATAAGTAATTTTAGGACACCTGATATGAAGCTGATGCTCAAATTAAACATACGGAGAACTCTCATGTCCAACAACATTAAGTACATTAGCATCACAAAATGTGTTGATATATGCAGCTGTTCCAGATATGTGACCCAAAGATTAATTGTTATTGGTCAGTTAGTTGTTTTCATAGCTGGATGAGTAAAAATAAATAAATAAAATAAAATAAAATTGACAAACTCACTGATGATTTGGGAAAAAATGAAAAAGAAAAAAAAAGTTTGTCCCCTGTGTGAATAGCTCCATAGCTTCACAATAAATATTTGTGTTTGGTGTGAACAGGCCATAAAGTCTCCTGAGCTATGAAAGAGCAACTCTGAACAACAAGATGATCTCCTGCGTACATGGGACTGCCACAATATCAATGACATCATCAGCATGTTTCTCCCAGGAATCATCTGTAATTTATTGCAGCAACGCTGATGCGCATTGGAACATGTATGATTTCAATGCACACACACCGATGTCAGCTGGTAGTCGAATCCTGTGATAACACTCCTGTCAGCTAATGAGCATGTAGGTAAGTTTATGAACTTTACAAGAGAAAATTGGGCCAGTTGATGTCAAAATAAATCTATAACGTTCCTCTCCAGCCTTGATGAAACAGAATAGCAAAGTGTGAGGTTTGAAGATTCACCACTGAGACTTCTGATATAAACAAGCATTGAGAATCCCCTCTGATAGGCCAAATGGCTGGAGGATACACACACACACACACACACAAACATATACACGCACCACCCAAAACACTCTTAGATGTGGGAGGGTGGATGAAAACTTTGGATTTTTTTTTTTTTGTAACTAAGTCTATTTAATGAGTTATTTCGATACGATTGTCAGCAATCTTTGTGCTAAAAAAAAAAAAAAAAAAAAAAAAAAAATCAAAACACAACAAAAACAAAACAAACCACAAAACAGTGCACTGTGCTTTTCGGGCAAATCAAATCCAAAATTAATAATAATAATAAAAAAACTAAACTTAAAATAGTTTTTATGAGGAGATGACTGAATCAGAATTTTGCTGTACATGTACTTGCATTCAGTAACACTGGTCATCATCATTCTGTGTGTGTGTGTCTGTGTGTGTGTTTGTGACATATCAGGACACAGATTTGTATAATGACATGGGTATGACATAGGTATTACAAGGAGAGGGTGACTTATGAGGACATTACCCCATGTCTCCATTTTTCAAAAGGCTTATAAATCATACAGAATGTTTTTTTTTTTTGTTTTTTTGAGAAAGTAAAAATGTGCACAGTTTTCTGTGATGGGTAGGTTTAAATGTAGGGGTAGTGTAGGGCGATAGAAAATACAGTTTGTACAGTATAAAAACCATTATAGAATTTCCCCACAATGTGTGTGTGTGTGTGTGTGTGAGAAAGAGCTTGTGGATCATTGCTCAGGATTTGTGATTTAAGGAAGGTTAATGAATACAATGCTTGCACACACTCAAACACAACATCACTGCAGGGAACCTACTGTATAGAACAAACAGATACCTAAACACACAATCATGCAAAAATACACTATGATAACATACAAAGGAAACAAACACAATGAACACACCCTCAACTCACCCTGTGTGTCGACTCTGTTTGTAGTCTTTCCTGACTCTGTAGCCTCTGTATGCTGTAACACATATAATTGTGGAACAATGAATAAAATAACATAATATCAGATAACAATTGGTAGCAGGTGAAAATCTTAAGTCTGATCACTTAGAAATGTACTATAAAAGCAGGCATACTGAAGAATCTGTAGCGCAAATGGTGTGAGCATCTCTAGATAAATAATCACTACTAAGTTTGAGCAATAATGTATGAAAGCCCCATTTATAAACATTTCCTAAATTAGTATGACTAAGTATACTGCATGGTAGTATCAAATGTAATGTAGCAGTTTTTTACATACATTCAGATAAATTGATTCCTTTGATCAGACACTCTAAATGCATGTTTAGGATAAAAAACACAATGAGCTCTGAGTGAGTAATTAGTACTTTATCACTCATACAAATGAGTGTAAATCTCAGAACACATGAAAGCAGCAGCCCTGCTCTAAAATGCTAAAGTAGTCATTTATTCCACTTTCAATGAGACGCCCAATTAAAACTCAAAACTTTACGCTTTAATCAGAACAGAGGGTGCGAACGCAACCATGTAATCTCATACTCTCACACAGTGTGGGAGTGCATAGTTTGTCATGTGTTTTTGTGGGTGTTCAGAAAACACTTTGCGTCAGTATCATGACTATAGACCCTTTTCACATTTCCGAGTTTGTCAGAAGCGGAAGTCGACATTGTTGGGTAAAATTCTATAGTGGTGAATGAGAGAATACATTAAATATATTTTTTGTGTTTCCATTTGCTTGAATAGCAAAAGAAAAACTCCACAATAGTGTTTTCACAACTTTCAAAAAGAAGAAAAAAATAGAGAGGGATTGATAACAGCAGTCAGAAGAGAGAAAGATGTAATTTTTACAGTCACTCCCATAGCCGCTGTATTAGAAACACCAACTAGTTTTTTGTAATTTTAATATACTATAGTGTTATAAATGTACATACGTGTTTTAAAAAATGAAAATTTAAAAAACTTTGCAGGATTTACAATATTGATGACCATTAAATGCGTCATCACAGACAAAGGGTCTATTATATTTACAATCTTGATAAAACTTTCTGTATTTATAATGATATATATCTTAATACAAAGTCTTCTTGTAAACATCCAAAAGGCTTTATAATGTAGTCATAATATAAGTGGTCTTTGTCTGCTTTGAGTAAAATAACATAAGAATAAGAATGAATTTCTGAAGAATGTTGGTAACCAAACATTTGTTTGGCAGCCATTGACTTCCATATATTTTTTTCAATACTATGGAAGTCAATGGTCATCAACTGTTTGGTTACCAACATTCTTCAAAACATCTTCTTTTATGTTCAGCAGAAGAAATTCATACAGTTTTGGAACAACTTGAAGGTGAGTAAATGATGACAGAATTTTCACTTTTGGATGAACTATTCCTTTAAGTGTTTACAGCTATAAGAAATCATGAATGGATTATTTGACACATTTGCTTTCAATGTTTTATTGTAATATCAACAAAACCATATTGCATTGTTCCAGATGTAAATAGGTTACCAGTGAACTTAAAATATCTTACACTGAAATGAACATTAGCCTCACTGGAAATACTCAAATATGAACAACCACTCCTAACCACTCATGAAATATAGAAAGACACTGTGCAGATTTTAAATAAAAAAATGAACAAAGATATAAGACTTATAATCCATAATAAAACTATAATCCATTATAACTTAAGTGGATGTAACGGTGTTCATCGTGCTTTAAATCTTAAAAGTTATAACCACAAATAGATAAGTATTATAATTAATTATAACTGTTGTTACAATTATTCATGAGATGATACAAAATATTATACATTTTTAAATTTTTTATAAGCTATTATGCATACATTACAATGGCTTAAAATACCCTTATAATGCATTATAAATACAGGCTTCATAAAATGGTATCACTTTACTTAAAGCCATTATATGTATTGCATTAGTATTTTTAATGCATTAATTATAACTTGTATTATAAAACGGTTAGTTCCTGTCCTTGATTCTGATTGGTCAATAGCTGTGTTTTATTCATGATAATACACGGCTATGACCGCTTCACCCAACAGTTCTGTGTATCACTACACAACACCATTAGTAACCACTCTTAGCAATGTGAACTGTTTGTTCTCAATTGATATTGTTCATTGAAGCTTACTGTATTATGTAGAAGATAATGTGAGAAAGAGACTGAGTGAGCAAGTTTATTACCTGCATTCAGATTTAGCATTTTCCTTCAGGTCGGTCCTATGTTCATGATAAAAAATGTCCGATGTACTACCCTTTTAAACAGTTAAAGGGTTAGTTGTATAAGTCGTATTTTTTGTTATTTTTGGACTAAAATGTATTTTAGATGCTTAAAAAACTTCTAACTAACCCACTGATGTCACATGGACTACTTTGATGATGTTTTTATTACCTTTCTGGACATGGACAGTGCACTGTACCTACACTTTCAATGGAGGGACAGAAAGCTGCTCTCGGGACTAAATCTAAAATATCTTAAACTGTGTTCCGAAGATGAACGGAGGTCTTACGGGTTTGGAACGACATGAGGGTGAGTCATTAATGACATAATTTTCATTTATGGGTGAACTAGTGTTAATTTCGGCACCTATTTTTAATTTAGTCTTAGTCTTAGTCTTGTGCCAAATGTCCTTGTTAGTTTTAGTCATATTTAGTCATTCACATATCTTTTTTTGTTAGTCAAGTTTTAGTCGACTAAACGTCTCGTCATTTTAGTCTAGTTTTAGTCAAAAGAAAACTCAAGGTATTTTAGTCAAGTTTTAGTCGACTAAAAGTCTTTCAATTTTAGTCTAGTTTTAGTCAAAAAAATTGTAGTCTTTTTTTAAAAATAACACATTATTACTGAGATTATTACTGATAAACATTTCAGTAAAAAAAGTGTTTCATACATCTCAAACATTGGTTAAATGTCATAATTACCTGACAAAATACACTTGTTGAATGATTTTTGTTGAATGCAAATGTTAAATGTGTCTGGTTTTCAATTTCTGATTTAGGAGACACATTCACAAATGATTAACCTGTGCTGAAGAGTATTTTATATTAACCAACACAATTCAAAAGCTGGGGCCCAACAGACTCCGACTGACAACTTAAGTTACAAAGGTTTTTAGTCAGACATAGATGGCCTCTCCTCTTTCCTGGCTGGTTGCTTGACCATATCTAGAAGCTATTGTAAGAATAAATACAAATATAGCTGCGAGCAGCGATGGCGGGCCCAAGCCCGGTGGCACCGCCACCCCGGTGGCTTCAGGGCAACTGTGCACAGCGGGCAATAGGCACTTAAAACGGTTAAACATCAAAGGACTATGTCAAATTCACTCCACATTTACTGCACTACAAGGTGCCATTATAGAGCCCCTCCTCCCTGCCCATTTTCAAAGGATTACATGTGCCAAGTTTTAACATTATTCTGATGAATTTTGAAGCAAATCAGGTAAAAATAAGAGGGTGATCTCAATGTATGCTGAAAGTGACACATTTTCTGCTTCCAGTTGGTGGCGCTATGACTTTGAATCACAATAGTCAAATCCATGTGATCAGCCTTGTACAACGAAGACTAAGCCAAAGTTTCATCAAAATCAATTAATGTATGCAGAAGTTATAACACTTTGTTTCCCTTTTCTTGCCATAAATTCGTTGCCTCGCCACGGCCAAACCGTTTGAGATATCCAAAATCCGTTTGCAATTAAACAACTTCAATGTGTTAGCAACAAGTTAAAAAAAAGCTTGGTGTAAATTGGATAAACCCTGTAGGAGTAGTAGTATAAAATTCATAGCCTGTTTTTTCAAAAAATTAACATTCAAACCAAAATAGCTGACTTCCTGTTGGTCGGAGCTAATGAATGTAAATTAGAAAATTGTCCGGCTTGATGAGAGTAATATGTGTACCGAGTTTGGTGACTGTAGGAAAAACTAACCCCCCCACTTTTGTCAAAAGGTGGCGCTACTGAGCCCCTCCACCACGCCCATTTCTATGGCTTTGTCCATGTCTACTGGTTGACAATATTGATGTGTGTGTCGAGTTTCATGCAATTTGAAGCATGTTAAGAGCCTCAAAAACACTCAAGAATATTATTACAGTTTGACCTGTTGCCATGGCAACAATATTTCAAATATCAAAAATCCTGTCATAGGTCTACATCTGCTGTGTATTGACATTACACTGATGAAGTTTGAAGCAAATCAGGTAAAAATAAGAGGGTGATCTCAAAGCATTTTAAAAGTGATACACTTCTTGCTGCCATTTGGTGGCGCTATAACTTTGACTCACAATAGTTACATCCATGTGACCAGACTACTACAACCAACACACTCCTGAAGTTTCATAAACATCAATCAATGTATGCAGAAGTTATAACACATTTCCTGTTTCCCTTTTCTCGCCATAAATTCGTTGCCTCGCCACGGCCAAACCGTTTGAGATATCCAAAATCCGTTTGCAATTAAACAACTTCAATGTGTTCGCAACAAGTTAAAAAAAGCTTGGTGTAAATTGGATAAACCCTGTAGGAGTAGTAGTATAAAATTCATAGCCTGTTTTTTTTCAAAAAATTAACATTCAAACCAAAATAGCTGACTTCCTGTTGGTCGGAGCTAATGAATGTAAATTAGAAAATTGTCCGGCTTGATGAGAATAATATGTGTACCGAGTTTGGTGACTGTAGGAAAAACTAACCCCCACTTTTGTCAAAAGGTGGCGCTACTGAGCCCCTCCACCACGCCCATTTCTATGGCTTTGTCCATGTCTACTGGTTGACAATATTGATGTGTGTGTCGAGTTTCATGCAATTTGAAGCTTGTTAAGAGCCTCAAAAACACTCAAGAATATTATTACAGTTTGACCTGTTGCCATGGCAACAATATTTCAAATATCAAAAATCCTGTCATAGGTCTACATCTGCTGTGTATTGACATTACACTGATGAAGTTTGAAGCAAATCAGGTAAAAATAAGAGGGTGATCTCAAAACATTTCAAAAAGTGATACACTTCCTGCTGCCAGTTGGTGGCGCTATAACTTTGACTCACAATAGTCACATCCATGTGATCAGACTCCTATAACGAACACACTCGTGAAGTTTCATAAAGATCAATATATGTATTAAGACGTTATAACACATTTCCTGTTTCCTTTTTCTCGCCATAAATTCGTTGCCTCGCCACGGCCAAACCGTTCGAGATATCAAAAATCCCCTGGCAATTTTTAATCATCAGTGTCTTGACTTCATGCTGACCGAGTTTGGTGGCGATCGGATTAATCGTCTAGGAGGAGTATATCAAATTCCAGAGCATGCGTTTTTCAAACAACCCTTAATAGCTGACTTCCTGTTGGCGTGGCGATTAACTTAGAGCGCGAAAGTTGTTCGGCCCGATGAGGTCTATATGTGTACCGAGTTTCATACTAATACGTGCAAGCATGTTTAATATATGGACCAAATTTTCAGACTTTTTTCAAGGGGGGCGCTGTCGAGCCCCCCTGCCACGCCCGGGTACCAGCCTCTCCGGCGTCCTAATGGCCGCGGATTCCAATGTGTGTGCCAATTTTCAAGAGTTTTTGAGCATGTTAAGGCCCCCAAAAAGCCCCGGAAGACGGAAAAAAAAAAAAAATAATAATAATCCTTAGAAGAACAAGAGGGCCCTGCGCGAATTTTCGCTTGGGCCCTAATGAGGCCTCATTAAATGCAATAATATCAGGAACACACGTGTTATAGTGGAAATAAATATGACTTAATGAAACTTAATGAAAAGCCTAAGATCAAAACTATATATATATATATATATATATATATATATATATATATATATATATATATATATATATATATATATATATATATATATATAAGTATAAAGTAAATTACCAACTTAATGCAAGTTATACATGATATTGCACACACCATTATTGATATTTGGAGCAATATTACATGTAATTGTTAAACTTGATTCCCTTACATATACATTTGCTTTTAAGCCTAATTATTAATTTTGATTATGATGTAATGTGACAGGGGTGTGGGAAGAGGTTTCAGGTTGGGGGTGCTTAGTTTTTTCTGTCACAACTTTTGAATAAGAAACAATATCAAGGCTATAAAACTTGTCAAAACTCCGGGAATCACAAAAGTATCAGTGAGAAGTTGAGAACACTTGTTTAAACAGTGCATACACTCGAACTTGACTGCACATCACATTTTTTTTACTTTATTGATAATGCTTTTAATCGTAATGCAAAGACCGGTCATCGGGACCTAAGCTGTCATGTACAATAAAAGAGCCTGTGCAGCGACAGGAAATATCATTTAACATAAAAAGCCTGCCTAGACGGTGGACTTGCACTGTTTTTTTTGTTTGTTTTTTTTTGAGCGGTGTGGACGAATTCTTTCTACGCACACACTATTTTATTTCTTGATAACAGACCGCTGCTAACTATAACACACCGTTGCCATGGACACACAGGATTCTAACCGTAGAGACGGAGCGCACTATTTTCTTTAGCGGAAGCAATACAATCGTTTTTAAATCAATAAACTCCTTTTTAAATCATCATTTTGTGTCAAATTATTGATTTATTTGGTAGGTAGTCAGCCTAATCAGCCTGTTGGGGTTGTATTAGCTATAACAACCGCCGCGCTGAGACGATTGTAGACGAAAATTAAGAGAGATTTTATCTTAGTTTTTATTTCATACAAAACATTTTCGTCTCGTTTTTTTGTCAACAATAATGCATGTTAATTTAGTCTTAGTCAGCGTTTTTGGACAGTGGTGCAGTCTTTCATCGTCTCGTCTTTGCCACCATCTAATGGCGTAATAATGTAACTGCTGTTGCTGTTCACGGTCAGGGGCTATTTTTTTCAGGCGTAAGGAAGGAGGGAAGATAGTTTAATTCATGAAAGTTGCACTGATACATATTTTTGGCTTTATTTTTCGTATTGTGTGGTAACCGTTTTATAAAAGCAATAAGGTACTCAAGGCTGTGCTGTATCGTGAATAAGTCATGGATGAAGGGGTTACTCCACTTCACGCTGCGCCTAACAGCGGCATTCAGCTGTGACTTATTCATGATACATCACAGCCTCGAGTACCTTATTGCTTACATGTATGGTCTCATCAATAATTGTAACTATAGTTTATTATTATTATTATTATTATTATTATAACTCTCTACTCATTCAACATACCCTTAGAAAGTATAACGCATTAAAACACTTGACAAACAACTACTTCAGCTGTAACAAGGAATCTGCAAATATTATAATGCATTTTAACTTTGGTTACAATTATTTATAAAAAGATTTTATTTATAATTATTTATAATTATAATGTACATTATGAATACAGCATTATACATAAAGGCTTTAAGTAAAGTGTTGGCCATAAAATCTTTAATATAGCTGCCGTTTACTAAAGATGAAACTCAGAACAGAATGGTCACAGAAAATCTCCTACACTGAAAAAAAAAAAGGTAACAATTAAATTTCTAAATTTTTACCTAAATGTTTTATTTTTTTTTTTATTTTTTTTTTTTTTAAAGTTATACTATTTTATTTTAAGGTGCCCTTGTTATAGTTTAATTATACAAATAAGTACAGAATAATATTAATTAACAAAATGTACTTACTATAGAATTACGATTAGGGTTTGGTTTAGGGTTATAGTTGCTTGTAATTATGCTTTTTTTTCTATATTATGACAATAGTAACACCATGTTATTACTATAGTAAGTACATGCAAGATGAGTAACAGGGACACTAAAATAAATAAAATTATTTAATATAGCTGAATCAACTTACATTTATACCAACAAAACTCTATTTTATGGGTTAAAGAAGGTAAAAATAGCTCTTTACAGTAACAATTACAGGGTTTTTTTTTTAACAGTGTATAGATATCCTGTATGGATATAGAAAGCGTTTCTCCCCGAAAGCCCGTTTTTTTAAATCTGCATACTGTGCTCAGCATATTCTCTGCATATGGGTCTCAAATTTTTGAAAGATGAGTGTTTATTTTAGAAATGCTAATGCAGCCCACCTCAAAGCGGATACACACACCTCTACACGGCTCTGAACATGTGCCGTACACCGCGCCACCTGCACCAGTGGACATACTGTGAGCACAGAGCGAGAGAGAGACGTCTGCCAAAAAGGAGAATTGAAGTACTCCAGAAGAGGAGAGGAGAACAATAGCATCACTCCTCCCTCTTCTTCCTCCCCCTGGACCCCTGCCTCCACCCCTCCCTCCTCACGCCCTCAGAAGACGAGCGCGGCGATGGAAACGCGCCCCAAGAAGGTTAATATGCCCGCTTTGATCTCCGTCAGGCCACACCGAGTAAGAATTCATTTACATTTCAGATGAAAAGGGTGACAGTATAAAAAGCCATCTTGTTTCTGGTATGTGAGAGTCTGTAATGGGCCGGGAATGTGAGAGAGGAAGTGGCAGGGAACCCCCAACACCCCCCATCTCTCTCTCTCTCTCTCTCTCTCTCTCTCTCTCTTCGCTCCTCTGCCGCCTGCACTGGGAAACAGATGAAAGCAAAGCGAGCTCAAAATGCAGCTTTCTACTGAAACATGGGGACCAAATGCTGTGACCCAAACTTTCAAAAGAGACGCTGGCTCCACACATTATTAATTTAGCAGCACTGTTTCATGGGATTGTTTGTTGAGATCAAAAAAGGTACTTTGTGAAAAATGCTGTAAAAATTGCAAGTTGGAAAGATTTGGAAAGATGGAAAGTGGGAGCAGTCTTAGCACTTGTCTCTATCACTAAACATATTTACATTTTTACTACTGCTCCTTCTTATTTTTCGCTCTTATTTTCCAAACACGCTAGTCATCTTGCTAAATGGGAACACCCGACAAGTCCTGCCGTTTTGGAGATGCTCTGACCCAGTTGTGTACCCATCACTATTTGGCCCTTGTCAAAGTCACTCAGATCTTTTCGCTTGCCCATTTTTCCTGCTTCCAACACATGAAATTCAAGAACTGACTGTGCTGTCTAATATGACAGGTGCCACTGTAATGATGTAATCAATGTTATTCACTTCCCCTGTCAGTGCTTTTAATGTTGTGGCTGATCAGTATAGATATACAAGGGTCTCACAATATGACCCTTTTAATGACTAAAGTATGTAATTTAATTAATTTATTTTGTAGTGTTATTCTAGTTTGAAAAAGTGCAGAATAAAGTAAAATAGAAATTAGGAAAAATCACTGTTTGCAGCTCATATGCAAATAGCATTATAAACAAGTGTTACTTTTCGTGCCAATAAATCAGACTACACTGAAATCGAGAGACACAAAAGTATAGAGTAGAAATTCTTCAGAAAATATTTCCACAATTTTGTAACATGAATTTGGGTTCAACAGAGCTCTCTGAGAGATGCGTACCTGACTGGATCTGCACTGCAGCCTGCTCACGCTCTTTCTTTATCAGCTTCAGATTCTGACGGGCCGTGTAACCCCTCCAGGCTGAACAGAGACAAAGAGAAAGAGTTGATGGGAATAAAACACAGAGAATTAGTTTTTGTAAACTGGTAAACAATTTCTAGAGGTCACAGTAATGTACTACAGATCGGATATCAACATTAAGGTTTTTTTTTTTTTCTGTTGGCCTAGTCCAACGAGTAGTTCAGATATTTACTAACAATATTTTCCCTGGATAAACAGTTATATACAGTATACAGTTATATACAGTATATGAAAAAGTTATTTTTAGTAACATTTTAGTACATTTATAGTAAGGTTTTTGATACACTGAACAATAATTTATTATAATATACACTACTGTTCAAATGTTTGAAGTCAGTAAGATGTTTTAAAGAAATTAATACTTTTAATTAGAATTGATCAAAAGTGGCAGGAAATAAATTTATAATGTTGCAAAAGATTTCTATTCTAAAAAAAATGCATCACTGTTTTCACAAAAATACTAAGCAGCACAACTGTTTTCAACATTGCTAATAATTAGAAATGTTCCTTGAGCAGCAAATCTATTATAAGTTCCCTGTGTCATGTCTGGGCTCTTATGTTGTTCTGTCCCTGTTTCTTGTTCATGCCATCTTTATAGTTTTCCCTGTTGATTAGTCCTGATTGTTTCCAGCTTGTTACCCCTTATGTATAAATAGCCCTTGTGTTTCCTTTGTTCTTTGTCAGTCATTGAATGTATTGTGCGTGTTCGTGTTCCCAGTGTTTCCCTGTTTTGGTTTTGTTTTGTTTTCATTAAACTCACTCCTGCACCTAGATTCTTCATTTCCGTCTGCCTTCCTAGGTCCCCAGTGTTACAGAATAATTTCTGAAGGATCATGTGACACTGAACACTGGAGTAATCATGGCATCACAGGAATATATTTCATGTGGTGATCACTGTTACATCCACACTCACACCAGTCATTATCCGGACTCACAGCATGAATTCTGAGCCTCTCTCCCATCTATACCTTGTTACCCTCATCAGCCACCGTATTTAAGGACCTGTACTTCCCTTTTACCGTGCAAAGTCTTGTATCTTTCTAGTGCATTACTGAGTGTTGTTTCCACTGCTGTGTTTTCTGTGTATGACCTTGCTTTTCTTGTGCTTATACCTTTGCCTTTCATTTAGACTTGTTTGCTTAATTGGACTTGCTGGATTGAACTCTCACCTGTCTTTTGACCCTGTCTTCATATATGCCTAATAAATACTCTGCACATGGATCCTGCTGTGCCTTTCAAATTTTTTGTGTTACAGAAGACTTCGCACTATTGATCCAGCAGAGTCTTCCATCCATGCCATGCTGGCCTTGCAGTCCGCCACCATGGATGAA
Organism: Chanodichthys erythropterus; assembly: GCF_024489055.1. Taxonomy (NCBI): domain Eukaryota; kingdom Metazoa; phylum Chordata; class Actinopteri; order Cypriniformes; family Xenocyprididae; genus Chanodichthys; species Chanodichthys erythropterus. The sequence continues at coordinate 8,784,912 of NC_090234.1, forward strand.
GTTCTCATTCATCTGTGGCAAGATTCTGTCACATTAGGTATAGTATCTTCCAACAACACAACACCAGTTGCTGTCACCAACACCTAATGCTCCACAGGCTGCATTCAGCACTGTAAATCCTTTACATCGCTCTTCTGGAATAGTTTGATGGCACCCCCAGATGCTACAGAGGATTTCCTACTCCAGTGCTCACTTTATTTCCACTCAGCAGCCATAAACTTTCCCCACCAAGGAGGACAGGGTAGCATTTGTTATTAATCTTTTGTGTGGAAGAGCGCTAGAGTGGGCCACCACCATGTAGGATCATACGTTTAACTCGTCTGTATGATGTTTTCGAGCACCCTGTTGGTGGGATAAGTGTTGAGAATCATTTGGTTACATGCAAGGCAAGGCAATTTGACGGTGACTATCCTGAGAACTATGATGCAGGGAACCGTACTATGATGTGGGAAGCTGTTTACCATAGTGGTTGCTTTTTAAGAGTGGAGGCACTAGCTGGAGGAAGCCCAACACCCCTTTGTTCTGCTGACTAACCATAAGAACATGGAGTACATACAGGGAGCCAAAAGACTGGACACTAGACAAGCTAGTTAGGCCTTGTTTTTCTTTCATTTCCACTTCTCTGTCACCAAACGGCCGGGATCTAAAAACATCAAAGCAGATGCTCTCTCTTGTATGCACACGGACAGCAATCACTCTGAAACTATCACCACCATCCTGCCCTCATCACTGGTAGTGGCTCCGGTCCAATGGAACATCATGAAAGAGATAACACATGCACAATTAACTGAACCCACCCCTTCTCAGTGCCCACAGGCGATGGACATATGTCCCCCAAACTCTGCGCTCTCATGTTATCCTTTGGGTCCACATGTTATTAAGCTCTGGACATCCAGGTGAGAACTGCACCACACAGTTGGTGCAGAACCGTTTCTGGTGGCTCTCTCTAGCCTCGGACATTTCCTCATTCATCATAAACTGTGCAAACTATGCGTAAGTGAAACTGCCCAAGAACTCCCTGCTGGTCTTCTTCATCCTTTTCCCATACCTCACCAGCCATGGTGTCACCTAGGTGTTGTCTTAACATCATGCTGACTCAACATCAGCCTCACCTCCGGGTATCACCCACAGTCCAATGGGAGAGCAGTTCAATCAGGAGATTGGCCAGTTCCTATGGACCTACAGTCGTTTATTTCCATGGTCAGACTATTCACAAAACTCCCTCTGCAAACCCTCCACAGGCATGAACCCTTTTGAGCTTGTATTAGGATTCCAACCCCTGCTGTTCCCCTGGTCTGTCGAGTCTGCAGATCTTCCCACGGTGAACCACTGGATGCATCAGAGCAATCAGGTCTGTGACACTGCCTACATACATCTCCAATGAGCCATCTGTCAACAAAAGATCCAGATGGATTGGCACCGATGTCCCTTTCCCATGCTTCTCCCTGGGCAGAGGGTCTGGCTGTCTACCAGTGACCTCAGACTCCCGTGAAAGAAATTCAGTCCCAGGTATGTTGGCCCTTTCAAAATCATCAGTCAGATTAACCCTATAACATACAAAGTCTTGCTTGGGCCTGAGCCCCACAGAGGACTCTACCTCTCCACCTCCCCTTGAAGTGAATGGTCCGCACCCTCCAGGATTGCCGGCGTAGGGGCCAATGCATGTTTTACCTGGTGAACTGGGAGAGATACGGACTGCAGGAGCGCTTGTGGATAGCATTGGATGACATCCTGGATCTTGCCCTGATCATGGAATTCCACACCTGTCATCCAGATCATCCACGACCCAGACCTCATGGTCAAAGGGGTCTGGGGTCCAGGGGTCTGGTGGCATTACTGTTACCCTGACTCACCGCATGAGGAAACTATCTACTGAATTCTGGACCTCTGTCCCACCTGCACCTTATCACCATATTTAAGGACCTGTATTTCCCCTTTACCTTGCAATGTCTTGTATCTATCTAGAGCATTTCTAAGCTTTGTTTTTGTGTATGACCTTGCTTCTTGTGTTCACCCCTTTGTCTTTCATTTGGACTTGTTTGCCACGTTGGACTGTCTTGCTGGATTGAACCCTCGCATGTCTTTCGAACCTGTCCTTATATTTGCCCAATAAATACTAATAAGTGGCTTCTTTTAAAAAAAAAAAAAAAAAAACATACAGACCCCAAAATTTTGAAAGGTAGTGTATGTAACTCAAAGCCAGTTATTAAATTATAAACAATTCTTTTGGAAAAAACTAAGAACAGACTACCTTTGTTTAGAATTTTTTTAAAGATTTGTCCTTGAAAATGCAACACATGTGTTCTTACTACTGAGCCCTGCATATCCAGTACATCAGTTATCAGAAGTGTTCTTCGGTAATGAGTTTGAGTTACAAGAACCTGACTGAATGATAACTGCCCCGTTGTTTCGTTTCTCTCTCTCTTTGCGGTACCGCCGAGCTCCCAGCCAGCCCTTTGTGTAGGCCTGCATCAATACCACTCGAGCAATCACTTCCCGCAACATCAGATTGAGCTGCTCCACGTGATAGTACTTCAGAAACACCTGCAAAGACACAAACACACATCTATGCAGATACAGGGAAGCATGCTCATACCTCACAATGAACACTCTACCTTCATGTGTCTGTCTGGAACATGAAACAATTGCAATCAAGGGGTTCAGGATGAAACAGGACACAAGAATGTGAGGAAAGAAACCATGACTTGGAAGCACTGGTCTGACAGTAAATGCACTAAAAGAAAAATCTAGAATTGTTTTCTGTGCTATTAAAGGTAAATCAATAATACATTACATATATATCTGTAGTAGACATGCCACTTAACCTTCTCTGAAACACAAAGTCAGATATGTGTACAGCTTGTTTAGTTAGTTGAACAATGTCTAGATCTCTTCCTGCCTGATCCACAGCTCTATGTATATTCTATCAGACATTCAAACAGCTGTTAGAAGAATAATAGTGAAAGTGGAACGGTTATAATACAAGTGGAATACCAGTCATGCACTGTAAAAAAATAATTTTCAAAGTTGTAAAAAAGATTATTGGAGTATGTCTTATAAGAACGTACCATTTCACTATTTTTACTTCAAAACTGTTTAATTTTGTTTAATCATGCATAATTCAAGTCTTCGATTCTTTGTAGTTACTGTAATTTGTGAGTGAAATTAGTTTCTACACCTTTTTTTAGTGTAGGATCTTTTAAATCCCAAAGCCTCTCTCTCTTTGTCAGCAGAAACTAACAAACCAGTGACCAAACCTATACACCTTGACAAAACAGATCTACAACTACACTACTCATCAGGATTGGTCTCTGGACTGGGACCAATGCTATTACTATTAACTATGTATTTACCACAGATGGACAGAGAGAAAAAGCGAATGCACAGAAAATAAAGAAGACATTTCATGAGGATGATAACTCTACCTTGGTCTTGCCCAGGACCCAGTGTTCCAGTTTGGCTCTTTGCAGTATAATGACAGCATTCTCTTTACTGCCTTCTGGCATCTGATGTGCACGAAAGGCCAGATAGTAATACCTACAAGAAAACAAAACAATCAGACTCAAATTATACCAGTCAGAAATGCAGAGTGTTAAACAAACTTTTTTTCGCAAGCTCACCATTTCTCAATCACCAGAAGTAAAAATCTATACGTAGGCTATAAACAAACAAACAAACCACGGTCACATGACTTCAATGTCACCATCATGAAGCTTCCAGCCACTCTTTCAATCTTTATTCAAAAAACATTTTACCTGAAAGTTTAGTTACAATAGTTCGCAAGACCATATTTATAAAAAATAAAGGTTGTAGAAGCTAGAGTTAAATTAGTGAGTAGATGACTTTATCTGTTTGGTGTCATGATTATTAGGCTAATGTCCCAACAACCTTTGTAGTCATAAAAGTAAAAGCTTAAAAAAAAAAAATAAATAAATAAATAATTATATATATATATATATATATTGATATATATATATATATATATATATATATATATATATATATATATATATATATTTTTTTTTTTTTTTTTAGGCTAATATCCCAACAATTAGGCTAATGTCCCAACAACCTTTGTAGTCATAAAAGTAAAAGCTTAAAAAAAAAAAAAAAAAAAATTATATATATATATTAATGAGGTATTATTGATGTATTTTATGTCATTAAATAAAACATGAAAATACAGTTATTTTTTTATTTATTTATTTTTTATAAGTAAGGTGTGGTGACGTATTTTTGTAGAATTAAAAGAAAAAAAACCCCTTTGATTTCAGGACAATGTAACTGGAAGCGCTAAAATGAGTTAAAAAAAAAGTGCTAAAAATGTTTTGGCCTACAAACATACGTCATCCCCACAACATTCTATATTTAACTAAATTTTTTAAATATTTTAGTTATATTTTAATGTTAACTTGACACCCTTCACTAAATTAAGTATTACATACTAAACAAAGCCTCTCATTATTTTTGCACAGACCTCAAGAATGTTTTAAGACTGTTTTACACGGAAAAAGATAAAAGACCATGGTGAGACTTATCTTTCTAGATCTCTATATTTCAATGATAGCATCTTTCTGTGACAAAAACCTTTGATGGTCAGGACAGAAATATAAAGCATCACCTGATTCTCTGATAAGTCTATAAATATGGGGCCTTAGTTGCCTTGTTGTTATTGTCTGGGGGCCTTCAGTTGTCCTTCTGAATATACCTGCCTATAAATAAACTGGCATGAAACTCATAAATGTGTCTCATCGAAATTTCTGAAGCTTGCGGTTGATGCTGGGTATTTACTCACTCTAAAGGGGAAGATATCAGCCTATGTGTTTAAGAAAGAATACTGCTTTTGATTCCACTTGAACCGTGGTCTTTCATAATTTCTGATAGTAGTTATGTCTCTGGTAGAAAATACAAAAAGGCTCTCCTTAATGACATCAGAGAAGGTTTTCCAAAAAGATCCATTTCAATCTATTTCTTCATATAGAAGTTGTTATTTTTACAGGAACAGGAAGAGCTCTAGACGTTGTCCGACTAAGGACATGCAAACAGAACGGTCACAGAGTATTTCTTTTTCATGCAAACTGGTTGGGGGAAGTCTGGGGAAAATAATGATAATCAGGACACTTCTGTGCTCAAAAGGACGACGGGAAAAAAAGCCAGAGAGAGTCTTACGTTTGAGCGGCCCCTCTGAGTGTGGAGAAAAATTGTCTGGGATGTTTATGTAAAAGAGATGACCTACATGTCCACCATCTCACAGCCCACGAGAGAAAGAGATGGATGGGTTGAAAGAAAACACAAGAAAGTGAAAAGTTTATGGAAAATGAAGTGTGATTCCCTAAGCCTCGGAAAAGTAAATTTGGACCATGAATTTCCTCGGCGCTGAGAAACTTTCAGCGGATTCACTCCGCCCCTTCAAAGTACCATTTCACCACTAATTACTCAACCAGAGTCTAATTTAGCATCACTTGTATTCTCAAAGGCTTAATGACCTATTATTGATGATTACGGTCTTCTTTCAGCACTATCAAAATATATAGATAATAAACCTGCAATGTGAGTTTCCCAGGAGCTTCAGGGAGCACTAGAGGAGGTGGGTATATTCAATATGCGCTCATGGAGCAGTCTCTAAGCTTTGATCTCTCTAACTGTCTGTCTGTCTGTCTTTCTTCCTTCTTTTCATGAAGCCCAAGAGCTCCAGCTAATTAAATCTAATAAAATTCCTGTAGTCCAACAGGAACGCCTGGAATAATGTCATTTTGACTGCATAACTGATGAAGCCTGGACTTGGAGTCAGAATGTATTTTTTTTTTCTTTGCAGGATAACATAATCATTATGACCACCGTTATTAACATATCCTCAGTAAAATGGAGCAGGAAAAGTGTTCTGGGTGGTTGTTCGGTGGTTTCTTTGTGAACCAAGTCTATAATATTATGAACTCTAAAGTCTCTCCTTCAATATAAGTCTAAGGGAGTTCCTCCAGTTGAAAATCATAAGTTAACAGCACACATAAGTTACATACCAAAGTTTCCTATTCAGGGTTAAAGGGATAGTTCATGCAAAAATTTCTTTCATTAATTACTCACTCTCATGTCATTCCAAACCAAGACTTTTGTTCATCTTTGGAACACAAATGAAGGCATTTTTAATATTCTCTCATCATTTTTGCCCATCCTTTGAAAGTCCAACCTAAATTTTCAAGCTTCAAAAAGTTAATAAATGCATTGTAGAAATAATTCATATGAACTGAGTGGATTATTCCAAGACTTCTGAGGAGACACTATCACTTTATATGATGAATGGATTTAATTTAGGCTTTTATTCACATTTAATAATTGATCAACAAATGTGCATAGAGCTCATCAAATATGGTAAACCATGCCAAATGAAAGAATAATAAAAATTTCTTAATTTGTGAAAGATGAATGAAAGTCTTATGGGTTTGGAACACCATTTTTGGGTAAACTTATCCTTTAAGTGTTTATTTAGATCCCTAACCCTAAATATGAGCAATATCAGCAAGTATCACTAATTAAACAAACCGCAAAATGAAAAAAAAATCCCATTTTATGTAACTTCATGTAACTCAGGAATCAGCTTATGAAGTGCATCAAATATTTAACTCAACAGTATTCTCCCTGACTTCCTGTGATGAATTGTCAGTCGTGTTGTGTCATTCCTAATTTCTCTCCTCCCGCTCTCATTAGCAGCTTGTGTTTTGTATGATCTTCGTTGTTTCTCAGGCCCTGTGGGACAAGCACAACACTCATTCTGTGAGCGTTATGTTACACTGTGGATGTTTTCTACCTGTTAACAAACTCCTCAATGAGTATCCGGTGAGAATAACCCTGCCGGCGGATGTTGACGGTCTCTAGGATGCCGGTGTAACGCAGCTGAACCATTACACGCTCCTTATTGAATCGCAGAGCCTGGCGGTCATCATTGGGTTTGATACAGCGGACGAAATGAGGCGTGCCCACCACCATCTTAGACAGCAGGTCCATGAGAGAGTACTGAAAAAGAAGATATGCAAACACGTTGTGTTTTCATAATAATTTCACATAATGACTTTTATACTGTAAAAAATATATTCTGTCCCCTTAACTCTACTCCTAAATACAACCCTCACAGAAAACTTTCTGCATTTTTACATTTTCAAAAAACATGATTTATAAACTATTTTCCACATGGACAGCAAAAAATGTCACCACAAGGTCAAATATTTCTGATAAATTGTATTGCCACCCAAACGTAGGGTTTACACACTCACACACACATAATGTACCTTTTAAAGTGGCAATACTGTTTAACTTTGTGCCCTGTGTATGATGAGACATGGTCAATAAAAAAAAAAAAAAAAAAATTCTTTGCACTGTGTTAAGTAGTTTGATGTACAAATGTAAGATGTGTTATACTAGAGTTTTTTTTTTTTTTCGTTTAGTGATAATATTTTCTTTAAAGTTATTTATTTAAAGTTTTGTTTCTTATTTTGGTCATCAGTAATGTACATTAGGGTGTTTCGTGTCATCTATTTTCTATTATTTAGTAAATGTTTATTGCATTATTTTAGTGTCAAGTGTTTTACCCAGACGGTGTTGTGTTTGTGTGTTTGACCCTGAGCGCCATCTATATATGAGTATTGGTCATGTTTGATGGACAGGCCACTTAAAATGAACTTAAAATGAACTGTGGCTTTCTATTGTGCCACCTGTAGCCTACTATTATGGTGTTTCAGTACATTTTAAGGTAAAAAGCAGATTTTGGTTGTTCAAAGAGATTGGTATATTAATATTATATCACTTATATGGTTATGCATTGTAAAATATACATACATCCCATAATAAAAAGAAACATTGTCAGAATATATTTTACAATGAATTTCTGGCAACCACAGAATTTTTTTAAACCATAAATTTAACAGGATTTTATTTTATTTATTTATTTTTTTACAGTGGGTTAAGTTCTATAATGAAATAAAATGTATAACTCTGTAGATTTTGTAATCGTTGCAAGGAGGAACTAAATATTCTGTTAATTAGCCAAGCAGACACATTTATTGGCAATGCTGATAATCACAAAATGTCCACAAATCGTCTGATTAAAGGGATACAGCGAGTATGGAAAGTATTCAGACCCTCTTAAATTTTTCAATCTTTGTTACATTGCAGCCATTTGCTAAAATCATTTAAGTTATTTTTCTTTCCCTCATTAATGTACACACAACACCCCATATTGACAGAAATACACAGAATTGTTGACATTTTTGCAGATTTATTAAAACAGAAAAACTGAAATATCACATGGTCCTAAGTATTCAGACCCTTTGCTCAGTATTTAGTAGAAGCACCCTTTTGATCTAATACAGCCATGAGTCTTTTTGGGAAAGACGCAACAAGGTTTTCACACCTGGATTTGGGGATCCTCTGCCATTCCTCCTTGCAGATCCTCTCCAGTTCTGTCAGGTTGGATGGTAAACGTTGGTGGACAGCCATTTTTAGTTCTGTCCAGAGACGCTCAATTGGGTTTAAGTCAGGGCTCTGGCTGGGCCATTCAAGAACAGTCACGGAGTTGTTGTGAAGCCACTCCTTCGTTATTTTAGCTGTGTGCTTAGGGTCATTGTCTTGTTGGAAGGTAAACCTTCGGCCCAGTCTGAGGTCCTGAGCACTCTGGAGAAGGTTTTCGTCCAGGATATCCCTGCATTAATCTTTCCCTCGATTGCAACCAGTCGTCCTGTCCCTGCAGCTGAAAAACATCCCCATAGTATGATGCTGCCACCACCATGCTTCACTGTTGGGACTGTATTGGACAGGTGATGAGCAGTGCCTGGTTTTCTCCACACATACCGCTTAGAATTAAGGCCAAAAAGTTCTATCTTGGTCTCAATCAGACCAGAGAATCTTATTTCTCACTATCTTGGCAAACTCCATGCGGGCTTTCATGTGTCTTGCACTGAGGAGAGGCTTCCGTCGACCACTCTGCCATAAAGCCCCGACTGGTGGAGGGCTGCAGTGATGGTCTGACTTTCTCAACTTTCTCCCATCTCCCGACTGCATCTCTGGAGCTCAGCCACAGTGATCTTTGGGTTCTTCTTTACCTCTCTCACCAAGACTCTTCTCCCCCGATAGCTCAGTTTGGCCGGACGGCCAGCTCTAGGAAGGGTTCTGGTCGTCCCCAACATCTTCCATTTAAGGATTATGGAGGCCACTGTGCTCTTAGGAACCTTAAGTGCACCAGAATTTTTTTTGTAACCTTGGCCAGATCTGTGCCTTGCCACAATTCTGTCTCTGAGCTCTTCAGGCAGTTCATTTGACCTCATGATTCTCATTTGCTCTGACATGCACTGTGAGCTGTAAGGTCTTATATAGACAGGTGTGTGGCTTTCCAAATGAAGTCCAATCAGTATAATCAAACACAGCTGGACTCAAATGAAGGTGTAGAACCATCTCAAGGATGATCAGAAGAAATGGAAAGTACCTGAGTTAAATATATGAGTGTCACAGCAAAGGGTCTGAATACTTAGGACCATGTGATATTTCAGTGTTTCTTTTTTAATAAATCTGCAAAAATGTCAACAATTCTGTGTTTTTCTGTCAATATGGGGTGCTGTGTGTACATTAATGAGAAAAAAATGAACTTAATGATTTTAGCAAATGGCTGCAATATAACAAAGAGTGAAAAATGTAAGGGGGTCTGAATACTTTCCGTACCCACTGTAGTTCACCCAAAAATGAAAATTTGATGTTTATCTGCTTACCCCCAGCGTATTCAAGATGTAGATGACTTTGTTTCTTCAGTAGAACACAAATGATGATTTTTAACGCATCATTAACAAATGATGATTTTTCAATGGCAACCCAATCTATAAGAGTAAAAAAAAACATGCACAGACAAATCCAAATTAAACCCTGCGACTTGTGACAACACATTGATGTCCTAAGACACGAAACGAGCGAGAAACCGAACAGTATTTATATAATTTTTTACCTCTAATACACCACTATGTCCAACTGCCTTGAGTGCACGAACGGCATCCGGTGTGTGAGGTGTGTACGTTATTTTGTTACTTTTCGTAAGGGCAGCTTTACAAATAAAAAGGACACATACAAAGATCTTGTTCTCATACCTCAGTTGGATGTGGAAAAACCATAGGCACAGCTGATGGTTTAAGTCGTACGTGATCCTCTCCTGTGTATGTAAAATCATCAGGGGAAAAATGATCGCTGCAGACCCTCAACAACTTTAGTACGTTAATGGGTGTGTTTATATCCAAAGAGCAATCAACCATAATTTCAGGCGAGCAGGCTCAGAAGTTGGGAATACGTGGAAAGTCACCACTCCCGAATGAGTTCGCATGAGAGAACGTAATCTTTTAGTTTAAAGTTAGTTTGAATAATCCGGATAAGCGCAAGTAAGTACCATTTTGATTAGCCGTTGTACCAACAATGTTTGTGCACTGTGTAAACAATGAGTGACGTATACGCACGAGAGATCACTTCCGGCGCTTGCGTAAACTACGCCAGAGCTCGTACACACCTCACGCACTGGATGCCATGCACGCACTCAAGGCAGTTGGACATAGTGGTGTATTAGAGGTAAACAATTATATAAATACTGTTCGGTTTCTTGTGCAAACTGATCGTTTTGTGTCTTAGGACATCAATGTGTTGTCACAAGCTGCAGGGATTAATTTGGATTTTTCTGTGCATGTTTTTTTTTACTCTCATAGATTTTGTTACCATTGACATTGCATTATATGACTGACAGATGGCAACGGTTTGAGTTAAAAATCATCATTTGTGTTCTACTGAAGAAACAAAGTCACCTACATCTTGGATGCCCTGGGGGTAAGCAGATAAACATCAAATTTTCATTTTTGGGTGAACTATCCCTACTAAGCACTCTGCTTTCTCACAGTAGTGACTTATAAGATATTAAAACAGAACGATAAAACCCAAAACTGACAATGTGACGTGCAGAGGACTCACTCTGAAATAAGATGCCACTGTCTGTCTCCTCATGTTAGTGGTTTCCTCAGGGTGACGCATCATTTCCATGGTGTCCACCTAAACACACACAAAAACACACTTGCTGTAGCTTAGCCTACATGTGCACATCACCAGTATACATGTACACAGAACTGGTCACATCCACTTTAGCACTAGGATGAATTATCGGTAACACTTTACAATTACAATAAGGTTTCTGTAAAGTGTGGTCAGGCAAAGGAAGAGGAGATGGAGAGCTGGATCTGAAAGCAGCCATATAACTTTATTTCTAAACAAAAACAAAGAAGATAATCCAAATGAGAGGAGTCCCAGGAGTAGACACACGTTACAGCTTTGGCATGTCCACAAAGTAAATACTGGACATAGAACTGAACCAAACTCAGGGGTTTATGCTGCCGTCACGTGCTATCGAAATTTGATAATTTCCACTTCTGAAGACTTGATTACGAGCTCATCACATTCGAAATGGGAGGGTGTTCATGTGCAATTTTTACCTAGGAAACTCATATTTATGATAATTCTGAGATCACATGAAGGCAGCATAAATACACAGATAATGAGCAACTAAACTAAAAACAGGTGTACAGCATAATCAGTTACTATGGAAACTAGTGACTAGAACAAAGCAAAATGAAACAGGAAACAATAACATACAAACTAAAAGTCCATGGAACACAAACTGAAACTGACAAAATCTAACAGTTTCATTTATTTAACATTAGTAAACTATACTAGTAAACACAAACAAACAATGAACAATACTTCAACAGTGTTTGTTGATCTAAACATTAAACACTAACATTAACAAAGAATAGAGGGTATGCATTGGCATCACTTTCCCACACCGCTTCAGCTGGACTGAGTGGCAAAAGAGCCTGCTGCATGACTGGATTTAATAGGGGAAACTGTGAAAACACGAGTAAAACAAACGATTACACTAAAGGTTGGGCTCGATAGTGTTCCTGTTACAACTTAACAAAGATCCAATAATCCATGGATATTGACATGCAGCCAGGAATCATGTTTCCTGACATTTATATGTGCCTGAATTCAATGCCGAGGAAATACATAAAGCACATTTGTCTGTGAATGCTTAATATAAATACAATAGTAGGTCTAAATTCCAGTGATGATTTATATTATTGTTATATATATTGTCATATTGTCCAGCCCTAAAACATATATAGCGTTTGTCAGTGTTTATTTAAAAACATCCAATTACGCAGAATATAAGATGGTAAATATTTAACTGATGAGTTGTCAATATAATATATAACAAAACATGATTTTGGGGTATGATTTTACCTCAAATTCAACATATTGACAAAATGGTAACTGCAAATCCACATTTCTCTGCCTGGAGTCCAGTTGTTTCTGTAAACTGTAGGAATCCATTAGCTTCTCTTTTCTGTAAATTTCGTCAGTCTGTAAAAATATACCTTTTTGTATAGTCAATTGCAGAGCTCTTTCCCATTTTAGATGTGTTTTGTGTGTTTTTTGCAGCATTCAAGCTGAAAACCAATGCTGCCACTCAGTCTTTTTGCCACTCAGTGTACGTAACCACAGTCACTCCGGCTAACTATGACGTCATGTGCATACCCCTCTATAATAAATGCTGTTAAAAAAATATGTTCATTGTTAGTACATGTTAGCTAATGCAAGTATTAGTATTGTTAACGAATGTGACCTCGTTGTAAAGTGTTACAGAATTATCATGCTAGTAAAATGAAGTTATATTTTCACAAAAATATAAGTGTGTTTGTAAGACAGAGAAGAGAGAGAGAGAGAGAGAGAGAGAGTGTGTGTGTGTGTGTGTGTGTGTGTGTGTGTGTGTGTGTTTGTGTCATTTCTAAACAACACATTTACATGAGACTACTATTTATAGGGACAATGATCAATTAATATATATATGTAAAGACACAAAACAAGCACTTTAAAACATCATGATCCAGGCAAAGATCCCTGAACACGATTGGTTTGCTTTCAAAAGGAACTTCACGTTTCCAACTGCTCCTAACAAGGACAAGATATGATGTGTATAACAGCCATCTCTATAACAGACCTCATGAATTTATCAAGGTAATGCATAATTTAAAGCAGGTCTATACCAGCAAAGTGTATCTTAATATTCTATTTCATCTGAGTGCATGGAGGTAGGTGTGTGTGATCTTTATGAAAAACGGCTGAGAAACTGAAGGGTTGGACATGAACCTTGACTGAGAGACAATCGAACTAACCCAGTGTTTTAATAAGACATCTGTCCCACTTCTGCTTACACACAGGGCTTTGTAAAGTGTCTCATCTGTGACTGAAGCAGTTTAAAAGTATCTGCAATATTAACTGGAACCAATTAATTGGGTTCTGTGCAGCGATGTCTAATTATATTTCTCTGATACAGCAGGTAGTCTGCAGGACTGTTTTAATCTTACCAACAGAACACAGGAAAAGGGAGAAATAATTATCCAGGAGGTTCTTTCATGAGAACAGTAACTCAGAACTGTAGTTTGGACACATTACTGCAGTGTGAAGCAGACTTCCCAAAACCAGCTTTATGAAGCTAAAGAAATGCAAACTTCACCTAGGCCTGTCACAAATATGAATTTTGTGCCGATGATTAACTTTCATACAAATAATTGCAATTAACAATTTAATTCTGTTTTGTATGTCATTTACAGTGCAAGCCTAATACATTTTTTTTCTTCTTGAAATCATTTATAATATAATAATAAAAATCATAATAAAATAAGCCATATGATAAAATTTACTGTGAAAATAATAATATTTATAACATAATTTGTGTCATGAATCCTGTCAAGTTCCGGACTACATCTCCCATCATCCTCTCTGCCACTCACCTGCACACACTTAACACTAATCACTAATCATCACACCCAGCTGCAGCTCATTACCAGGACTATTAAAGACTCTTATACACATCACCTCACTGCTAGGTCTTGTTTTCCCAAGTGTTGCATTTCCAAGCGTTACTTCCTGTCTGCCTGTCCTGTGTTACCGTTCCTGCCTGTTTCCTGTTTGTTGACCCGTTGCTGCCTGTCCTGACCATCGCCTGCACCTTGACTACGATTCTGCCTGTTCCTTGTTGTTCCCGTTTGCTCCCGTTTGACCCTGCCTGTATGACAACGCTCACTGTAAATAAAGCTTTGCATTTGGATCCCTACCTGAGTCCCGACTTCGTTACAGAAGACCTAGCCATCCTCAGATCCAGCAGCTTGGTGAGTGTTCCAGTCTCAGCTATCATGAATCCGTCTGCTCAATTAATGTGTCTCCGTCAGGGAGAGAGAACCATTGAGGAGTATGTCATGGACTTTATAGAACTGGCACCGTTAACTTGTTTTAATGAGGTGTGCCTGATGATATTCTTCCGCGGTGGACTATCTGACCTGCTCAGTTCCGTCATGCCATTGCATCAGCCTGAGGGGTCGTTGGAGCAATATATTGTCCTCGCATTGCAGCTGAGTGGCTCTAGTTTTACCGTGGGTGTCGCGGAGGAACACGACACCACGTTGCATCACATAATGGCTGCCGCTAAAGAGGACATTCACAAGATGGCGTCTACAACAACAACAACGCCAGTTCATACCCCCGCTGATCGCCCAGAGTCAAGTCACGTCTTCGCTGATCACCTAGAGCAACGTCACGCCTTCGTTGATCGCCCAGAGCAATGTCACGTCGCCGCTGATCGCCCAGAGCACCGTCATGCCTTCGCAGATCGCCCAGAGCCACGTCACGCCTTCGTTGATCGCCCAGAGCAATGTCACGTCGCCGCTGATCGCCCAGAGCACCGTCATGCCTTCGCAGATCGCCCAGAGCAACGTCACGCCTTCACTGATCGCCCAGAGCAACGTCACGCCTTCGCTGATCGCCCAGAGCAATGTCACGTCGCCACTGATCGCCCAGAGCCACGTCACGTCTCTAGATCAGTCAGAGAACGGCAAGGATTACGTTCCAGTGTGGTTGACCCACCGCTGATTTCAGCACGGGCGGCTGGTATTCCCAAGCATACACCAGCCGTCTCATTCTCAATCCCGCCGGCCGCTTCGCTCTCAAGCCAGCCGGCCGCTTCGCTCTCAAGCCAGCCGGCCGCTTCGCTCTCAAGCCAGTCTGCCGCTTCGTTCTCAAGCCAGTCTGCCGCTTCGTTCTCAAGCCAGTCTGCCGCTTCGCTCTCAAGCCAGTCTGCCGCTTCGCTCTCAAGCCAGTCTGCCGCTTCGCTCTCAAGCCTGCCGGTTGCTACGCTCTCAAGCTCGCCGGTTGCTACGCTCTCAAGCTCGCCGGTTGCTACGCTCTCAAGCTCGCCGGTTGCTACGCTCTCAAGCTCGCCGGTTGCTACGCTCTCAAGCTCGCCGGTTGCTACGCTCTCAAGCTCGCCGGTTGCTACGCTCTCAAGCTCGCCGGTTGCAACGCTCTCAAGCTCGCCTGTTGCAACGCACTCAAGCGCCCTGGACGCGATGGACAAAATGGCTGCTTTGCCAGTGCCCACGGGCAAGATGGCCGCCCCTTCGGTGTCTGTGGACGTAGGGGTCGTTCCAGCCGTTGAGTTGGCTGCAGCCAGTGAGTCCGCTCCAGAGCCCACTCTCCTTGTTAGTCCTGCCATGGCCAAGAGGGCTGTTTTCACTTTTTATGTTCTGGCTGTCCTACGTGCGTGGAGGATGCACTCGAGCGCAATTGACTTTGAAACTGTATGCCAGCCCGAGCTCGCTGCCGTCCCAGAGCAGTACGAGCCCGCTGCCGTCCCAGAGCTGCCCGCTCTCCCTGATACAGACACGGAGGTCGTCACCGAGCTGCCCGCTCTCCCTAATACGTCTGCCCTGCTGCCGGTGCCACCCGAACTCCTTGCCCACGAGCCCGTTACGGACCCCGCTGAAATCCCCAAGAACTTTTGGGGGGGGGGCAGTATACCTGAGGATGGGGAGCTTGTGGGTGGGGACCTTGCCTGGACACTGCCGTTTTCAGACTTTGAACTACTAGGGCCATTTATGGACTCATTGTTGCGGCTGCCCAAGCCGCCTAACCTGCCGTGGCTGCCCAAGCCACCCGACCTGCCGTGGCTGCCCAAGCCACCCGACCTGCCGTGGCTGCCCAAGCCACCCGACCTGCCGTGGCTGCCCAAGCCACCCGACCTGCTGTGGCTGCCCAAGCCGCCTGACCTGCCGTGGCTGCCCAAGCCACCCGACCTGCCGTGGCTGCCCAAGCCGCCTGACCTGCCGTGGCTGCCCAAGCCACCCGACCTGCCGTGGCTGCCCAAGCCACCCGACCTGCCGTGGCTGCCCAAGCCACCCGACCTGCCGTGGCTGCCCAAGCCACCCGACCTGCCGTGGCTGCCCAAGCCACCCGACCTGCCGTGGCTGCCCAAGCCGCCTGACCTGCCGTGGCTGCCCAAGCCACCCGACCTGCCGTGGCTGCCCAGGCCATCTGACCCGCCGTGGCCGCCCGTGGCACCTGACCCGCCGTGGCCGCCCGTGGCACCTGACCCGCCGTGGCCGCCCGTGGCACCTGACCCGCCGTGGCCGCCCGTGGCACCTGACCCGCCGTGGCCGCCCGTGGCACCTGACCCGCCGTGGCCGCCCGTGGCACCTGACCCGCCGTGGCCGCCCGTGGCACCTGACCCGCCGTGGCCGCCCGTGGCACCTGACCCGCCGAGGCCGCCGGCCCACTATGGCTGCCTGAGTTCCTGGACCTGCCCTGGAGACCTCCGTACCCGCCTGCACATCCAGTATCTCCTGCCTGTAGGTCTCCAGGGCACCCACCCCCCCTCCCCAGTTGTGCCATCTACGGCGCGAGGACGCACCTTCCGGGAGGGGGACATTCTGTCATGAATCCTGTCAAGTTCCGGACTACATCTCCCATCATCCTCTCTGCCACTCACCTGCACACACTTAACACTAATCACTAATCATCACACCCAGCTGCAGCTCATTACCAGGACTATTAAAGACTCTTACACACATCACCTCACTGCTAGGTTTTGTTTTCCCAAGTGTTGCATTTCCAAGCGTTACTTCCTGTCTGCCTGTCCTGTGTTACCGTTCCTGCCTGTTTCCTGTTTGTTGACCCGTTGCTGCCTGTCCTGACCATCGCCTGCACCTTGACTACGATTCTGCCTGTTCCTTGTTGTTCCCGTTTGCTCCCGTTTGACCCTGCCTGTATGACAACGCTCACTGTAAATAAAGCTTTGCATTTGGATCCCTACCTGAGTCCCGACTTCGTTACAATTTGATTGCCTAAATTTTCCTTACTTGGATAAAATGTGATTGAAATTTAATCTGCACAATTGTTGCGGTCTAAAATAATTGCGATTAGATCAAATAACCACACTCAGATAATTACTCAATTATTAATTACCGCGTTTTTACCGGGTGCCTTGAGTTGAAGAATGTTCAACTTTGAGTAAAATGCTGCACTCATCACTGTCACTTTTTAGCCAGCCATCCAATCAGAGTGGAGGTGGGGCTGGACAAATAAAACACCCACCAACTGTCACAACATTCTCGCTGTACAACGACATCAACAAGCAGAGAACAGAACAAAATGGATGAGAAATTAATATTGCTGGTCTCCGAACATACATAGCAAGTACTCGACATTGTGCTGACTATTTCAGTCGAAGCGCTCACAAAGGCACTCACAGATAGGCGTTTTATGCAGATCGCCTTGCGTTTTCAGCTGACTAAAACGCTGGGCACGTGGTTTAACTTTACCTGGAGCTATTTTAAAGTGCTTTTATAATGGCAAAAATGGACTTTCTTTGCACTTTTAAAATTTTTATGTGTACTATTTACTTGTCACATTTCTTGCATGTTTGTTTTATCCGGACTCTTATTCTGATATAGTCTTTTTTAGTCTCCATTACCACTTCCTGTGTTGTATTGGTTTATCATTGATTATTAATCACACCTATTTCTAGTTTAGTTCATTACTCTGTATATCAAAGCAATTTGTAATTACCATAGTTACAACAACAACTGTTGTAACATAATTATGAGCTTTCAACTTGTAAAAAGCGTTCACATCCTCATAGAGCTTATAACTATAGCTTTTAAGATGGAAATTTTTTGAGAGCTCCTACTTGTACCACATGACCACTGCAGCACCTGACCGCTGCAGAATCATTTTAGGCCAAAGCCACTTCAAGTCTCCAAGGTTAGCAAAAAATAGCATTAAACTGTGGTACACAGAGAAGGAGACCAGAGGCCTTGCTTTAATGAATGTCAATTCACTACGTTGAATAAACTGCTTTTGTGGAAAAACGGCTTATTTAAAGGTGCTACAGAGGATGTTTTCGACGACTGGGAATCCAAAGACTGTTACTGAGTTTTTGAAATGAGCACATGCATAAGAACAACCCTCCTCCTTCACAGCTCATTTTGAGGGAACGCCTCCCAAAACTTGTGCACGAGTGTTTGTTTACCACCGGCATTCACTGTGTCGTGTTAGTGGATTCATTATGACGGACTCACCGCAGGTAACTCATAATCTGCAGCTGTTACTCCTGACAAAAACATTGAATGAGACGCCTGTGGAGTGTGGAAAGTTACTGAAGCGCGCTCGTCTCTCACAAGGAACATCATGGCAGTGATTGACAAGCCAGAGGGCCAATCGTTTACGCGATGATCACACAAATGATTGGCTGATGTTTTTAAGGCCCTACCTCGTGCACAGATGATGTATATTAATAATATTACTTTCAGTGCACCTAATAAATAGCCTTTTATCAGTTAGTAAAGACAGTTTCAAGTAATATTGCAAAAATGTATAAAACAAAACATCCTCTATAGCACCTTTAATGAATCAACAGCCTAGTCAGATAATCTTCAACATGTTTGTGCTTAAACATTATTTTTGGATCCTATAACTAATTTTAGAGTATAAACCAAATAAATGCTGTTTTATAAGAGAAGTCACAGACAGGTTTAGTTTATGGCACTTCTCATTCATTTCTATGATATCTGCAAAAAGTGATTTACTGTAGCACAACACTGAACGAAATTCAATGCTGTTACTTTTTCTCTAATGGTAGAGCCATGATAGAAAAACCTTCATTAACATTATAAGTGTACTTAAAAAGGATAGGACGCATAGGCCCCATTAGAGCTGCTTCTCAAAGCATTAATTCATAGTCTTAGGATTAAAGTTTTCAGATACAGATAGTTTAGATAGATTTTTGTCAATTGGCTCAAAGAGTTATGAAAATAAAGTAGTGGAAATTACATCAGAAAATATGAAGATGAATATGAAGAAATTCTTACCTTTAGCAGGTATTTAGGAGACTGGGAGGAGAGAGGATAGTTCAGACAGACAGATAATAGATCAAAAGTACAGTGAAGAACAGGGCTATTTTTCAGTGAAAACATACAAGAGTTCTGGAGCAAATGCACTGGCACAAGAATTACATTACAGGCCTCATCAGTTGTAATGTATTCATTCAGATTTTGTAGTGGATGCAAAAGAATTTATCATGTGCCTGATGAAGTAACTGGTACTGTAGTGGACCATAAAATAACACTTTGCATCTTCAATAACACAAAAAAAATGTTATAAAAGTCTAATGTCATGACTAAGCTTTGAGTTTACAACAAACCAGCAACTTTATATAAAAGATAAAATGGTCCAAAAATCAGAAAAGGAACTAAAATATGTGTTATGTGAATCCTTTTTATCTGATTGGATAAACTATATAAAATTGAAAAGGATACATCTGAACGCAATGAAGGCAATGTGATAGTCACTGAGCAGCACAGACCTTATTTCTTCCGCTGTTCAGCTGTGGAGGCAGAGATCTGGATGCTGCTGTCACTCTTGCCCTGGATGTGGCCAAGTTACCTGCTCAGCAAAGAAGAAACACACATCAGTGACACGTCAATCCTCCCTCTCTGAAGCATGAATGAATAAAACAATATGACAGTGTAGTGCTCTAGGCTTGCAACCCAAAGAATGCATGTTTGAACCCTGGAGGAGATCAACCCAAAGAAAGGACTGGACTAGAATTACAAAGACTATGATCTTGATAAAGACCCTAAATGTCAGATTACTCTACACTTATGGACATTCAGGCCCTGTTTACACCTGGTATTAAGATGCATTTTGGTCGATGGGATCACATACCCATTTACACCTGGTGTTTTAATCCGTCTCTTTTTTTTATTTCTTTGAGGGGAGGGTCTATGGGATGGTAAATATATATATATTTTTTTCAGATCTTTCGATCTAATTGACAAAATAAGCTCACACAATTTACATATGAATGTGCCCAGAGATCACGGAAAAACATACGGAAAGCATCAGCTTTCATTTCTGCTCTGACAGCCACGCCGAATGCTGTAAGTGTGTGTTAGAAATCACAAATGGTTAGAGAACATTGTGCTTGGTACATTTTTCATCTTCAAACCAAACCTGGCTCTTCAGCTGACAAAGTTTAAATCCCATCTGGCTAACACGCTTCCCATAATGTTTACGCGTTAGGTCAGAATACAGAGAGGTGGCGTCTTTAGTGGCTTTTCAAACGCATTTGACCACATGAGCATTTACACTACAAAAGCAATCCAGTTTCGACTACCTATGGAAGTGGTCAGAAGTGGACAAGCTCAAAACGCTTTGGACTCCATTTACACCTGTATTTAACATCGTCCACTTGTGATCCAATTGACCAAAACACATCTTAATACCAGGTGGAAACAGGGCGTCATTTACAGTGTCTGTAAAGAATACCACAGCTAGCCAGTTATCAAACTCTTATTGTTTTCATAATCTTATTCATCTTTTCTTTTCTTTTTTTTTTTTGAAGTGCACTCAATTGTACTGAATGTGCACTTGTAGTGTACTTCTTTTTTTTCTTTTTTTTTCTTTATTTTACCAGGAAATTTATTAAGAACATGTTCTTATTTTCAATAAAAGCCTGGCAGGAAAACAAAAGTCTCATGAAAGACATACAGCCATATATTACGATATACATACACACACACAAAAAAAATCATTTAAAGCATTTACAGGTTGTAATAAAAGCAGTCATTAATATTTTTTTAAATGCACATACTGAAATATATGTCTCTAATTTCAATAACTTCTGTAACACATTCCAATCATTTGGGGCAGTAAATTTAAAAGCAGAATGACCATAAGTAGTTTTCTTTCTAGGGATAGTCAAAGAGATATAATTAGATGATCTAGTTGCATATGTATTAGTTTGTAATTGCAGCAATTTTTGAAGATAGTTTGGTAGAAACACTAGTAAAGCTTTATAAATGAAGATATGCCAGTGTATTTCCTCTCTTATATGCAATGATGTCCAGTTCAGAGAAGAATATAATTCACAATAATGTGTTCTATAGGGTGCATTAGTGCACAATCTAATTGCTGCATGATACAACACATCTAATTGTTCCAGAACACCTTTACATGCATTTCTATATATCACATCACCGTAATCAAACAAGGGTAGAACATTGGATTCAACAAGGTATTTCTTGGCTGATATAGTAAATACAGATCTGTTTCGATATAGAAAACTAAGTCTTGATTTAACTTTCTTCTGAAGTTGAGTTATATGATAAGTGAAAGTCAAAGAACTATCGAGCCAAAATCCAAGATATTTATATGAAGGAACTACTTCAATTTTTGCCCCTTCTAAGGATGTAATATCTTTATTACCTTGTTGATTTTTCCCGAACCACATTACTTTCGTTTTTGTACTATTTAGAGCCAATTTTAAATCATTAAAAGCTTCTTGAATTTTATTAAAACAGTCATGTACCTGTACCTTTCTGACTACAGATCACCTAAGAGATATTGTTAATATAGATTGAAAACAGAGTTGACGCTAACACAGAGCCTTGTGGGACACCCGTGTTAATAGTTAATGGTTCAGATAATTGCTGATCGATCTTTACATATTGGGATCTATTAGATAAATAGTTAGAGAACCAAGATAAAGTTGGATTTGACACACCAATACTACTTAACCTAGATAACAGTACAGAATGGTCGACTGTGTCAAACGCTTTAGCAAGATCAATAAAAATAGCTGTGCAGAATTGTTGTGTTTCTAGTGCATTATAGATATCATTCATAACTTTTACAACTGCTGTAGTGCAACTAAATGATGAACGAAAGCCAGATTGGACATCAGATAGTATATTACATCTATTTAGAAACCCTATCAATTGCTTATTCATGAGTTTCTCCATTACTTTTGTGACACATGGTAGGACTGAGATTGGACGATATGAATTAGGATCTGCTTTATCACCACCCTTATAAACTGGAGATACAATGGCTGTTTTTTTTCCAGATTTTATGTATTTCTGCTGTATTTATAGACAAATTAAAAATATATGTTAAAGGTTCAGATATAATTGATGCACTTACTTTAAAGAAGAAGGGATCTAAAGCTGATTTTATAGGGTAAAGTTTACTTAACTCATACCAAACATGTGACTTATTAATCGGTTAAAGAAAAACTAAAAGGTGATGAAGATGAACAATTTTTGTATGTCTCTGTTTTTTATTATACTGTTTAGAAGCTTGATTCTCAAACAAATTACTTACTCTAATAAAATGCTTATTTAAAAGATCTGTTATTTTTGCGTTATCTGTAACAACTATATCTTCAATCTTTAATGATACAGGACCCTGTGGTAACAGAAGTTTATTTTCTAGTTCCCTTACTGCATTCCAAAAAGTACTTGAGTTAGAAGAACAGTTAGAAAATTGTTTTTTATAATATTCAGATTTTACTTTTCTAATGGTTTGAATGCATATATTCCGATGTTGTCTAAAAGAGAGCCAATCAGTCTCTGATTTTGAGAATCGTGCTTTACGCCAGAGTATATTTTTTTGATGTAATAAGGTGACTAAGGTCCGATTTATCCATGGGCTGCAAATTTTTATGCAGAATTATTTTTAGGGGGATATGTTTGTTAATAATCATACTAAAAATTTGGTAAAAATAACACCATGCTTCTTCGACAGATGGAATTAAACTGATTTTGTGTAAGTCCGCAGCAGCTAAATCGTGTAGGAAGGCTTGCTCATAAAAATTTTTAAAAGAACGTTTCAGACGAGTTATACTAGGTTGATTAAGCGTACATTTTTTTCAAATACATGCTATAAAACAGTGATCACTAATATCATTGCAAAAAAACATCAGATTGATATCGATCTGGAGTATTTGTTAAGATCACATCAAAAAGACTTGCATTTCCCAAACATTTATTATCATACCTGGTAGGTTTACTAATAATCTGTGTGAGATTTAATGAATCAAATTGAAGCAGAACATGAAGCAGATCCAATTCAGATCACCCATTAATATAAATTCTGAATTGATATAAGAGCTAAGGATTGTCCCAAGAGTTGTTAAAACACAAGAGGGAGCTGATGGAGGATGATAGCAACCTGCAAATGTTACTGAACTATTTGCAAGTTTTATTTTTAGAATAAGAAGTTCAAATTGTTTCGGGATAGATTTTGATAGGATTTTTGAACACTCTAAATAGTCTTTTACAAAAATAGCAACTCCTCCGCCTTTAGATAATCTATCTTGCCGGAAAATATTATATCCAGTTATACTAATTGACAAATTTTCAGTAGTCTTTTCCAGCCATGTTTCTGTAATAACTAATACATCAGGTTTTGTGCTTTCTACCCATAATTTGAGTTGGTCTAGTTTGGATATTAGAGTCCTTGTTGATTCTTAAGGGAACAAAATTTATCAAAATTCAAGTCTGAGTCTAATGTGGATATATTAGTTGAAGATAGGGGACCAAGATGCACATGAACATTTCCAGATATAATCAGTAGTAATAAAATCAGAATATGATATGTGAAATTATATTTCTGCACTGATATTTACTCATACTTTCAGTAGAATTCCTAGAAGGCAATTCTTCAAATCTTAAAAGTATATTTTAAAAAGTAAGTATATTTAAATAATACTTGCAGATAATATATAAAAGCCCACTGAAGTGTACTTAAAGAGAATACACTTTCATAACTGTTTAACACACTTAAGTACACTTTGAAAATGTGCAGTTTGTAATGATGTCAAATTAAAACTTTACTTTAAAGTACATTTTAAATTATTGTTTTGATAATATTTTGCCATGGTTTAAATAAGTACACATTTTGATGTGTGGACTAACATACTAAAACATGTAAAGTACTTAATTATAATTTTAACTGTAGTTTGTTTTTTATATTACATTTAAAATTAATATATTTTAAATGTAAATTGCAACTTCATCATTACATGTGTTTAAAATACATAACATACAAGTTGACATTAAAAAAATATATTTTAGTTTAACACACTTGTCGGATTATTTGGCAGTACAGTTTAACCATATTTTCAAAGACAATAGAATTATTAAAATTACAAATAAAGGTGTACTTATATCCTACCTAAACGGGTGAAAAGCACTCTAAATTTCAGCTGATTGCTTTTAATGTAAATTTAAATTATAATAGATTTTCATTTTATTGTAAATAACACCATTTTGAGTTTGAAAACTTCAGTTCACATTTAAGCATATACTTTTAAAGTATTTTATTTCTGTAATGATTACACTTTTAAAAGTGTACTTTTTCACAAGGATAGCTTCTTAGAATAAAAGCATTTTGACAATATTAAATAATATTAATAAAACTGACAAATGACTTTCATTATTATAACGGGTCGTTGTAATAAAACTGCAACCCTCCAAGTGTCTTTGTCTTTCTGTGACCACATTATGGACCTACAATGACCTTCATTTAAACTGTAATATACTACATCAGTGTTTCAAAATAAATAAATAAATAAAAAATACGCCTTTAAGTGCACCTTTAACAGCCAGCCTCAAGGGAGCTGTGTTGACCTTGTGACCTATGCACAGTCTAATATCCAAGTGCTGAGAGCGTTCAGGATCAGAGCGAGGCGTCACTGTCTATTATCTCCCTTTCGCTCTATCGTTAATACACTCTCTTTCTGCTTCCTCTTAAACACACGCGCACACACACGTCTTTGGGATATGAAACCCCACTGTTGCATATGCAGCACCGTCTGAGCTTTTCAAAAGTTTCTGCACAAGATGTCCAAATGTTTTCCCTGGCTGGGTCTTCAGAGACTAAACTCTGATTAATGGTACTGAAGGAGCCTTTGAAGCCGGATTGGTGACATCAAAGTGCTAATCCATGGGTGGCAGGAGTTTTATAATGAGTGGGAAGCATTTTAGCACGTTTCAAAGGCTCCGGCGCATGAATAAACAATGGCAGCACAGATGTGCCACACACCTTTAGAAAAATACCCACCGCAGAAACGGCGAGCGGTGCGCAACTGTAGCTGCAGCGCTGTGTGTGTGTGAAGTCTGAAGGAATCTAGGGAAATGAAACATCTGTTGTTCTTGTAGTCTGCGCCCCAGTAATACAGCAGATGACAGATTAGAAAGGGTCACAGACTGAAACAAACAAACAATAAGTCAAGAAAACAATTATCGTTTTTCTTCCCATTGCCACACTTGTTTCGTAATGACCGTCTCGTGTGAATGAGCACGCATGGTTCCCTGTGTTCAGAGCAGATCATGTTTAATTGCTCTATTTGTCAAGGATTAATTGAGTTGTTTCAGATCTAACCATAGCTCAGGAATCCCACGCTCCTGCCAATGGGATTACACGTGTAGGCTGCTGGTTAATGTTGTCTCTGCTGTAGTCAAAACACTGACACAGCACTGGAAACCGGCTCCCTGCGTCAAGGCCGTTCACACCAAGAACGATGACTATAAAGATAATGATAAAGGTGTAGTTCTATAAATCATTCTAAATATAAAAGAATAGCAGAGTCCACACCACAACTATAATGATAATGGAACCGTGAAACAATATATATATATATATATATTTTTTTTGATAAAAACTTTGACAGCCAATCAGAATCCACCTGACTTTAAAGAGCTTGAGCATTTAAAGTGGCAGACAACAAAACTGCAGCATGTGCTTAGAATAAACAGAATGATATCATTCACTGGTGTCAATGCTAATATAGTTATCATTATAGTTATCTTTATAACTATCTTCGAATTATGGGGTGCTGGTGCTGAAGTCGGTGCTCGGTCTCCAAAAGGAAAAACCAGCTCAAATCAGTATCAAAAACTGTCTACATATTAATAAACTGATGCTACTGTTTCATGCTGCACAGCTACTCCAGCTACTTTTTTCATTCCCTGATAATTTGAATTAAAAAATGTTTTTATGAATACTGATTGATATACAGTTTTATTCATTACATATTTGCAGCTTGTGATATCATAAATATGCTGAATCAACTTATTTAGATGTTAAAAAATGTTCACTAATCTAGAAGTAAGACGTGATATGAAATGTTTATATGTGATGCAGTAAGCTGCTTTTACACATTAAACCTGCTAAATTGTTGGATCGCCTTTTCTGCTAAATGTACACCAGCTGTTCACACAAGCAATGGCTTACTGTCTTTTTATGGCTAAAGAGATAATCCACCCAAAAATAAGAATTCTCTCATCATTTACATCATTCACCCTTATGCTGTTCCAGATGACTTTCTTTTTTCAGATGAACACAAACAATGATTTATAGAAAAATAATCCATCTATGCGAATCCATATAATCCAAGTGCATAGAAGGGGTGGGCTATATGACCAAAAACTATACACAATAAGTCATTTTATTTCACGACAATGATATACAGTATATCACCATTTTTGCTTTAAAAGGGTGGTACAGTGGTTTTTTTCTAGGCTTGATTGTGTTTTTGGGGCACAGTTTAACATGTCTTAATGCTTTGTTTTTTTGAAAACGCTGTATTTTTCATATGTTTTAGCTTTATTCTACACTTCTGTTTCCAATGTCATACACTCTAAAAACTGCTGGGTTAAAAAAACCCAAGCTGGGTAAAATATGGACAAACCCAGCAGGTTGGGTTAAAGGGCACCCATTATGCCCTCTTTCAAATGATGTAATATAAGTCTCTGGTCTGGTCAAGTTTCAGCTTAAAATACCCCACAAATTTGCCCCTATTTGGGGGTGAGCAAAAACATGCCTTTTACTATATTAATATATTGCTGGCTAAAAAAATAAATCCAAAATTGGTTGAAAAAAATGGCTGGGTAAAAACAACCCAATCCCTGGTTTATATTTAACCCAGCATTTTTTAGAGTGTATGAACGGCTCATTTGACTTCCTGCTTCTAAGATACCACTCCCTCCGAAATATGCAATGTGCTCAGATTGGTTGGCAGGTTGGTAGCTGGCCCAGTGTATCATGATTCGCTGAAGTGTCTGGAAACGCCACGCCCCTTACCGTTCGTAGTCAGGGCTTCAGAGGAAGTGTAAATAATGGTGTCTATATTGCTGTATCAAATTGAGCCGAATCAGACCCAGATGAAGAGGAAAAAGCAGAACCTCTCCAATTGCAGCTTTTAAAGGACGTTTATGAATGGTATTTCATTTAGTATTTGTGTCAAAGTGTTTAGATATGCTGTCACTGCTGTTTGTTAGCTTTCAATATACAGTTTTATCCTGATTAAAGCTTTACTTTAGCCGAATACATGCCTGAGTAGTCGCATTTTTGTAAAGGTAGCGTTTAATTTATAGCATGAACAACTGCTTGTCTATGAACATAGACGTTTGTTGGTGTTTGTTGCACTAGAATTTAGCTAACTGGCTAGCAAAAACGAGTTGCTCTTTGTATATGTCCTTGATGCAACCAAAAATAGCAACAGAACTATACATTTAAAAGACATGTACAAACAATAAAATGTACTTACAGTTTGGGGCTGATAAACAGCAGCTTCTGCTTTTAAAGTGGGAACTGCTTCATCTTTCAGTAATAGTCTTTGTGTAAATCCAGCATTGAACTGTTGTAGATTCTGGAATGTGAGCGCCGCATCCAGTGTAGAAAATATCACAGATAATAATGGGTTCTATATCTTTTGATGCGTCGCGTCGCACAGCTCGCGTTCGGTGTAAACAACTCTTCCGCTTTCATTATGCTGTGCCACATGGCCTCGCCCACTTTGTTGCGTGTTCCCGGGGGCGTGTTTATGTTAATAGCAAGGGTTTATGATGTCACCAACCCGGGAAGAAGCTCGTTGTAGTCCAAACCGGCCGTTTTTGTAGGCAATAAACTGCCATAACTTAAAAAGACAATATCTCCGTTTGCACTGAACTTTCAGTGCTGTAACTTTGCAGATACTGTTTATGCTCAAGCAGCAACATTACACACTAACTAAAGTTAAAAAAGTGAAATCGCATTGAACCACCCATTTAAATAACTACATTTTTGATAACACTGAAATTCCTTAATTCTTGTCGCCAATTTCAGTATCGCCAAAAAACTAATACTAGCCTAAATTTTAAAAAAAATCAGTCAGTGATAAAATAACCAAGAAATTAATTACAAGGATAAAACTACAACAGAACAAAGACACAAATGAAACAGACCAACCTTAAAAACTTCAAGAACTAGAAATAAGAAATACTACATAAATTCTATAAAAAGTAAAGTAACTAAATGTACAAAATATACTGCATAGTCGTAAATAAAATATACATTTATTTTCATTAAAGTTACAAAAGTGATTCAGTCAAGAGCAGTGAGAGATTTTCACTTTGTCTTTTGTTGTTTGATTAACATTAACGACACAGACTACAGCAGTTTATTGCACGGATCCAATATACTGATACACATGCGCTTTTTTTCTCAAATTTGTTTACTTTGTTCAGCAAAAAGAACTCAGTTCAGTACTCAGCGGCTTCATGTGCGTGCATCTCTCAGATAGCGCTCAGAAACAGTCTCTCAGACAGCGCTCGCATATAGCCAAATTAGTTCTCTCTCGCTGCATATTGTGGTTCAGTGGTGTAAAATCACTTGTTTTTAAACAGCAATGCTTAAAAAAGCATGCAAATGATAAGGTTTCATGATGGCGTGATGAGCGGCATTTAATAGACCGAGCCGTAGATCACTGATAAGACACGCAATATCGATATATATCAATATATATCGCGATATGTATCGCCGTCGATATTGAACGCGATATTGCGTGGCTTATCAGTGATCTACGGCTCGGTCTATTAAATGCCGCTTCATTTGAAAGCAGGTGATGGCGATTTAGCGGTAATCAGGGAACCGGCTTTACTGAAGAAATGCGCGTGACAAAAGCCCTAACGGCAAGGTCATGTGAATGTAACCGCAATAGAGATGATAATCCAAAATCTCTGCCAGTAAATCGTGTCTACCGGTATATCGCACACCCCTAGTGAATAGTAAACCAAAAGTGGACGCTATAAAAACCACACAAAACGAACACAAAGGTAATCCATATGACACCAGTTGATCACTGAGGCAAAAGATAGATGTGCATAGAAAAAAATACTAATATTTTACATGTTTTAAACTATAAACCATTGCTTCTGGCCAACTATCAAACACAGATTCATGAGTTCTCGTTCAGCGTAAACATAAATGTGTTTATCTGAAGAAGGAAAGCCATGTACATCTGGAATGGTATTAGGGTGAGTAAATGATGAGAGAATTTTAATTTTGGGGTGGAGTATCACTTTAAAATGCCATTCACACATTTGCACCAAAATCGAAAAAGATCTTTAAAGTCACAGTGTAATGGAAGTAGCGACAGATATTTTCCTGTGAATTGTGACACATCCATGAGGATGAATTATTTACATTTTTGTACTATAAGTACTATAAAAATTGTTGGAACTGATTTAACGGCATTTCTCAATAGGTCTTTAATTCTCCAAAGGCTGTATATGTGAAAGTGCCTATAGTCATCAGTAATGTTTTTTTTGGGGGGGGGTTGGAAGAGGGTTAAAAAAGGCACTATTACTGGAATCACTGAGATAGCTAAATCTCAGGTACTGCTGGTCTAATTGCCGTGATATTGTGTCTGTCAGGTCACATGACATCATGCTAAACACAAATGAGAAGAACTTCTATTTCTCTCAGCCTGTCATTTTTCCTCACCACTCTCTTTCTCTTCCTAGTCCTGTCTGTCTGAGACGCTCTCCTCCTCCCTCTCTCTCATCTCTCAGTACAGATTATTAAAGGACATTTGTCAAAATGAATTAGTGCAAGTGGAACAAGCATGCAATGCATAAGTGCATTTTCACGCTTTTCACACAGACATCATGGTCTGATGAAGGGGATCTACCCTGAAGTCAGCTTATAACGCACCTACGCACACTGACACACACATACAGTATCTGTCTCTCTCTCTCTCTCACACACACACACACACACATACATTGGAGTGGAGCAGTGCCTCTGTATGCATGTAAATTATTCACATAATGACTTCATGATTTCTTGACACCCACATACCAGTTCATGACACGTCCACCTAATATTTAATTGTAAATTCCCAACAAATACAGCATTTTCAATGGTCGATTTCTAAACTACTACCCCCAATTCCAATTAACACTATAAGCTTAACCCTGAAGCACAACATCATTTCAACCCCTTCACAGTATGTTTTCAATTTATAATTTGAATAGATAACTGAGTAAATTCTGGAATCACTCCATTTGTGTGCCTAATAATCACACATTATAAATGAAAAACGAGTAACCTTTCATGTTTTGTGCAAACTCTAAAAAATTGCTAACAGCACCCCTAACTGGTATCACCACAATGCATTATTTTGTCACTTTTTTGTGCCAAGAACAAAACAAGAACCATGAACCAAAACCAACTTATTGTCTGTCTAGAGCGAACAAACACTCTAGGGGACCTATTTTAACGATCTAAGCAATGGTCTAAAGCACATGGCACAGGTGCACTTAGGACGTGTCCAAATCCACTTTTGCTAGTTTAACGATGGAAAAAAATGGTTGTCGCACCAAAATAGCAACACGCCAACAATGCGCCTGAACACATCATGTTTTCAAACCAGCACGCCCATGGGCGAACAAATGGGTGCGAGTGCATTTAAGGCCCCAGGTACATCCCAATTCACGTACTTATGCGCTATATTATGAAGTTTTTAAATACAACTAGTGAGAATAGTGCGTTCACACAGAAAATTATAAAAAGAAAAAATACACTTAAAATACTGGGATGATGCACTAAATTAATGGAAAAAACGAAGTGTGTATTGTTGCTGCTCAACTGTTGCAGCTTCAATTACGTTGCTGGGGGGGAGGGTGATCAGACTATGATGTTAAATGACAAAATAAACTTATAAAATTCATACATTACATGGATGAGTACATAGTGCATAAGTACATAGTGTATAGTGCGTCATTTGGAACGCAACTTCTAGAGTGTTGACAAGCATCTCACTAGTAAACCCATCCAATGTATCTGTACCGGCCACATATTTGCAGTTTACACTGGACACATCAAAGTAAACATGTACATGTACATTTGTCTTTCTGAACAGATGCATGATGATGCTGAATGGTACTGAAACGTCCATGTTAGTGCCTTTGCATCACAATGTTCTTGACCTGTTGAATCTTTGAAGGTTTAAACGCAGCAAATTTTGGTTTGCACTTCTGAATTTCTTTTCAGCCATGGTCTCATACCGGATAAACACCCTCTGTCTCTGCCTGCTACAGTAGCCACACCCCACACTCACTCTATAGATTGAGCTGGAAATAGATTGACAGATTTGGGCAGACCGCTCTCAATATTTAGGTGGTACCCAGGAGGCTCAGTGTTTACAGTTTTGGAGGCGATAACCCATGAATGGCAAATAAACAGTAGTCAATAGCTATGTTTCCATCCAAAGTTGCGTATTTAACTTATGTAAATTTGGAATATTGCATAAAAAATTTGTGAATAAAGCACTGTTTCCATTCAGTGAGTTGTAGAGAACAAAAACGTCAGTTCCTGATAAACTGGCGCTAAATATCACTAAGAAAAATGGAAGTTGCTGCAGTAGAAGCCACTACATAATGATATAAATTATTTGTGCCTCAGAGTACGCAGATGAAACACAATAAACTCTTTCAAGTTATCTTGCATTCAGATGCCTGTTGTTTGTGAGCGCAATCATGAGAGGCGCTTCTGGGAGGGAATTATACCGAACCACTTTAACGACAGGCCTTGCTCAGGAATTACAGAATGACCAAAACAGTATTTCAGATGCTTTGCAGCAAGATCGGTCCACGGGTTGGTCCAGTTATGTCGTCTAATTGCAAAGTCTTTTTTGATGCGCATCAAGGAATTTATTTGGTAAAAAAAATGTCCATCGTAGTTTATGCTCATGTTTTCATATCGCATAAAAATCTAACTTATTTGAGCACGTACGTTTTTTTATGCGCCTTTTTAGATTTTATGCGCATCTTGCCGTTTCCATCCAACAATTTTTATGTGATATCCCAAAATGATAAAATAGATATATAGCTAATGAACAATAAACTTGGTTTTTAAAAAATGTATTTTACATACGTCACCTTTAGAGTGGGTAAAAAATTATCAAGCAGCTCTCATGTAAAATGGAAAAGGCAAAAGGCAAAACTAAATGTGAAATTTATTATAATGGGTTTGTGAATAATGTTTTTAGTCCTGGCTTTCAATTATACTGTAAAGTTGAATGGCTATAATTAATCAGTTTATCCCCAAAAAATTTAAAATAAAAAAAACAAATAGAGGTGTCAGTATCAGTATTTCTATCAGTAACAGTGGCCTTCATTCATATTACTCTAGTATAAATATGCAAATATCTTGTTCCTACATTAATTTGGAGATTCAATGTGAAATATATTTAGGATTAAACATTTTAATGTTTGGTGAGTTTTACTGTGAATAATTGCAGAAACCTGTATGATTGATTATTATTATTTTTTAATTAATCAACAACCCTAATAAAATGTAGGGTTATTTTTCATTTTACATTATTCAGTATAACCCATTAGAATGCAATAGTGATGATGATTGAGACATGCAAATTGCAATATTCTAATAAAATTACATTGGTTTATTTTAAAAACTACACTACTAATTAAAGCTATCAAATTATTTGACTACTGTCAGAACTTGTCACACTGTCAGAGCTTTTCCGTATATTGTGCTTGCAAACTTTAATTGTAATATATAATAACACAGTACAGTATAATCAAGTACTTTACATGTGCTTTAGTATGTTAGTCAGCACTTCACACACAAGGCTCTCTGGAAATGTCCAGGATGAAAGTGCAGTGTGAATCCAGCTATGGGGTATGAATGGGGAGAATGAATAACCATTTACAGATAATGACCCATGCCTTATTTTGTGTACCACTGCTGTGGTAAAAATTCACTAAAACTATAGGATTTCATAAAAATAACTCAAATATATTTAACAAAATTATGTTTTATGTCTATTTACAAAATACATCAAATATTAACTTTGGGGGAGACATTATTACAATCATTTAAAATGTGAAAAAACCCTTTCTGTACAGCAGTACATTTCTACAGAGAGAACACAGAAACCAAAAGAGAAGGTCAGAACACGAATGAAAGGAAATCATCTGTGCGTGTGTGTGTGTGTATGTGTATACACTCTTCCCATCAGGTCAATCTGTCTGTTAAGTCACAGGCCTGTGAAAAAGGATGACACCCAGCATCTCTCTTCACATGTGCTTCTGACACAAGCTGCCGAATGAGAGATGGGGAAAAAAGAGAAAGAAAGCCCTGTGCATTCACTTTGAAAATTAAGCCCAGCAAGATTCTCACAGAGAACAGCGGCCCAAGCTGCCACTTGTGTTGCCTTTCTATTGACCAGAATAGTCAATGTGCCCTGGATTATAAAGCAATCCCTGCTTCGGTATGACACCTTTCATCCCAACGTATGTGTGTGAAGCCCAGGAACGAGCTGTCGGCACAGGGGACAATCAAAGTTGTCAGACAGCAGTCTACACGAGCTGACTTCTGCTGAGGAAAGCGCCTTCGTATCTCCTGGCTTTTCCTTGTACTTCATCTCTTATTCAGATACTCTGCTCTTTTAAATAAATATGAAATATTCTTGAAACTCAGCATGGTAAAAAGGCAAATGTGATTGTTCCAGTCCGTGATACCTGTCCCCATCTTGACCTGAGGCGGTTTGAGCCACGTTAGTTCTGTCCACTTTAAAGGGCTTTGGGTTCTTCTACATGGGTCTCTTTAATCAGGAGATGGTCTGTTGGGCCAGTTTAGTGTGACTAAGACCCAATATCACAGTCGGAAAAGCAGCAAGGGATTTTGTCGAACTAACACTGCACTGCCCTGAGGTCAAGCTAAAGTTGAAAAGTGGTAAACCTATTGGAAAGATTGTAATACTTTTGAGAGTACAACACTGAAAAAGATACCTTATCTAGGATCATATCCGCTACAATGAATCCAACAAAGTAAGTACTGAAAATAAAAACCCTGATATAATTGTAATGTGTAGTCTGCTTTGGTTTCATTTTCACTGTGTTCTGTTCCTTTTTTGCCTGCCTGAGCTCCTAGTTAGTTTCCCTGGCTGTTAATTAGTTTCCACACACCTGTTTCTGTTCACCTTGATTATGTATTTAAGCCTTGAGTTTCATTCTGTTCCTTTGTCCAGTATCGTCAATAGTCAGGTTTCCATCCAAGGATGTTTTTTGCGAAAAAAGGTTTATCGCTTTAAAATGTTTAGCTGATGGAAATGCCATTTGTCGATAAAATTTCTCAATTGTCGGCACAATCTTTTTCCATTTATCTTTAGTGCACAAATTCTGTCGATACTTTAAATGTCCCAAAAGTTGTTTTGGAAACACTTTTTGTCGAGAAAAAGGGCTTTAACGCAAATAAATGTGGTGTCACATGACAGAATTAGCCTATACGTGCAGCGTCTGCATTCATGGTGTTGCTCCCGTTAAAGCACTGTAGTTCAAAGGTGCATCACAAGGATGAGTAGTGTCTTGAAAATCTCTGCAGCTCGAGAAAAAAAGCCGGGTGTCTGTCAAATTAAGGAAGACTGTTGGAGTTTTCAATGCTGACAAAAAGAAAAGTAAAATAAAATACAAAAATGTTACTTCTGTATCTGAATATATAAAAGTAGCCTACTGTCATAAAACCATGAGTCTGTTTCCATTTCATTAACAGAAGCGGTTCTAGGCTACATGACAAATGAAAAATCACAAACATGACAGTTCTAAATGAAATAATTTTATAAGTGCAATTTAATATAGAAATATATGTTATAATATGTTGGTCTGTGTGGGTCCTAACGCCCCAGTATAGTGATGGGGACACTACACTGTCAAAAAGCACCGTCCTTCGGATGAGGCATTAAACTGAGGTCCTGACTCTCTGTGGTCATTAAAAATCCCAGGATGTCCTTTGAAAAAAAGTAGGGGTGTAACCCTGGCATCCCAGCCCAATTTGCCCATTGGCCTCTGTCCATCATGGCCTCCTAATCATCCCCATATACTGACTGGCTTCATCACTCTGTCTCCTCTCCACCAATAAGCTGGTGTGTGGTGGGTATTCTGGCGCAATATGGCTGCCATCACATCATCCAGGTGGATGCTGCACATTGTTGGTGGTTGAGGAGATTCCCCCTTCCATGTAAAGCGCTTTGAGTACTCAAGAAAAACAACAGCGATTTGATGTTTTTGATTGGTTTGGTCTGAAACCAGAACATATGCTTTGAATGCGTTCCCGGCCAGGTCAAATCGCAACTGTTTTTTTTAATTATTATTACCGGCCTTTTTTTTTTTTTTTTTGTTCAAGGCCGTTAAAGATTGTTGCAATATGCAAAAAATGAATATTTCACTGTACCAGTCTTTTTATGGAGCCTAAATATTTTTGCATACAGGACAAATGAGCTGCTGTGTCCAAACCTGCACTTCTTCAAATCAGGGTTCCTACACATTTTCCATTTCAAAATTCCATACTTTTCCATACTCAAATGTCCAGACCTTCCAAACGATTTCTGCCATTGGTAAGCCTCGGTCTCCTTTTCTGTTTTCTCTTTTACATGTTTGTAGTCTGGGTCCTACAGTCTTTTAGTGATTTTTAAATTAGTGTTTGATTGTTGAAGTTTTGTATTTAGTAATCACGTCTAGGCCCTTCTCTTCTTAAAACCACATACCTGTGTAACTTTTGTTAGGGATTAATCTACAAGTACTAATATATTCCCTGTTTAACAGGGTGACATAGTGACTTAGTTTGTTTCCCTTTCAGACCATACCACTTGCTACATAAGTGTAAATATTTGATTTCTCTATTAAATCTATACATTTACTTTATAGACATCCTTCTGTGATTTATCCATTCTGGTCAATGTTTGCTCTGTTGTTGGTATTAGTTGCTGGTATTGAAGCAGTTGCTGGTACAAGTGCAGTATGATAGTTTTAGTCTTCAATATCCCTTCAGTATCTAATATTTTAGTAATGTAGAACTTTCTAAACATATGTGCAAAGTGAAGAGTGGTGAAAAAAGTGATGTGTATGAAGTAAATAGTTGTAGGGGGGTCTGGGCGCATCCTCCCCCATGAGAAGATTTTTGTGATTTCAACATGTAAACGAAGCATTCTGGTGCACTCTGACGAGAAAATAAATGGGAAAAAAACAACATTTGCTTCAAGTAAAAATAAATAAATAAAAATAAATTGGCACTAGGTCTGTGCATTGACAAATTTCACAACTCAATGCGATATTGATTCAGAAGCTTGCGATTTGATTTTGATTTGATTCAGTATTTGTTAATTTGGGGCCTATTAGGTACAGTACATGGCAAATTTCCTCAAAGAAAAAATCTCAACCAATGCTGTAAACTGTACAGGGAACCACAGCTGGTACATCATTATAATAATAGGTTAAAATGGATTTGTAAGCTACTTACATATAGGCTAAATTACACATAATGACGTTTTTATAATAATTTTTTAATAAATCTTTCTTGTCAATTAGTTTTCTCCTCTTTTTTTTTTATGTAGGCTAAACATTTAAATGGTGGCTGTCATAAAATGGATTTATACATTCAGTATCGAAGCACATGTTAAGTACAAATACAATGAATATCCAATACCCTAAAGTGCATATATTTGGCAAAAATGCTCCTCTCAAAGTTAATTTTTGTAGTTAAATAACGAGTTTTTGGACATTTAATGGCTTTTCTGAGGTAGGCTAAATGTGACATTTTTACAAGCTATTTTATACGAAACACTGATTGATCAATTGCATGTGACATGATACAGATTTCGGTAAGTTGTACTGCATATTTCAACATACCTTTGGAAGTTCATTTATGTTTATTTTGTGTAAAGCGGATGAGATGGCTGGTTCAAGAGTGCTACAGCGATCTATCATGCCACAGAGCACCAAGAAAGATTGCGACTGGCTCCAGTTTATGGGAAAGTAGCCGATTTTTGATTCTTGTGAGAATCCTGTGACAAGCACACACTCGCCCCGAAAAAAACTTCGGATCTAAATGATTCACATACGTATTTTGATTCAAAACGGATAATTTTGCCAAAAAGTGACTAGTTTGCAGGTAGTGATAAATTAAAAAAATTGAATAGAGCCAATAGTCTGGAAACACAATTATTTTTTCATACTCTGATTTCTTTTTTCCATACTTTTCCAGACCTGGAAATTACTCAAATCAAATTCCATACTTTTCCATACTTTTCCAAACCGCGTAGGAACCCTGTCAAATAAAGGCAGTAAAGTCCTGTCAGACGAGCTGCTCCACTTCACCGTCGTCTTTTTCGTCGTCAAATTTCATAACATTATATGTGAAAATAAGCAGTAGCCTACTGGCGAATTTCAATTGTCTCCAAAGAACAGACCAATCTCAACATAACACTGATTGTTACGTAACAGTCGGGATCATTAATATGTACGCCCCCAATATTTGCATATGCCAGCTCATGTTCAAGGCATTAGACAAGGGCAGGACGGCTGGATCTGTGCACAGCAGAATCATCAGACTAGGTAAGCAAGCAAGAACAATAGTGAAAAATGGCAGATGAACCAATAATATCCATGATCTATGATATTTTTAGTGATATTTGTAAATTGTATTTCTAAATGTTTCGTTAGCATGTTGCTAATGTACTGTTAAATGTGGTTAAAGTTACCATCGTTTCTTACTGTATTCACGGAGACAAGAGCCGTCGCTATTTTCATTATTAAACACTTGCAGTCTGTATAATTCATAAACAACTTCATTCTTTATAAATCTCTCCAACAGTGTGTAATGTTAGCTTTAGCCACGGAGCACTATCAAACTCATTCAGAATCAAATGTAAACATCCAAATAAATACCATACTTACGCGATTAGACGTGTTGCATGACGAACACTTTGTAAAGATCCATTTTGAGGGTTATATTAGCTGTGTGAACTTTGTTTATGCACTGTTTAAGGCAGTCACGAGCTCCGGGGGGCGGTGAGCACGAGAATTTAAAGGGGCCTCAGCCTGAATCGGCGCATATTTAATGATGCCCCAAAATAGGCAGTTCAAAAAATGAATTAAAAAAAAATCTATGGGGTATTTTGAGCTGAAACTTCACAGACACATTCAGGGGACACCTTAGATTTATATTACATCTTTTGAAAACACGTTCTACGGCACCTTTAAAGGGTTAGTTCACCCAAAAATGAAATTTGTCATTAATTACTCACCCTCGTATCATTCCACACCCGTAAGACCTTTGTTTATCTTCAGAACACAAATTAAGAGGTACATGACTCATCCACAGGCAGCAATATAACCACCTCTTTCAAGGTCCAGAAAGGTACAAAAGACATCGTTAAAATAGTCGACATGAATGCAGTGGTTCAACCCTAATTTTATGAAAAGACAAAAATATTTTTTGTGTGCAAAAAACTTTTAGGGCTTTTCTCTGGAATTTTTACAGAGGTCATGTAGAGGTATCCCAGGTCAGACATGGGAGATTCGGTTTAAAATCTCAAAGTACGTATGTGAAACGCAAATTTCTCTAACGTCCCCCTGTAAAACTAGTCCCGTCCAAATAGGGCTAAAGACTAAATGGAAACACAGGGCTATACATTCATGGAGTAAACAAGGAACTAAATAAGACACAGATTAACAAAATTAGTAACCAAGGGAACAGAACAGATAATACATGACATTCTGTTAACCATTTCTTACTATTTCTTCCCCATGGAAAAAATAAAGTCATACAGGTTTTTAATGACATGAGGGTAAGAAATTATGATTGTGTGGCTTTGA
The DNA here is from genome assembly GCF_024489055.1 of Chanodichthys erythropterus. Classification (NCBI taxonomy): domain Eukaryota; kingdom Metazoa; phylum Chordata; class Actinopteri; order Cypriniformes; family Xenocyprididae; genus Chanodichthys; species Chanodichthys erythropterus. The sequence goes on from NC_090234.1 coordinate 8,824,091, forward strand.
TTATTATAAACTATCCCTCTAATGGTACTAAGGCTCAACAAGAACAACATGAAAAAAGCATTTTTGTTTGTTTTTCATAGTCCTGTATGTTTCACTGGAACTAATCTAATATAAAGAAATGTAAAGCAGTTTATAAAATACAACTGCACAAATCTAATCACATTCAGACCTCACAGAGTTGAACTGTAAGCTTAAACATGCAAATGTCAATATGCCAGTCTGACTCGACTCATTCGGTCCATATGTACAAACTGCTTAATCCATTCTGCACTCTGCAATTTCCTATACAGCAAAAACACCATCAGTTCCTCTCCAGAGAGCATGAGAGCGGCCATCTCTAGCTGACAGTAACCAGAACACCATACGGTTCTGTTCTAACACACAGATGTTCTATGCAAATCCATTGAAAGTCCGCACAGAGGAGCATATACATGCAGTGTGGCCACAGGCCTGCAGAAAAAGCCCCATGGAGTTTTCTAGAACAGGGCCAAGCCAAACACCCCAAACCTCCAAATCCACACAAGAGCCCTGGCTTTAGGGGAATTTGTTCATGCAAATATAATCCATTTCCTCTAACAAAACAGCACCACATGGGTGGACTGCAGGCTGACCCCAGACCCAAACCAGAACTCAAGACATTGGTCTTCTAATGGGCATCAGTGTTTATTCTGCAGTTTCAGAACTTATCTCAATGCTGAATGTTAATATAACATTACTATAACATTTCTTATAATAACACTGAGCAGTTCATGCCACTTAATCTCAGAGTTACGGATTTCTCTGAAATGTTAATTGTCCTAAAGGTCTGAGTAAACAAGAATAGTCAGTACTCTACATGATAACTTGTAGGCTTTTCACACTATGTTTAACCTTGAGTCAATTATAACTACTGGGTAAGCAATGTTTTACACTTGAAATTTTCAAAGGGTGTTATGACTGTCTGAAACAATGGATTGGGGTGTTTTGATAACTTGAATTGTGATGCCCATAGTATACAGTGTGAAGCGATGCAGTGCCAGAATAGTAAGTGGTAAATCAACAACAGACAACCAATTATAAACTAAACAAATCTTGCCTCATAAAAAATCTTTTTATTGTACAGAAACATTTTTCTTTATGCTGAATATTGCAATAACATATTGTGATATATTACCTTTTTACAACTGCAAATATCTCCAAAGGAAAACTTTGTCTACATTTATTTGTATCTAACAAGATAAAGTCTGTTCATTTCACATCTTCATATCCATCTCCTTCGTCCCTTTCTTGTTCAACATTTCCCTTCCTCGTATTTTAGACATAGTTTTAATAGAAATTACGGTAATGTTTGCACATTTCACTGTTTTCACACTCAATTCAATATATTTGTTTTTTACAATTAATAGTTAAGCAGTTTTACAGAGAACAAGCTTACTAACACCCTATGAACAAGTTGAAGGTGACAGTATTCAGTTATGAAATGTAATTATGTGATGAATCATATTTATAATGTTGTTTACATAAATTTGCCATTAACTGCATATAACTTGGACGCTAAATGGCGCTACAGAGATTTTTTTTCATTGTGAAATAGCCTACACAAAAACGTATGCAACTATAATGTAACAAGTGAGCTCTCAGGTAATGATGATGCAGGTGAAAGTTTACAACATGCAGCTGGCTTTTAATTAATTAATTTTAAGTTTAATTAATACATAAACCTAGTGGTCCATGTTCAGAAATATGAGAGAACATGCTTCCTGTACACACAGCTCAACTCGTGAGATAGAGAAAGTGAGAAAGAGAGATGTACTGTTTGTAAAATTAATGTATGAAAGAAATATTTCAAATTATTAGTATTTCCAGCATTATAAGCGTGGAGATTAGGGTAAAATTGTGCACAATACTTGCAATCACAAGCTGTAATTCACTCCCTGAAAATATCGATACTTGGCGTTCATGTATCATTACAAAATTCCCAAGCAATATACAAGCAGTCTACACTGGATACAATATAAAAATGCGCATTCAGTTTCTGACATGCTACAGTACATGCACTTGATTCCTTCGACAAGAGGACAAACAGAAGAGTGAAAGAATGTTCATTTTCACTGACAGTTTACAGTTTCTTTGAGTCTCTGTACAGCCTTCAGAAGGATTAGAGCATTGGAAAACAAGTGGATGTTTTTATTTAATGTCGTGTAGAGGATTACATGTTTGTTCGGAGCATTTGACAGCACATTGTTTGTAAATGCAGCACAGTGTAAGACAACTTAAACAGTTGTTAAACAGACAACTGTATTGATCTGACAGCAGCTGCATCACATACCTAAATGTGTAGCAAGCAGGGCAGAGCCGAGAGCCATGGGAACGGAGTGAGGCCGGTGACGCGAGTGCTAGTGAGCGTCACCTGTGTGCCACACCAGTCTCAAGTCCCATGGAGGAGCTCAGGAACGATAAAAGGAGGCATGACAACAGTGGAGGAGAGAGGAACAGCCTGGGACATTTATGTTATGTTTACATGCGGCAGTCATCCGTGAGGGGCTGCCACATTACTTTCATTTTTTGTTTGTTTATTTTTATATTCAAGTTTATGTTGAACATTCCCTGGTTCCTGCCTTCTCCTTCCCTGAATTTGAACATTGTTACAAAATGATTTCTTAATGCATTGTCTGTAAATCAAGGTTTTATATGGATAATGTTTTCAAAACACTCTTGTGCAATAGCGAGTGGGCGTTGATACTGTTTCCTATGCAATGATATTAGCCAATCATAACAGAAGCTGCTTACTCTAGACAGAGGGTCTGAAAGAAGGTTTAAAAAAGAATAATTTTTCCACATTTCTTTAAATGAAAATGTATCATATTATGTAATTTCATAATTACTTCTATTGTCTTTGAAATATTGTTAAGGTGCCGAATGTACTGACAAGTACTTATGGAAATCTTATACTATGACTATATGTCATTTGAAACTTGTATGTCATGTATTTAAATATATTTGTAATTACACATTCGTAATGAAGTTTTAGCACATTTAAAATATATTAAATGTTTTATAAAATAACACACTACAATTAACTTTATAATCAAGTAGACTACTTTAGCTGCGCTTTAAATAAGTATACTTTCACAATTTAAAATGCACTTTAAAGTAAAACTTTTAATGACATTATTACAAAGTGCACCTTTTAAAAGTGCGTTAAAAAGTACACTTAAATTGTCTTTTAATTATTAATACATTATCTGCAAGTATTTTTATTTTTTTTTTAAATCAAACTTTAAAATTTCAAAGGTTATGTTAATCCTTATCTATACTATGCAAGTATCTTTATGAGCTTATATTAACAGAGATTAAATACAATATTTAAAATTGAACATCAAATCATTTAAAATGAACTAGTGATGTCAAAAAAGGTGATTTAGAATAATGAAAAAAGAAAATGGTGTGACATACATTTTCCTTTATAGTCAAATGCAGTTTAACCTAAATTGATGTTTATTTAAAAAAAAAAAAAAAAGCACAATGCATCAATACCATTAAAATGTAAATAAAAATGTTAAGGGTTTACAATGTACCATGTAAAATTATGAAACCTGGAACAAGGTTACCCATCTGTAAATTGCCTATTATTGAAATGAAAACACTATAAGTATTCTAATTGTAAAATGGACCTCCACAGCACTCACAAATATAATTTATTCAGAACAGGTCATGATCAGACTATGATTTTACAGCATGTACATATGCTACAAACATCACTGACTTCAAAAGAACAAGTATAACCAACACAGACATTATCTGTGACTGTGATGTGGTTGAATCATCAAGCCTGACCCCTAGTGGTCCGAGCTCACTCTGCACTCTGGTGATGCAGATGTACTTCTTAAAGTCACCAAGGACAAACTGATTAAATCAGGTTCAGCTAGAATTTTAGAGATGACAGCAAAATAGAGAATAATGAATATATATGCTAATTAAACCCACCAGGAAATTTACCCTGCAGATTAAATTGATCATGTTATTTAAGTATAAGAAAGAACATGGCTACAATATTAAAACATAAAGGTTCAGTGATTCTTTGTAGCATGTTAGATTAATCAAAAACCCATTTCTTATCAAGAATTTTTTTTTTTTAACTTTTTTTCTGCATAGGGTTCTTGAGTTGGTCCTTTGAGGATTACAAAAGTTCTTGATGTTTCATTACAGGTTCTTCAGATCAGTTTATTTCTGGTATCTATGCTCATGTGAATGAATTATACTTATATTTAGTTATGCATCTAAATTATATTAAAAGGGAGTGTACACTACCATACCATTCCATAAAAAAAAAAAAAAAAAAAAAACTGAACCGTCTCTGTTCACTAAAATGCAGAAAAAAATTATTATAATTTAAAATAACAGAAATCATTATAATATGCTGATTTGTTGCTCATTTCTTATTATTGTCACAGTTGAAAACAGTTGCACTACTTAGTATTTTTGTGGAAAACATGATATGTGTGTTTCCAGGATTCTTTGATAAATAGAAAGTTTAAATGAACAGAATTTATTTTAAATAGAAATATTTTGTATAATTATAAATATCTTTACTGACAATTGAACAATTTAATGCATCCTTGCTGGATAAAAGTATTAATTAAAATAAAAACATATAAATAAAAACATCTTGTTGACCACAGTTTTACTTTTACTTGATGTGGGTTTACATTTAGGCAATGTTAAATATCATGTTCATTAAAGCTTATTCTGGATGTTTATTTTAACTTTCCAAAACATGAACATAAGCCCACTTCAAAAATCGACTGAAATATTAAATCATCCACAAACTTTTTCATACTCTTTCAAAAATCTATGATCTAGAGTGTGAAATGGGAAGCAACCATTAACATATCTCTCTCCACACACACACACCTCAAAATTGACCAATGAAATGATCCTATTCCACTTAGCGAATTAACCAACACTTTATCGTAAGCTCAACACATTAATTTAAAAAGACTCTGGTTTTCAAATCTCTGAGTTTTTCATTGGTTTCTCACTAAACACGCTCATTAACAGGTAGCCGCAGGCAGCGGCCAGCCACATAATGGCTTAACTAAAGAGATGTATGAAAATACACATCTTATAATTACCCAGTATGCTCCTATTCACACCTCACTAAGTCTAGTGACCGTCTAGCAACTCTTGGCTTTATTAAGCACCTGCCTGGCAAAACGATAGCAGAGGAAAAGCAGTTTACTGGGCTAAATAGCTGCTTTTCTTCCTCTGGGTATTTGAAAATCTTATCGCAGGAATATCCCAAACTCCAGCAGATAGCAGAGAACCAGCGGGAGCCTAGCGGACAGCTTAGAGGAAATGAAAACACATCCATCCACAGCTCTATCCTTCCATTCTATTCCACTATTCTTCTGCCTGGAGATCAGCCACTCCAGAGATAATGGGGGGAGAGATTTGTATTTATAAAAGATAGAGAGAGGCACACACACAAAAAGTGCAGAGAATATATGAATTTAGCTGACTTATTTGATATTGAACATTTACACACCACGTTCATGCAATCATGCTCTACAGCAACATCAGTAAGTCAGACCAGACATTTCCAAATGGGTGCTGAATTTCCATAAACTCAATACTTCCACAAACACTCAATATGGGAGGCACTTTTCACGAAAAGAGTACAAATTGGTGTGCCATTATAATTTAAAGCAATGTTTAGAGAGAGAATTGATATGTATTAGATCAAGTACTGTTCAACATTATATTTTAACAGAGCAAGAAAAGCAGTGCAATGCCTTTCATGGCATTAAATAATTAAAACACTAAAACAGGATCATTTTATATAATCCTTGACAATCTGTAGAAAAATTTTGTAAAACAAAAATAAAAACTGTCCTGTGTATCCTTGCTGAATACAAATATAAATTTATTTAAAAAAAAGAAAAATCTTACTGACTCCAAATTTCTGAATGGTAGTGTATGAATACTTTTATGTGCAGCATTATTACAGTGGTGGTCAGAATTATTGGCACCCTTGGTAAATATGATCAAATATGACTATAAAAATAAATCTGCATTGTTTATCCTTTTGAACTTTAATTCATAAAATTATCAAAAATCTAACCTTTCATTGAAGGAAAATAATTGAAAGTGGGGGAAAATCACATTATGAAATAATTTTTTTTCTCCAAAACATGCTGGCCACAATTATTGGAACCCCTAAAAATTCTTATTAGTAAAATATCTCTGAAGTATATTCCCATTCATTTTTCCATTTTTTTTAACACACCAGGGTGATCATGAACATGAAAGTGTCCAGCCATGACTTCCTGTTCCACAGGAGTACAAACATGTGTAAACACAAAGGCCAAATTCCCTTAATCATTCATCACAATGAGTAACACTAAAGAATATAGTTATGATGTGCAGCAAAAGAGCTTCACAAAATAGAAAGTGGCTGTAAGAAAATAACTAAAGCATTGAAAATCCCAATTTCCACCATCAGGGAAATAATTAAGAAGTTCCAATCAACTAAAGATGTTACAAATCTGCCTGGAAGAGTACACGTGTCTAAATCGTCCTAATGCACGGTGAGGACAGTTCGGGTGGCCAAAGACTCGCCAAGGATCACAGCTGGAGAATTGCAGAGATTAGTTGAGTTTTGAGTCTCAGAAAGCCTAAAAAACTGATGAAACAGCACCTACATCTCCAGCATATTCAGTTGTCAGACAAGACTGAAACTTCAAACGGGACGAGCTTCTATGGTCAGATGAAACTAAAACAAGAGCTTCTTGGCAGCAAACCCACCAGATGGATTTGGTGCACACATGGATAAAAAGTACCCCATGTCCACGGTTAAATATACTGCTGGATCTTTAATCTTGTGGGCCTATTTTTCTGCTGGAGGTACTGGACATCTTGTTCAGATACATGGCATCATGGATTCTATCAAATAAAAAATCAAAACCTGACCGCTTCTGCTAGAAATCCAATAATGGGCCGTGGTTGGATCTTCCATCAGGACAATGATCCAAAACAAACATCAAAACCAACACAAAAATGTGTCACTGAGCACAAAATGAAGCTTCTGCCATGACCATCCCAGTCCCCTGACCTGAACCCTAAAAAATGAGTGGAGTGAACTGAAGAGAAGAAGCACCAACATGGAGCTGGAATCTGAAGGATCTGGAGAGATTCTGTATGAAGGAATGATCTCTGATCTCTTGTCAGGTGTTCTCCAAATTCATCAGGCATTATAGGTGAAGACTCAGAGCTGTTATCTTGGCAAAAGAAGGTTGCAAAAAGTATTGAATAAAAGGGTGACAATAATTGTGGCCAACGTGTTTTGGAGAAAAACATTTATTTCATAATGTGATTTCCCCCCACATTCAATTATTTTCCTTCAATGAAAGGTTAGATTTTTGCTAATTTTACGAATTAAAGATCAAAGGATAAACACTGCATATTTATTTTTACAGTCATCTTTGATTATATTTACCAAGGGTGCCAATAATTCTGACCACCACTGTATATGCAGTGTACCGAGTATACTGTGTTTACATAAAAGAAACACATTTTGATGTTGATTGAATTTATGGGAAATGTAAGCTTACCAATAACTACAAATCAACATTTGGTCCCAAACTAGCTCTGAATTTTTTTTTTATTTAAGCTAGATCTGCAGTCCCTTTATTTGCCCTGTAATCCATACTTTTTTATACTTTTATGCTAATATGTTTCATATTAAAAATGTATGCATTTTTAAGAACATATTTTTGTAATTTGTACCCTATTTGTGGAAACACACATCACTGCATTCTCTCAGTAATGTGACCTGTTAGCGGTTCTGTTGACCTCAGACTGACCTTAGCATAGGAGCAAAAAACTGTCACATAATGACAAAGAGAATCAATCTTATTACAACAGGTTTCTGGGCTGAAGTGTGAACAACATCACTTTCATGTTTTATGTTTTACAACAAACATTCACACTAACAATTTTAACATTTTATGGTCCACCATCAGGGATTTTAATGTAGGGCAATCTCAAGCAATTGGGATCATTTTAACACCATTACTGAATTGCCCAATAAAATGACACTCTGTTCCAAACTCCTAGATGCTCTTTGTCACCACAGTATTTGACCTGACAATCAATTCTGATTGGCTAGAGAGGTGACAGAAGGGACACCACAGACATGCTCACTGGATGAATGCTGAATGATTCTAGTACCTGTTTTAGTCAGGGGGCTGGAAAACAGCTGTTGCAGAAGTTTGTTCTCTGACGTTCTCAAAACCACCACAATGTCTGCAGGAAGAGTGTCACGGTTCTTCTCCAGAAAACCACTGACATTATACAAGACCTGACAGGAGAAACAATTATTTTAATACGTTTGTAATACGTTTACGTGTGAAAAGATTTGTTAAAGAAATTAATACTTTTATTATTTTAGAATCAAACTAACATAGCTATGAATTTTGTTATAGATACTGCATTTGATAGCTACTGAAAGTTATTGATAATGCATTTTATTTCAGCTGCTAGTAAAATAGCATCTAAAAAAAGAGTTTCTCATTCATATAAAGCAGTAAGTACTGCTTGAAGAAGAAGAAGAAGAAGAGATTTTATGAAATAATATTCAAGCTCTTTACCTTGCCAGCATAATGCTGGATCCCAAAGCAAAGCTCCACACGCTTGGGTGTCCAGAAGTACTTGTTTCTCAGGTTATCCTGAAACTTATCTTTATTACAAACACTGAAAGTGAGTGAAGAATCTTATTAAACAGATACATCATCATTATTCAGAATAACTGGAATAGTTATAGTCATCTCACGTACATATCTCATAAATAAAATTATTTAAACACAATGAGAACTATTCAGTTAATACTTGTTAGCTATTTAGCATTATCATTTAAAAAGAATGTATACTGAACGTCATAGAAGTGATTTTACATGAACGAGTACTGATGCAGCGTTCACTCAGCAAATAAGCAGCAATGATGAAACACTAAGCAGAAAGTATTACCAACGAGTGTTTGGTCGGTGGCCTGTGGGAAACGGCTCTCCTCATCCAGCAGAGACAGTAAACCCATGGGCTTCTGAAGAAACATGTCTAGAATGGGCCTGTTGTCCTCGTATTCCACCAGACTGGCATCTACACCCTCACTCTGATACTCTATCTGAACAAACACACACAGACACACTATTTCATAACAGATGTGTATACCTTATAATTAGGGATGTTGATTTAGTGTGTAGTTTAATTAATTATGGAAAAATAGAATGCAGTTATAATGCCCCTAAAATTCATTTTTGCCCTGATATTAAATTCGATATTGTTTGTTCTTTTGATCTTTCATTTAAAAAAATTCACAACATTCTAACCTTTCATTGAAGTAAAACAATTGAAAGTGTGGGGGGGGGAATCACATTATGAAACAAATGTTTTTTCTCCAAAACACGTTGGCCACAATTATTGGCAACCCTAGAAATTCTTATGAGTAAAATATTTCCGAAGTATATTCCCATTCATATTTCATTTTTTTTTTTAGCACACCAGGGTGATCATGAACATGAAAGTGTCCAGCCATGACTTCCTGTTCCACAGGAGTATAAACATGAGGAAACACAAAGGCCAAATTCCCTTAATCATTCATCACAATGAGTAAAACTAAAGAATATAGTTCTGATGTGCAGCAAAAGATTGTTGAGCTTCAAAAAATAGAAAGTGGCTGTAAGAAAATATCTAAAGCATTGAAAATCCCCATTTCCACAATCAGGGCAATAATTAAGAAGTTCCAATCAACTAAAGATGTTACAAATCTGCCTGGAAGAGGACGTGTGTCTAAATCGTCCTAATGCGTAGTGAGGAGGAAAGTTAAACTGGCCAAAGACTCTCCAAGGATCACAGCTGGAGAATTGCAGAGATTAGTTGAGTCTTGAGTCTCAGAAATCCTATAAAAATTTTCAATTGTTTTACTTAAATGAAAGGTTAGAATTTTGTGAATTTTTTGAATGACGGATAAACAATGCAGATTTATTTTCACAGCCACCTTTGCTCATATTTACCAAGGGTGCCAATATTGGTGGAGGGCACTGATATATGAAATTATTTCAATATCATATTTTGTATAATAATATCATGATTTGGGGATAGTTTGCACAAAAATGAAAATTCTGTTTATTTACATTTACTCATCCTCATGTCGTTTCAAATCTGTATGACTTTCTTTCTTTTGTGGAACATAAAAGAAGATATTTTGAAGAATCTGGTCTGTAAATATATCTAAATACCAATTAAAAAAATTTCTGCGATTAATTAGATGAATTAATCAGCACATCACGTCATACTGTACCTTAACATCACTAAGAATGTGTACAGATAACAGTAAATACATGGCAGTACATGCAGAATTCATTATATCACAGATCATGTGTAAAACAAAAACATTCTCAAAGCAAATCAAAACTTGTACTCTTAATTTGCAGGAAAAAAGTACACTTTAGAATACTATTAAAAGGAGTACTTATTACAGAAATAATAAACTTCAAATTAATATACTTTAGTGAGAACTAAATGCAATGTTAAAATAAATGTATCATATTTTGTAGTTTATTAAGTACATCTTTAAATGTAATTTCAGAATTATATCCATTGTCTTTTATATAGGTTGAGGTGTACTGCTGAATATGGGTGGGAGGGTTGGCTGTAAAAAAAAAAAAAAAAATCAAACCGCTTGCACCGCGGTTGATCCTAAATCTGATGCATTTATAATATGGTTTGTTGAAAACAACCTGTAAAACAGACAGACTGATTTTTTTTTTTCGGCTAATGTATGTTTCAGTTGACAGATATGCATTCTGGTTTCCCAGTATGTTACAACAGCGATGATCAAAAGAACATGGACAAAACAGTCACTCATTGTAAACAAATGTTCAATGATGTGCCCAAAGCTCTATGACCAGTCATTTACGCCGTCATCAACTGGGTGTTGATAGCGCACGAGTGCAGGTGAGACCTGAACATCTCACGTTGCTATCAGTGTTTAAAGGTGCCGTAGAACGTGTTTTCAAAAGATGTAATATAAGTCTAAGGTGTCCCCTGAATGTGTCTGTGAAGTTTCAGCTCAAAATACACCATCGATTTTTTTTTTATTCATTTTTTTAACTGCCTATTTTGGGGCATCATTCAATATGCTACGATTCAGGCTGCGGCCCCTTTAAATTCTCGTGCTCCCCGCCCCTGGAGCTCGCGCTTGCCTTAAACAGCATAAACAACGTTCACACAGCTGATATAACCCTCAAAATGGATCTTTACAAAGTGTTCGTCATGCAGCATGTCTAATCCCGTAAGTACAGTGTTTATTTGGATGTTTACATTTGATTCTGAATGAGTTTGATAGTGCTCCGTGTCTAAAGCTAACATTACACACTGTTGGAGAGATTTATAAAGAATGAAGTTGTGTTTATGAATTATACAGACTGCAAGTGTTTAAAAAGTGAAAATAACGACAGTCTTGTCTCCGTGAATATAGTAAGAAACGATGGTAACTTTAACCACATTTAACAGTACGTTAGCAACATGCTAACGAAACATTTAGAAAGACAGTTTACAAATATCACTAAAAATATCATGATATCATGGATCATGTCAGTTATTATTGCTCCATCTGCCATTTTTCGCTGTTGTTCTTGCTTGCTTACCTAGTCTGATGATTCAGCTGTACACAGATCCAGACGTCCTGCCCTTGTGTAATGTCTTGAACATGGGCTGGCATATGCAAATATTGGGGGCGTACATATTAATGATCTCGACTGTTACGTAACAGTCGGTGTTATGTTGAGATTGGCCTGTTCTTCGGAGGTCTTTTAAACAAATGAGATTTATATAAGAAGGAGGAAACAATGGTGTTTGAGACTCAATGTATGTCATTTCCATGTACTGAACTCTTGTTATTCAGCTATGCCAAGGTAAATTCAATTTTTAATTCTAGTGCACCTTTAAACTAAACTCATTTAAACCTTGCCAATTTAAATATTCATCCGTAAGAAACGAAAGAGAACTCGTGCACGCTGTGAAGAGATTTGTGTTTGCACTGCGCTCATCCAAAGTGCGTACACGGAGAGCAGCGTCAAATACTCTCACGCAAGTCTTGCACCTAAATGGACAAATTCACACAAAAATTATGTCAACATGTCCATCTTAGCGAGTGTCCTAAAAAACATAGTAGATTATGTCTTAAGAGAAAAACGAGACAGACAACGCATGTGTATCAGTATCAGTGTACTAGATCTTTGAATTATGTCTTAAAGGGACAGCAGTCTAATATTCCTGCTCTATATGTTTTAATGTTAATCAAACGACAAAAGACGAAGAAATCACTCTTGACTGAATAGCTTTTGTAACTTCAATAACTTTTTTTAATTATTCAAAAAAGTTTATATGAAGTGTTATTTTATATTTGATTACTGTTAAATACCTGAAAAACCTGTAAAGCATTGTTTATTTTATTTGTATCTTAGCTCTCATGTATTTATTTGTGCTGTTTCTTGTAGTTAGACATTTTTTTTTATTTTCTTCATCTTTATTGTCCCATTTTTTACTGAACATAGCACATACCGAACCGTACCAAAACCATGTCACTAAAACCGTGATATAAACCGAACTGTGAGAAATCTGAACCGTTCCACCCCTACTGCTGAATGTACTGGCAAGCATTTATGGTAAACTAAAATATACTTTAATGCCATTTCTATTGAAACTTGTGTGTTATATATTTACATTTTTTGTAATTAAACATATTGAATAACATATTGAACATATTGAGTAATATTGAATAACACACAACACAATTAAATTTATAATCAAATATTCTGCATGAGCTTTATTATGTTAGTAAACTCATCAAGTGTACTTCATTAAGGCATGACAAAAGATTATTAAAACAAAATTTTTCAAATGTACTTTAAAGTAAAACTTAATTTGGCATGACAAAATGCACTTTTTTAAGTCTTTCTATTTCATTGATATAATATTATTTGCAAGTACAGTTTTAAAAAACTATTCTATAACTATACTATACTATAAGATTTTAAGTACACTACATATGCCACATTTGACACGATTGACTGATTTGACTAATTCATAAGTCATAAGAAAGTGTCAGGCCACTTGATAGACTGAACAATATTGGTGGGTTTAAGATCAACTTGAACTAACCTTCACCTGTTTAAAGGTGTTTGTGTACAGAGAAAGTCTTACCTGTTCCAGGGCAAAGATATGTTGATTGAAGTAGAACTGGATCTGTTCGTTAGCGATGTTGATACACAGCTGCTCAAATGAGTTCTTCTTGAAGTTTTCGAAACCAAAGATGTCCAAGATCCCCACATTCATTCCACTCTCAGCCGCACTTCAAAGACACAAAGAGCCAAACATTAGCTGAACGTCACAACACATTAAGGCCTTAACCACGCTAATGACCCAAACAACTAAATATTTCACAACCTGTCAACCAAGAAAACACAAAAACAAAGACCTTTAAAAACACAGGTCTGCCTCAGTATGTCATTTCAAATTACAAAGAGCTGCTGTGCTCGTCTATGAACATTCAGTCAAACGCGATCTCCTCCAAACTCCTCAGACAGCGACCAGAGGTCACCTTCTGCTCCCGCTAACAGGTTATTAGTGGCAATAACGTTGAATGCGCTGCTGATTGGAGTGGAAATGGCAGAATTTGGATTGTGTGTATCGAGGTGGAAGACATGAGTTTCTCTGACAAGCCCGTGGCTGAAGTCTGACAGGATTCACTCGGATCAATGAACGGCTTTTCCACTCTCTCTGAAGTCTTTTTAATCATCTGCATATAATTTTTTTCAATGTAACTCTGTATCAAAAATTTATACAAACCTCTTTTTTTCATAGCTCTTTTCTTCTTTTGCTGAGGATATTAATATTCTGAGCTGGTTAGACTGGAGGTCATTGCTGGAGATGCTTGCGCATGATTCAAGGAGGGAGAATGGGATGAAAGTTTAGAAATTACCTTTAAGTTATCATTAAATTAACTTGATATAAAAGTCAATGCACAAAGATAAGCTCAACGGTACATACCGTAGCTGAAACAGCCTGCCTGAGTCAAGGCTTGGAAGAATTTTTTTTTCCCCCAGCAGATAAAAAGTTGTTTTCTATTTATCTATTGGTTTGGCTGGTGACCATCTTAAATGACCACTCGTGTCAATTCCACATAAACAAAATTAAGCCCCGCCCTACATTATTTCTTGTTCGAGAAGACATTTCACTCAGATATGTCATAATAGTGAAGAATCGCAACCTCTGATTTATGCCAACTTTTAAATGTAACTTCGCTGATTTTCAACCCGCTTTGTGTTGTTACAGTGTCAGAAGTACATGATAATGAACAATGTTTACTCTTTCTCTGTTTTTACCGGGACTGGGAAATTCATGTGTATTTGTCAGCAAAAAAAGTTACGACTGCTTCTGGGCTTCTGTGAAAACTACAGATTATACTTCCGCATTTTTGTATCTCTGACCACCGACAGTTGCACTGTAAACCTGAATAAGTATACTAAAAATTTTAAAAAGTTTAAATAAGCAGAACTGGCAGATTATTATTTTGTACTCATACATCTTGATTGCTCTTAACAATTAACTTAAACAACTTAAAATTATAATGTGATCTCAATTTAAATATTTTTAGCAGTAGAAACTTGCTACCTTAAACTAGCTAATTCAGTAAATGCTAACTTGCTCACTGGTAACAGGATGCTTTAATAGCATTAGCTTAACAATTACTGAATACGTTCAGCAATATAGAACATTTGGTTACACTTTATTTTAAGGTGTCAGTATTACAGTGTTATTATGCATTTAAGTACTGAGTTATAATAATTAACTACATGTACTTACTATATAGTTAGGGTTAAGATGATGATTTGTTTTAGGGTTAATTGCAAGTAATTATGCATAATTTATAGTTATTACAGTACTCCAGTAACTATATGTAACACGTATAACAATGACTGTAAAATAAAGTGGTACCAAACTACGCTCATTCTCCACTCGTCACCATGATGGAAAAAACTCAGCATAACAGAAACTCTTCTAAATTAGAATAGTAAACATTAAACACTACTAAATCTCCCGATACGGGTCCATTCACGGATACGTTCCGGAAGCCGCAATATAGTTATTTTGCTGTGAGGGCTTTTATTTCATTAATACTATATTATCTGCAAGTACAGTTTTTTAAAAAAAAAAACATTTAAGATTTAAAGAACACAACAAGTGCACATCTTTTTCAACAAGGGTGATGACAGTATTTTCATTTTTGGGTGAATTATTCCTTTAAGACAATCTTGAAATTTAAAATTGGTCTAAGCTATGTCAATGGGCTATGTGAAATGGTAGGCTTGGGTATATTTTAACAGTAAACCGAAGGATGAAACCATGATGATGGTGATAATATTTTGCCATACCAGATGTTAGTGTCAGGCTGCAGCAGAGCATTAATGCGGTTCACAATCCAGCTGAAGAGGCGTCCATACAGGGCTTTAGACATGGCATCTCTCACATCAGTGGCCTTGTCCACAGTGTTGGTGCGAATGATGGTTTCTCCTCGAGTTACCACGCAGTGGGAGGTCAAAGCTTCCTGAAGCTCCTCAGAGCCGATACTGAGCAGAGCGGCCGCTGTAAATACAGAGAGAAGAACATCAGGAATGGATGGCCAATTTATTATTGACACATTTGCAAGATTTATGTCATGAGGAAAATGTGGGTTCTGTAAATGCAAACCTAGAAACGAACAGTCATTAAAGGGAAAACAGCTTTCAAATAATCATTTAAATAAGCCACTTACCATTATCTAAGGCCTCAGAGTTGGGCACCTCACTCTTGTCGCTCTGATGTTGGGAGCTGGTGGATGTGAACTCAATATTTCCTGTATTTAAAATGGCTGCTAGAATTCTGTACACAGAATTCACTTCCTGTATATAAAGATATAAACTATTTTATATAGAAGTATGCAAAAAACATGGAAGAAAGCCTGATTGACAAAATGGTATCTTAAAGGGATTGTTGAACCAAAAAAAATGAAAATCCTGTTATGCTTTACTCACCTTTATGTCATTTCAAACCTGTATGACCATCTTTCTTCTGTAGAACATAAAGAAGATATTCTGAGGAACGTTAGGATCTAAACAAATTTGGACCCCACTGACATTCATTTCATGGACAAAAAGCTCTAATACTTTTTTTTATGTTCCACAGGATAAAGAAATGGATACATGTTTGAACGACATGAGGGTGTGTAAATTCATTTTTTAAGGAACTATCCCCTTTAATAATTATTGCATATGATTAAGAAATATAAATCAGGATTTCAGCTGTACCTCCTCAGTAAATCCTATGATACGGAAACAGTCCTGAATGGCAACAAATTGCTCCTTGTACAGTTTGCTAGAGATGATGTCCTGCATTACTTTACCATTAACACAATCAATATATCTGAAAGACCAGAAAAGTAACATGAATCTCTAATCTTTATCAGTAATATTGTAGATACGTTAACTAGAATTACTAGAATTAGAGCTAGAATTATCTTTTTAAGCACTGAGTTTGTTACAAATAAACACAAGAACCTGGGGGCAGTTTTGTTGGGTAGCCTGTATTTCTTGAGGTTGTCTTGATGGTAAAGACCAGCATAGATATAGTAAAATATGTGGAAGTTTTTCTCTCCCCTGCAAAAGAAAATATACAATATGAAGAGTAATAAATGAAAACCAAAATGTGGGAAAGAATTGTTGAAAAGTTTAAAGTCAACATGACATCAAAATCAATTGGTCTTATGGTGAATGATTCAGATGGTTATTCACACATTATAGAAAATTGTCTGCCACACCTCAGAATTTTTTTTATTTTTTGACTAATGTCAAAGACCACTTTTCTCCATCCAATCAATCCCCTATGGGTAAAATCAAGTCCTGCCCTTAATGTTTTTCTTGTTAATATAAATAAATAATAAATAATGTGTTACACTCAGAAATATGTCACATTACAGAAGTAAAATGCGTTGTATGTTGACTTTAACGTTCTGATGGCCACAGATCTAGGCAAAGTGGTTTCTCACGTAGCCTGTTTGATGACTCTTGATTTTTCCAGAAGATACTCAGAGATCTTAGCACCCATCACCGCCCCTGTTGGTGTGAACTTCATCTCCAGGTACTTCCCAAAGCGGCTGGAGTTATCATTAATGGCCGTGCACGCATTACCAAACGCCTCCACCAGGGGATTTACTTGAAGAATCTTCTCACGAAGTGTACGATTATTAGCCTTGAAATAGAAAACAACAGATGATGTTTGAAGAGTCTGACCCAGATTCTTTATCTGCAAATCTTACAGCCATAGTTCATTATATTACTAGAGGGAAAATCATCAAGAATCCCATAATCAAACATGAAAGGTCGGCTACTGAAGTATTTCTTTGAAGCATATGAGTATGTATTAATTGTATTAGGTAGTGTATCAAAGGTGTGAGTACTCAACCTTGCCCAGAAATGTGAGATGTTGGACAATGAGGTGGGCACTCTCTGTTTTACCAGCTCCACTTTCTCCACTAATGATTATACACTACATAGACAAAAACAATGAAAACATATAAACACTCATTAATGTACAGAGCCAGCACATACATGGATTAACATACCCAGAAGCAACATGTAATCTGACATGTTTTTTTGTCCACTACACGACAAGAATTTAGATGTCAAACCACATTATCTGACACAGTGACTATCATAACAGACAAAAATATTGTGCAGTCTGAACCCACCATTACTGACCCCAAATTTTTGAATTACACTGTTATTTGACAAACAAAACTAGTGTAAAAAACTGTTGAAAAAAGAGACCATAGATGAATTACACATAAGTGTTAAAAACAAAAGACAGCCTACTATGTTATATATACTCTGTATTGTTTTAGAACTGAGAGTGCAGACACACAGAAAGCAGTACCTGGTCTTTAGAGAGAGTGACCATGCTCTGATAGGCTGCATCAGCAGTGGCAAAGATGTGTGGGGGGTTAGTGGAGCGTTTCATCCCATGATAGAGCTTTGAGAACTGAGAACAGAGACATTTTCAGACAGGAAACTACATCTTAGTTCACTCTCTACAAAGAAGCTTTGATTCAGAAAGCCAACTTGAAGTGGACTCCACATGAATTACGCACTTGATCAAAAAACTGTATGCATTAGACATTAATTATGCCCTATTGCACAGCCTGACGTTGCTCATCTCACCTGTGGAGAGTAGATGCTGAGGGTCTGGAAGGGGTTAAGGGCTATGAGGATATCACCAACATACGTGTAGATCTGTAGTTCCTGATATCTCTTGTGAAGATGTGTAATGATTGTTTCCTATAAAAGAGAGATGCTGGAGATGGAAATGTTTCTTTGCTGTTTATACTACCAGAGAGTCACTGAATTCACATCGTTTGAGCAGACAGTTTAGTAATAGTTTCTAACTGAATTTCATTACATTTTAACATCAATTATGAAATAGCATTTGCAACTCATTTTATTTTCGTGATATCGGCATTTTTAATGGAGTTCTATTATTCTTTGGAATAACATGTAATGTTCGTACTCAATACGTCCAGGAATGTCTTTTATGAAAGTAACTAAGATTTCAATAAATTTTGAATTTATGCTGACTCTAGATCTAAAAGTAAAACATTTTCTGTATGATTAAGATAACAAATGCCTTAAATTTCAGCTAGATCATCTACAGTAAATACCTCATCTAAAACCTCCAGGTTCACGAGATCATCATCAGGACAGATCTCAATGATGAGGGTTTTCCGAGTGTTGATCCGCTCATGCCTATAAATGACAATACAGCAATAATACAGCCTCAATAAATATTAAAAACAACAAAGATCTATTCAATCATAAACAATTTTTTATTTTTTTTATTTTTTTATTTTAGGGAAATGCAAAACTCAGTGCCATGATTCTAAGCTGTTGTGGGAGGTTGCCAGGATGTCACTATGCAATTTCTATGGTGTTCTGTGGGGTTGTGGTGTTCTAGATCAGGGGTGTCCAATCCTGCTCCTGGAGGGCCACTCTCCTGCAGAGTTCAGCTCCAACCCCAATTAAACACACCTGAACAAGCTAATCAAGGTCTTACTAGGCATACTAGAAACTTTGTCTGTCACCCCCTATACCATCATTCACTATTCCCTACATTGCTCCACTAATATAGTTTACTTGAGGAAGTAAATGAAAATTAGTGAGTGAATTTGGACACTGAATGCACCGGAAAGGCTGCCGCTTTTGCATAGTTAGTGCTAGCTGTTTGATATTTATTTAAACTTAGCAAAATAGCAGCTCCAGTAGTAATGAAAAGATTTATCTTCATTTAAATTATGTATAAATCTTAATTAAACAATTTAATAATCAATTAAAAAGGAACTTATACCTGTATGATATTACGCTGTAGCCACATTGGACCAGCGGTTTGGAACCACTACAAATGGCTGTCCCCTGAAATAGTGCCTTATTTAAGGGTAGCCTATATCTCAGACACAGCCTTCAAGGCAGGTGTTGAGAAAAGTTTGAGCTAAACTCTGCAGGATAGTGGCCCGTCAAGAGCAAGACTGGACTAGTTCCTCCTCGGTTGAATTCACATTCGGTTTAGATCATGTTCTGATTTAAGCCCTTCAAAAAGGATCACCAATTCCCCCAATGCTGTGGCGAAAAATAGTGGAGCAATATCAGAAAGGAGTTTCTCAGAGAAAAACTGCAAAGAGTTTGAAGTTGACATCATCTACAGTGCATAATATCATCCAAAGATTCAGAGAATCTGGAACAATCTCTGTGCAGAAGGGTCAAGGGTTATGCCCGTGATCTTTGGGCCCTTAGACGGCACTGCATCACATACAGGAATGCTACTGTAATGGAAATCACAACATGGGCTCAGGAATACTTCCAGAAAACATTGTCGGTGAACACAATCCATTGTGCCATTCGCCATTGCCGGCTAAAACTCTATAGGTCAAAAAAGAAGCCATATCTAAACATGATCCAGAAGTGCAGGCGTCTTCTCTGGGCCAAGGCTCATTTAAAATGGACTGTGGCAAAGTGGAAAACTGTTCTGTGGTCAGACGAATCAAAATTTGCTCTTTTTGGAAAACTGGGACGCCATGTCATCCGGACTAAAGAGGACAAAGACAACCCAAGTTGTTATCAGCACTCAGTTCAGGAGCCTGCATCTCTGATGGTATGGGGTTGCATGAGTGCGTGTGGCGTGGGCAGCTTACACATCTGGAAAGGCACCATCAATGCTGAAAGGTATATCCAAGTTCTAGAACAACATGCTCCCATCCAGACGTCGTCTCTTTCAGGGAAGACCTTGCATTTTCCAACATGACAATGCCAGACCACATACTGCATCAATTACAACATCATGGCTGCGTAGAAGGAGGATCCGGGTACTGAAATGGCCAGCCTGCAGTCCAGATCTTTCACCCACAGAAAACATTTGGTGCATCTTAAAGAGGAAGATGCGACAAAGAAGACCTAAGACAGTTGAGCAACTAGAAGCCTGTATTAGACAAGAATGGGACAACATTCCTATTCCTGAACTTGAGCAACTTGTCTCCTCAGTCCCTAGACGTTTGCAGACTGTTATAAAAAGAAGAGGGGATGCCACATAGTGGTAAACATGGCCTTGTCCCAACTTTTTTTTGAGATGTGCTGATGCCATGAAATTTAAAATCAACTTATTTTTCCCTTAAAATGATACATTTTCTGAGTTTAAACATTTGATATGTCATCTATGTTGTATTCTGAATGAAATATTGAAATTTGAAACTTCCACATCATTGCATTCTGTTTTTATTCACAATTTGTACAGTGTCCCAACTTTTTTGGAATCGGGTTTGTATTTGTCTCTGATGATCACCAAGGCTGGATTTACTTGAAAAAATGTACACAAAAAATATAAAAACAGTAATATTGTGAAATACTATTATGATTTAAAATAACGGTTTTATATTTAAATATATTGTAAAATGTAATTCATTCCTGCGATGGTAAAGCTGAAGTTTCAACATAATTAGTCTTCTGTGTCCATGATCATTCAAAAATCATTATAATATGCTGATTGGCTGCTCAAGAAACATTTCTGATTATTATTAT
Source organism: Chanodichthys erythropterus (assembly GCF_024489055.1). Taxonomy (NCBI): domain Eukaryota; kingdom Metazoa; phylum Chordata; class Actinopteri; order Cypriniformes; family Xenocyprididae; genus Chanodichthys; species Chanodichthys erythropterus. The sequence continues at coordinate 8,845,285 of NC_090234.1, forward strand.
TATTATTATTATTATTATTATTATTATTATTATTATTATTTTTCTTTTTTCAGGAATCAATGGATAGAAAGCTCAAAAGAACTGCATTTATTTAGAATATAAATCTTTTGTAACATAATGTCTTGACTGTTATTTTTGATCAACTGAATCCACTCTTGCTTAATAAAAGTATTAATTTCTTTAAAAAATAAATATATAAATCTTACTGACCACAAACTTTCGAATGGTAGTGTAAGTCTTTTATCATTCGCCTGGTTAAAAAATGTAAGTCTGATCAAATGTAATGGCACATCTCAATAAACCTCATAATTTGAGATATCATTCATGTTCGCAGCACAATTGGTGTAGAACTACAGTAGTTAGTTACATGAAAGGTTAATACTTAGTGTTAGAGGTTTGTTGAAATCCCTAACCCTAAATATTAGGAACAGTAATAGTGATGCTTGACTTAGCAAACACCAAAAACAAAAATGTATGCAGTTTCAAGATCTATGCGGGTCTATTCTCTGGGGTTTAAAGGCTATTATAGCGTTTAGTGAATGCACTTCATCAGCGTTTGACCCTCTATTGTATTTCTGACCTTTAGATCATGAGGAAGCAGCTGCTCTTTTCACAGCTCTTAAAACCCATCGGGCCCTGGGGACATGACAGCGTACAGATGCAATACACTATGCTTTATGTGTGCGAGAAACAGACTGAGTGTGTGTGGCGCTGTTTCTGTGTGCATCAGTGTACCCTCACTCTGTAATCACTTCACTGATATTTGCCATCAGTGACTACACAGAGAGAGCACAGCCAAGCTCATAATCTCATTACGTCTCTCTCACTGTCACTATCAGGCTAGCAGATTATAAGTGGCCTGGGGAATGAGGGGCTACAATCTGGCAACCTAGTGACTGTTTATTCACAATCACAGAGCGTACCAACCCCTACTTTCTCAGAACAAGGTATAATTTTCTTTATAGACATTTAAGAAAAGAGTAGTGTATATCCTGCCCTGATCAGTGTGTCTCAGTCATGTGGGATGAAGGAACATTGTAAAATCCTCTTTATCGCATTGAGTTCATCAGGGTTATTCAGGACTGTCCTCATCAAACCCTGAATCAGAGATGGTTAGAGGGTTAAGAGTACTAATCTAACACTCTAGTAGAATTCAGATGTATCTTTGTCCAGAATTAATCTCCCAAGCAACAAACCCAACATAACCCCATGCACAACTGAACTGATTTAAGTGAATGAAGATGTCATTTATTTAAAGTGCATTTGTATATACTGGCTTATCGAAAATCATGGGTTCCAGTTTAAACCTGCTTTGTTCAGTTAGTCTATAAGCTAATAACACTTCCCATAGACAAAATTTAAAGAACCCATTGACGTGCAGAACACATACTGGCTAGCTTTACTGACTGCAGAAATGACTGTGGGTTTTCTTAATTTTTCTGGTGTTTATTTATTTAGAACATAACAGAAAATACGATGCATTTTTTAAAAAGACATCACAATAAACTAAGGTATTTCAAAGTAAGCTAAATTAATAAAAGAAAATATTTTTTAGTTTTATCTTGAGTGAAAATTCCACTTTCATATTATAGATAATTTAATTTTTGTTGTAAAAAGCAAAAAAAAACCTATATATATACATTTAGCAACATTAAGCAACATTTTGGCTTATGTCTAAATTAAAATATATTGATTAAGTATGGTATATGGTCTTTATACTTTGTACGAATGTTTTTTAAATTAAAATTTAAGGTCTGAACCAAACCTAATAAATAAAAATATAATTTAAGAAAAAAGAAATTTGGCTGTAACAAATTAGACTCACAAATTTTAAGTTGGTCCAATATATCTTTTTTTGGTCCCACTTTATATTAAGTGGCCTTAACTACTATGTACTTACATCAAAAAATTAGTACAATGTACTTATTGGGTTCATATTGAATTTCAAAACACTTTTCTGCTATTGAATTGGGATACGGGTAAGGATAGGGAAAGCTTTGGTGGTAAGGGTAGGTTTAATGGTAGGGGTAATGTGTAAGGGATGGGTCAACAGTGTAATTATAAAAGTAATTACAGAAATTAATTTCAGATGTAATTACATGCTGGTATTTTTAAAATATAAGTACAATGTAAAAACATGTATGTACACAATAAGTGCATTGTATTAAATGATTAATTTAAATGTAAGTACATATTAGTTAAGGCCACTTAATATAAAGTGGGATCTTAAAGTGGCTTTTTTAGCGTACAAAAGTTTGGGGTCAGTAACTAATACTTACTCAGCAAGGATGCATCCAGTTGATCAAAAGTGACAATAAACACATTTATAATGTTACAAAAGATTTATATTTCAAATAAATGCTTTTCTTTTGAACTTTCTTCAAAGAATCTGGAAAAAAATAATTGCGGTTTCCACCAAAAATATGAAGCAGCGCAACTGTTTTCAACATTGATAATAATCAGAAATGTTTCTTGAGCAGCAAATCAGCAAATTGGAATGATTTTTGAAGGATCATATGACACTGAAAATGTAAGTAATGTAATATAGCTGAAAGTTCAGCTTTGCCATCACAGGAATAAATTAGATTTTAAAATATATTACAATAGAAAACAGTTCTTTTAAATTATAATAATATTTCACATTATTACTGTTTTCACTGTATTTTTGATTAAATAAATGCAGCCTTGGTGAACAGAAAAGATTTATTTTAAAAATATTAAAACATCTTACTGACCCCAAACTTTTGAATAGTTGTAACACTATCATTTTTTGTTTTGTCGAAGCAAATAATCAACAAATATAGACCTCATCTATAGAATCATGCTGTTTTTCAAACTTTATCCAGCTTTTGAATACAGTACACAGAATCATTTTACACTGTTTAATACTTATATTTGACATTCAGCAATGGACACTTTTAAACAAATCTAAAGGCCAATGTGAGTTAATGTTTTAACTCAACTGCTATGAATACTATAGACAGGGCTATCATATAATTCACAAGGCCTGGGACAAAATTTTGCAGGCCCTCTCTCCCCTTGACAAGATCTGCAGGTTTTGAGGGGTCTAAATGAGAATTTTGGATGATAAGCCAGTGGAAAGTCTTTCATTGTGTTTTACTGTATCATCTATAACAGCATCAGAGATATCCAATTGACTTAATAGAAGCTGTTGATGTGATGCAACCCGACAGAATCTAATGCTCCTGTATCCAAGGCTCTTAGGATAAACCTGATAACACTGCCATCTGCTGGAAAGAGGAAACTCTCAACACACAGGTGATAGATGACACAGTAATATAAAAAACACTCTTAACCGGCACAGTCTGATTCATATATTTCAAGATTGTCACAACAGCAAGTCTCACTGCTTCACATTTAGACATGATAAATCCACTGCGACAGCTCTGCATCTACAGAGGACAGTGATTAATGCAAGTCAAGCTCCTCACAATGACCGCTGTCATGGTCAAGGCTGCCAGATCTTTGGTGTGACCCTGAGAGGAATCAAAACCTCCTGAAACCATTTCAAAATGACAATACATGATTGGCAGGCTATTATAAAACTACTGGTGATGTTTAACGCGCTGCCTTTTTTTAAACGTGCCGCAATGTATTTTTCTGCAGCTGATGAACATATCGATCTCATTTCAGAAAAGAGCTGAGAGGTCACTTTACACCTGCGGTTTGTGTTGTGGGCAGGATGTACCTGGTCTTGGTCCTGCTGCCCACGTCCTGTTGCTCACGGATGAGGACGGACAGCTGCTGCCTGAGCGACGCGTCTTTTCCATGAGCCTGTTTAATGAACGGATGCTCCAGCAGATGAGTCACTGATGGACGTGTCTCAAAATCTTTTATCAAACACCTATAAAAGACGAGACGAGAAGAATAACATAAGCTGTGAAAAGGAAAAAGACAGACAGAAAGAAAGAGAACAGAGAAATGCAATGTGACAAACTACACATAAAACAGCAGGAGTTTTCCATAGACAGCAGCAAAATGAACATGAAAAAAATGAGTAATACAGGATAAAAAGATCCTGTATTATCATATATAGGCCTTCAGTGAGGTAATAAGGCATGTCACCTGTACATCTTCATATAGCTCCAGTCTCCGATACACCTCACAGAAACCTCTCTGGGTCTGAACTGAACATCTGACCAGCCGCCTCGCTCTGTCTTGCTCTCTCATCACCATAGTATCAAGTGTAAACACTCTTATCATGAGTCTTCAGGCCCATCTCTGTTGACTGCACAGTGGCCTACAGCTCCATACCTGTTGACCATGGCTTATGACACCATTTTTATATTTCTTATGATCTCTTTAACAGGAGTTATTTCCATTGACAATTTGTGTTTTGTAGCTGTGCCCTTGAGAAAAAGAAGTGCCCTTAATTGTATTGAAGTGCAATTCTTAATTGTATTGAAGTGCAATAAATGTGCACTTGTAGTATATTTAAAATCTTAAAAGCATATTAAAAAAAACTGTACAGAAAATACAATATTAATGAAATTAAAGGCCACTTATGTGTACTTAAAGAAAGAACACTTCATTGCTGTGTTTTTAACACTCTAGAGCACTAAGTGTGTTAAAATTATCCCACAATTAACCTCAGTCCATCCTAGATGTATATGACTTTCTTTTTTCAGCCAAACACAGAGTTATAATAAAAAAATTCCTGGCTCTTTATAATGGGAGTGAATAGTACCTTATGGCTTGTTTCCGCCGAGCGGTTCGCTTCAGTTCAGTACAGTATGATTCGGGAGGGTAAACTCTGATCTGGCTAGTGTTTCCACCGTCAACAGTACCCTTACTTGAAAGTAGCTATTGACGTCATTCTCGTGTGAAGAAGAAAGTGACAAACAACAATGGAGGACATAGAGCAGGTTTGTTTGAGCAAAAGCTGAAGGCTGTAAAAGGAAAAAACAGCCGAAAAATACACATTGTGTTGCAACGATATTGTGTTGTCATGCCCCTTGTAGCACGTGTAAGTGACGATTCTCTGTCAACCAATCAAAGTTCTGCAGTGAGTGTAGCTCCACCCTTTTGGTACCGGTACTATTGGTACTATTGTGCTAGGTACCCCAATGGAAGGATGCCAAAAAAGTGGTATGGTTTGGAATTAGGGTACCATTCACCTTCTGACAATGGAAACGGCAAAAATTGTGTACCGTACTGTAGTGAACTGAACCGCACCATTTAGTGGAAATGAGCCATTAGATTTTGAAGCCCAAAGAAGTGCATCCATACATCATATAAGTAATTCATATGACCCAAGGGGTTTATAAAGGCCTTCTGAAGCAAAGCAATGCGTTTTTGTAAGAAAAATGTCCATATTTATAACTTTATAAACTATAATCACTGGGTTCCGGTAACGGCCACACACAAGTCGAGTTTTGGAGGAAGTGTGACCTCTGTGAAAAACACAACAGATATATTCATCTCAGAGAAGAAACTACATGGATTGTATTTCATGCTGCGTTTTTATTAATCTGGATTTCTCACAATTTGTGTGCTTTTTTTGGGTCAAGTCGGAGTGAACTGCGGCACTAATAGAGTCTCATGAACACGCAGTTGTGGACAGAAGACTAACAGCCAAGGTCAGGATTTCTGTTAAATAATACATTAAATTTCAGGTTTTTTTTTTTTACCAAACCCTATAACATAACCCCTGAACACTTGGAATATGTGGCATGTCACATGGGATCATTTCGTGATGCTTTGTGTCTTTTTTTAACAGTTTGTCCATTGTCCATTCATTTTAGGGTGAACTTGTCAGGGTTCCGTCATTTCGGTTGGGTTTATTTTGGTGACAGATCTCTGACACTCCTATTGTCTTGTCTCTGCGCAAGCGTGCAGTTTCGAGTTCACATGGTCCATACGCTCTTTCGCCCGCTTGATTACACTGTACGTGCAGAGCACGATGTTCAGATCCCGGCATTTTGTCTAGTTTCGGTTCAGTGTTTGTGTTAGGACATTCATCCTCCATGCTTTGTCCTTGTCCTGTGCTGGTTCATTTTGTATCCCTACTCATGCTTCCAGTTTTCGGTTGTTCTAGTGTAGTCTGTGGATCTTCTGCCTACTTTCCCTGTTGTGTTTTGTTAGTTTTGGCTTTTGTTTCCCCTGCTGGCTGGATTTGTTTTTGCCCAGTTCAATTAAGATCCTTTTGAGCTTCCCTGGCTGCTCTGAGTTTGCAAATCCTGACCAAACTAACCCTTTAAGTATATTATTTCTGCAATAAGTACTTTTTTATAATATAGCTATGTTACTTTGTTTTCACAAGGGTAGTGATTATCTGAATTTAGTTTTCCAAAATGTAATTTCCCATATTCTCCTCCTATTTTGAATTTATTTTCTTGTTTTCCTTATTTTTCAGAAAGTAAAGCACTAAGCACAGTGTCCATCCAAGGGCCAGATTTACTAAAAAGGACAAATTAGCTCAAGAATGCAATTCCAAAAAAAGTGCAGATGGGAGTGGAAAGTTCTGCGCATGATCTACTGATGAGGCACAAATTAAAGAACACGGACGCAGACAGATCATTTTCATAATGACCAATGCAATCTTCCAAGAGCAATGCAAATTAGAGTCTGGTTTAAGACATGCTTTTTTCGGAAGTAAATAAAGCCGCAAAACCAGTAAACTGACTAGTGCAAATCACCTTGCATGATCCATTTAAATACTCTTCTCCCATAAATTTTGCATGTAAAAATGCATATGCAATAAGGTCAGCCACAAAAATAACTGTCCACGCCTTTTCAGTGTAAATTTTTCACTGCGTATCTTTAGTAAATCCTGATGGTATTTTTTTAAAGCCAAAAGAGGGTTTGCGCTGGCACAGGCTGTTAGTAAATCTGGCCCTATATCTCAGTGGCCTGCTTTACTTTAGACTGAAACTGCTGCTGTGCTGAGACCAGCCCCTCTAGACCCCATTAAACGCAGTAGATTAGGCCCAGGGGTCTGTCATTAGCGCACGGCATGGCTGAGGGTCTGAACAGCAGGCAGCTCTGATAGCAGGGGGAAGCCATTCAGCTGCACAATTACAGACACATTCATAACACAGCAACAACAGCGTGCAGTTATACACACAGGCAGAGAACAAACGGCCGGCACCTCGTGATAACACGGTGTCCTCGTACACTTACTGAAGCACCACACGCACACTGACAGATTTATGCGGCAGAATTATTTCTGATATAATGGCCCTCAAAACCCAGTTTTTAGTGTGATGTCTATAAAAAGCTTTATCTGGGCTGAAGACGATTTATTGTGCCAAATGCTGAGTGATACAGTGCTTTTTTTTTCTTTTCTTTTTGCGAGTATATGTGGATTTTTCAAGCTGTATTTAATTCATGACCACATTATAATTAGACAAACAGATTTATACAAATGAATGTCAGTTTTTTTTTAAATAATGACACTGAAATGTTGTGGAAAGTACTTTTCAAGACAGGAGCAATGGCCTCTGCGCATGCGTACTTGCCTAGGTGTTTCTAATAAAATCTCAAAAAAATGCCATGCAAGCTTACAAGCAATCTGCTAGCAATCACATCACTTACTACATGGCACAAACTGATTAACCTCTGCTGATTCTGCAGCCAATGAGCTTGCTTGCTCAGCATTTAAATAGTCTGGTTCAGTTTTTGAGATAAGCTGGTCCTACAGCGGGCTATTAGTGTTCCTCTGAACCCCTCCACCTCCCCAGCTCCACCTTTCTAGATCTGCTACAGGATTTAGCTATGTCTATTCATGCAGCAGCATAACTTACATGCTCACAGCAGTGTCCATATTAGCAAGTCCATATTTGCTCTGCAAGAGCAGAGTGCGTAGCAGACCTAGTCCACAGACCTAGACCTAGGCACATTAACATTAGCTATGTTTAAATTAAAGTTGCGAATTTAACTTAATAAACGCAATCAACGCTGTCATGTTACCTCACATTCGGATGTTTGGGAACACAATCATGTGAGATGCTTCTGAGAAGGAATTAAACCAAATCATTTTGATGACATTTCAGAATGATCAGACCAACATTTGAGATGCTATGCAATGAAACTGATCTGCTGGTTAGTCCAGTTATCCAATCACATCTACTGTTAAGGCAAAGTCACGTGAGTTTTTTGTTCCGCATTGAGGGATTTAATCGGTAAATGTGTTTCATTGTAGTTTATGTGAATGTCTCGTTTTATTGAGCGCATACATTTTTTAATGAGTATGAGTTCCAAAAGCTTTAAATACCTTCATTATTACAGTGAATTTTATCAATATTATTTTTGCTGTGTGACACTTCTTCAAGACTTAATTTTTCTAAACTTGCTAAAGGCCCGTTCACACCAAGAACGATAACTATAAAGATAACTATAATGATAACTATATTTGAGCTCACACCAACGAATGATATCAGTCTGTTTATGCTAAGCTCACGCACTGCGGTTTCAAAGTAAGCTACAACATTTTGCTGTTCTTGCTGCATTTACACACTTTAACAAGCATTTGTCCTCAGCATGCTATGTTTCGAGTGAATAGCTAGTGTAATTCATATAATCTAACAGTGAATTTAGCTGACAAAGTCAATAGTGGACTAAATTCAATGCATAGTCTTTTTCACTGCAACTTCAAAGGAAGCAATACAATGTTGTCGAAACTATGGCTGGATACCTGAGGTAATTTTATATTACACTGTTTGCTAGCCTGGCATAATAATCTCACCATTTTTCATTCATTTTTTTAAAGTATCCTTGAAAAGGGTATTTGACTTGTGGTGGCTTTTTCTGGACCTTAGTAGTGGTGGCTTTTTCTTAACATCTCTGCAATGTCGTCTGTCATTTCAAATGCGCGAGCCCTTAAATTAGAATGGATTTTGATTGGCTGTCAGTTTTTTATTGTTAAACAGCTGGGAAAAAAATCTTTCTGAAAGTGATCTCAACTATATTGTTTCTCTATATTGTTATCGTTATAACTGTGGTATGGACTCTGCTATTATTTTATATTGACATTTTTAGAACTAATATCTTTATTGTTATCGCTCTTGGTGTGAACAGGCCTTAAATGCGGAAGCGACCGTACACAGAGTCTATTCACCACAACATTTTTACCTATTAAATTTGTTTCTCGTCTTAAAGTCAGCATGAAACAGAAGCTGCAGTCGACTTCTGTATTATTATGTGTTTCCCAGAGAAATGGCAAATCAAACAAGATTTTTGGGCCTGATTTTTTGAGTTTTTGATTGAAGGGCGAAAAGTGAAAATCTGATTTAAATGATAGACCAGTGGTTTTCAACATTTTGTTTGTCCTCAATGCTCCCAAGAGAGCATTGAGGACATTTTAAACTTCCACAGTCATACTAGAGTACAGAACCTTCAAAATCTTGCCGATGCTCCCCTGGAATAACCTGCAGTTAAGTGTCTTGCTCAAGGGCACAATGGGTATAGTTAATGGCTCAGCCATTGTGGTACCAGACAGAACAACCAACCTTGAGTTTTAACCACCACACCAAACCAGCCATTTGTGTGGCAGATTGTACACATACAGTTAGACGCTCAGAGCACTTAAAGAGCAGTCAGGATAAACCCACCAGCACACAGATACATGCTCAAACACACAAACACACTTTATGAATATGACTCCGTCTGTGCTTTTAATTCATCAGGAGTGGCCAGCAGAGCCGCCACACTGACAAATGAACAACTAACACAAATAAATGAGTCAATTAGCATTCACAGCCCTCCTGCTGTGCACACAACATCCCTCTCTCTGATGTTTTCATTCTCAATAATGAAATAATAATCTTGGCTTCATTGCTTTTATACATACAGGCACACACAGAGCCTTTTATTTACAGACTCTCTGACAGGAATTAGACCGTATATCTGAGCAGCGCTTGTGGGAAGTTCTCACTGTACGTTTTGATCATACAGAAATAGCCAGAATTTGCCTAGTCAAGCGAAATTACAGCTGAGCATAGGGACTGAATGGAGGTAAGAAGTATTTAGACACTTAAAATATCAGAATGTCATTGCGTTAGATATAAAAAATATCACAAGCCACTGGATAATACAAAGATAATGCTCAAGCAAAACATTTCACAAAAAAAAAAAGAAGAAAAGAAGCTGCCAGGATCACTGCAATCTTGTCTAGTCAGATCTTGTTTTGGTTGTTCTTTTGGTCTTGCATGTTTTCCTCCTCCTGTGCAATCTGTTTTGGCTCCTCCCCCTCGTTTGCTCTTTCATCTCCTTGTTTCCCAGAATAATTGTCGCCTCCTAATTTCCCCCCCTTTATTCCCTTTGTTAATCTTGTTCTGTTGCTGGTTTGTTATGTGTGCTTTCTCCTGTGTCTTGTTCTGTGTCAGGTGACGAGCACTATTTTCTGGTCATCTGCAGATACGGCCCTAATGCTCGCTGCTCTACCCTTTTTGCTTTGTTTTAGTGTTTTGTTCCTCTTGCTTTTAGTTTCTCAGCTGTTTGGTGTAGTGTGGCCTTTTTGTGTTTTGATATACTGTTCCTTAAAAAGAATTATTGGCACCTATGGTAAATATGAACAAAGAAGCCTGTGAAAATAAATCTGCGTTGTTTATTCTTTTTTGACCTATATATATATATATATATATATAGGTTCATACAGAATCTCTCCAGATCCTTCAGATTCCAGCTCCATGCTGGTGCTTCTTCTCTTCAGTTCACTCCACTCATTTCTTTAGGGTTCAGGTCAGTGGACTGGGATGGCCATGGCAGAAGCTTCATTTTTGCTCAGTGACACATTTTTGTGTTGGTTTTGATGTTTGTTTTGGATCATTGTCTTAATGGAAAATCCACGGCCCCAAATAGGATTTCTATCAGATGCGGTCAGGTTTGATTTTTTATCTATTGGTATTTGATAGAATCCATGATACCATGTATCTGAACAAGATGTCCAGGACCTCCAGCAGAAAAATAGGCCCACAACATTAAAGATCCAGCAGTATATTTAACCGTACACATGGGGTACAAGCTGTGATCCTTAGAGAGTCTTTGGCCACTCGAACTACTGTATGCTCCTCGCTGTGCATTAAGACAATATAGACACACGTCCTCTTCCAGGCAGATTCGTGACATTTCCTGTTGATTGGATTTTCTTAATTATTGCCCTGATGGTGGAAATGGGGATTTTCAATGCTTTAGCTATTTTCTTACAGCCACTTTCTATTTTGTGAAGCTCAACAATCTTTTGCTGCACATCAGAACTATATTCTTTGGTTTTACCTATTGTGGCAGATGATTAAAGAGATAGTTCACCAAAAAATTTTTTGTTTTTGTTTTTTTTTTTTCTGCTGAACACAAAAGAAGATATTTTGGATAATGTTAGTGGGCAAAAATTTGACGGACCACATTGACTTCCATAGTAGTTTTTTTCCATACTATGGAAGCCAGTGGTGCCCCACAAATGTTTGGTTTTCCATATCCTCCAAAATATTTTCTTATGTGTTCAGCAGAAGAAAGAAATTCATACAGGTTTGGAACAACATGAGGGTGAGTAAATGATGACAGAATTTTCACTTTTGGGTGAACTATCCCTTTAAGGAGATTTGGCCTTGTTTCCTGTTTATCCTTATATTTGTACTCCTTTTAAAACAAGAAGTCATGGCTGGACAATTTCATGCCCCTAGTCACTCTAGAAATAAAAATATACTTCAGAGATATTTTACTCAAAAGAATTTCTAGGGGTATCAATAATTGTGGTCAACATGTATTAGAGAAAACATTTATTTCATAATGTGATTTCCCCCCACATTCATTATTTTTACTTCAAAGAAAGCTTAGATTTTTGTGATTTTTTTGAATGAAAGATCAAAAGGAAAAAATCATGCAGATTTATTTTCACAGCCTTCTTTGATCATATTTACCAAGGATGGCAATAATTCTGACCACGACTGTGTGTGGGAGTGTGTGTGTGTTTTACATATATATATATATATATATATATATATATATATATATATATATATATATATATATATATATATATATATATATATATGCATCGTCAATAACTGACTTTTGTTTTAAAACCCTGACAAAAGTTTGAAATGAAATACTGTATAGCCTATACATTACCATTTAAAAGTTCAGGACTCAAATTATATAAAACTAGTATGTTAAATGTTAACATATTTTGCCCCACCTGACGTCTGTACATTTTATTGTATTTGAAGCCACATATTTTACTACACTTATTTAGTTTTTCTCAATATTTCACTTGTTTGCATACATGAATTATCAGATCAACTTAAATTGATATGTTAGTATATTGAAGTTTAATGTTTTGATAGTGTATAATAAGTTATAGTAATAAAAGATCAATACATATTAAATGTCGGTACTTTTCTTTCTTAGTGCTGACTAATGACTAGTCTGACTCTTGCTGACTAGAATAAATATACTAGTGACAACACACATCAAAGTGAGAGTTTCCTCAGCACAGGAACAGAGAGATGAAGCTGTTGTACTCACTGAGCGATGAAGTGGCTGAAACTCCTGCACCAGTGCTCAGGGTGGCGTAGGGTAGGCGATGGGTTCCTGCGGATAAAACACACAAAGGCACAACAGGCTTGAATGAGACAGAAGCAAACGTATTGGACTGACCTCATTCAGTGATGGTAAATAAATTACAAATCTAAATGGACAACTGTGTTTGTTCAGAACAAATGTCTGTTCGCATTCATCTCCTTACACAAAGAAAACCAGAAAACACAAACATGCCATTCAGGTACAGACCGGTGCCGAAGAACAGCTATTCAAAACAGCTCCTCTAGAATAAAAGGCTAGAAATGCTTCTCTACAGTCTTACACTAAAATCAATATGTTCTTTCAACTTCTCTTTATGCCATCACTATCAAAAAAATCTCACAAAACTTTCATACATTAATTGCAGATTTCAGGTTATAAATGCAACATATTGTTACTATGTGTTAAAATACCACATATTCTGACAACGTTTGGTTCAGCACTGAAGTGTTATTTTAGGATATACTACTATAGTTTTGTTGTTGTTGTTGTTAATATATGGAAGCTCATTTTTTTCCACGGAATAAATAAAATGAATTGCAATTCTGCCTTTTTTTATCAGAATTGTGAGATATAAACATGCAACTGCGAGTTATGAAGTTCAATTCTTGCTCAGAATTTTAAGTTTATATCTCGCAATTCAGACTTTATAACTCACAATTGTCAGAAGTAAGAAATTGTGAGATAAAAAGTCCCAACTACCTTTTTATTTTTTTATTCTCTGGTGGAAACAAGCTTCCATAGTTTTCTTTTTTAATTTTAGTTAAAGTTTTAATAATTTTGTTGTGTGTTTTTGTTCATTTTTTAAACATGCCTATATGCTTTTATTAAGTTAAAGTTTTTAGTCTTAGTTTATCTGGTTTTAATTATTTAGTTTTTACAGCTTAAACTAACAAAAAATGAGAAATATATGACATAAAATAAGTTTGTTATATTTTATTTCACTTAAAGTTTATTTTATTTAAATTCATTGAAATTTTTTTTTTTTTTTTTTTTTTTTTTTTCATGGTTTTAGTTTTAGTTAACAATAACAACCCTGTCAGGAGGTTGATTTGGGGCCCTCCCTCCTCAAGTGCAATCTAAATTTGTTTCCTTAGACCGTGTTTCCACCAAAGTGTTTTTTCCTAAGCCCAGCATATTTTTTCAATTGATTTCAATGGGAGCAGCATGTATATAAAAACGCCATGACAAGGCGCTGAGTGTTTATTTCAGACTGAGCGCTGTTTGCTTGGGGTTCTTTCTGGGCACCAAGAGTTGAAAAAAAATGTTCAACTTCGGGGAAAATGTAGAGCTCATCACTGTCACTTTTCACCCAGCCGTCCAATCACAGTGGAGGAGAGGTGGGACAATTAAAAAGTATAAACTATCAATCAGATTACAGAAGACATGTAGTAGATTGTGTACCTACTTGTGTACAAGTTTTGATCATGTTCAGAATTTAGAGGCCTTAGAAATGTGCGTATCAAATGATATATTAGTTGTTATAGGATTAAGTTGACAATGAATAGAAAGAACCAATAAGAGAAAAACGCATCGAGTATTCAAGAATATCAAGTAGAAGTTTGTCCGACATATAACGAGGGCGGGGTTGTGTTAACTAAAGCGTCCGTCATTTACCGAATCTCAAAAACACGGATGGATAATCCAAAATGTTTTCTGACAAAAAAAAATAACACAAGCAAGAACAAATTTTAAACCAAGCACGGCCATTTTCATTTTACAATGATCTTTCCTCTCTGTGTGCCATATAGCAATTTCAATTTTATTTAGATTTGTTGTTCAACATTACTTGAGCATTTTATACCCGTTTACCTTAAGGAGTCAGAAGTACCGTGACTACTGCACTGTCCTCGTTGAGAATCAGTCACTGAGACAGCGGGAGTGGAAGGAGGATCAATCAAGCGGGATTTTGTATTTCTGTCGATTTGCAGTGTCTTTTTATTGATAGGCCGTACGCATTTGTCAATCATCCCCGCTTGCTATTTGGGGAAATGAACCCAGCGCTCAGATTGGTCGAACTCTTTCTTTTGCTGTATAGAGTGCCCCAGGGATGACGCGTTTTTGTAGGCCAACCCAGAAGTTAGCGGTGCGCGGGTTCCCTCGACTGAAAGCCTATTCATTTTTCCCATAGACTTTTGGAAAATCGCAGAAAATAAGCTCTGTGTTTAACAAAGGGTTATGACACTTACATGTTTTGTCTATCAAGATAATCTTTACAAGTTAACACAACATTTATAGATTTTGAAGCCTAAATAAAGTCGTCAGATATAAAAGGCTAATAGTAGGCTATAAACGGACTACAGCACACCATGGTCGCGGATCAACATCGTCACCACCTAGCGTCCTCAAACTTTATTTAGAAAACAACTCTATATTTAAAAACAACTCGCTGATTATGATCTGCGCTGTGTATGAATACTTTTCTACTTTTTCATGAGAAATGCTGTCCAAATGTCCCGTTTGTCATGATGACGTCTAAAGTCCCTGCCAAAGGAAGTAGTCCCTTTTAGCAATTTGTATTTGAAGACACAGTAAAAGTTTAAAAAAAATCACAAGTGGGTTATAACTGGTGTGTTTTATGTCATAGATCAAAACGTGAAAGTACTTAGAGGCTTTGTTAACCACAGACTTTATTTCAGGCGATTTAGCAAAAACCCATTCAAAAAACCCATAGACTTTACGGCGTTGGAACCGGAAGTCCTAAAATGCTAACTCGCTTCCGGGTTTTGCCTACAAAAACGCGTCATCCC
Source organism: Chanodichthys erythropterus (assembly GCF_024489055.1). NCBI lineage: Eukaryota > Metazoa > Chordata > Actinopteri > Cypriniformes > Xenocyprididae > Chanodichthys > Chanodichthys erythropterus. The sequence continues at coordinate 8,860,572 of NC_090234.1, forward strand.
TGGGGCACTCTATTTGAGTACTACACGTGCACAGATGAGTCACCGGGTTTAGCGTAGAGTGACAAATTGCACCAGCGTACTCTGAGGTCAAAATGCGTACCCGCTACGAAAAAATGCGTACATGTTGGGCGGTCTGATATCATTTTGTTATAACTTTGCATGTCTGACTGTGATGTGTATACTACACTGCCATTATTATGAATTTGAAAGAAAGTCATTATTGCTGGTCTTCAATGATAACTGCAAGCTATTTTAATGAATACGGCAAGAAATAATAAGAATTTATGCAGATATTGTCTAAAATCCCACTTTGCTTAAGGTGCTTCCAAACTTTTGAAGGGAACTGTATACACACACGCATATACACACATGTATCCGTGAGATATATCCAAACTTTTGTTTTGACTTCCATTTTTGCATGTTTAAGTGACAGTAATGACTGAAATATGTCAAACCTCACAACCCATCAGCACTTCAGTTTTGAGTTTTTGCTGCAGAGGAGCAGTTAAGCGAGTCTTCATCTCTTCTGTAGAGCAGGTTGTATCTCAGATGAGCTGCTGTATATCAGTTGTAAGTGTTTAAGTCTTTAAGGCACTGAGTGTGGGCCAGGGACGTGTCGGCCTGCTGTTGGATGACAAACGAGCCGCCCTGCCGAGTGTCTGGCAGGCAACATCTGTCCGCAGAGCTGCCGAGTTATGAGAGCGAATAATCCCTCTGTCAGCTACACTCAGACAGAGCCATCTATTAACTCATACACACACTTTCACATGCTCATATTAGCGCACACACTCTCATAGACTCATTTATTAACACACAAGCAGCTCTGAATGGCTGTGATGCTTTGAGGCCTCAAACTCTAGGACAGTTTTAGGCCATATAAGAAAACATCATTTTTAAGCACAAGATGCTGGAAAATGTGTCTTCCTGAACAACATACATTCCAGCCTCAGGATGTTCTTTGACTTATTGGAGACATTTTTACACCTAAAAGTATATTTGTTTAAATTTATTCACTCAATCCCTTGTAAAAAAAAAAAAAAAAAAAAAAAGGAGTGTGCTTAAAGGTGGGGAATGTATTTTTTCAACTATTTGAAAGTTTCACTGTTTGGAAGTTAGTCTTGCCGACACCAACAACATCTAACCAATCAGCATTGGGGGCGTATAGCGGTCGAGGAGAGCGAACGAGCTACGAGCAAGAGGGAGATTTGAAAATAAGAAAAAAATCTGCAGAACGAGAGATGGGACACAATACAAAAGAACTCAAAAGAATATCACTGGAATGAAGGTTTATGCCTGGGCAAGCACTTTAGGATCCGCGTTTATATTAGAAAAGCTTTCAAGTGCTAGAGAGAGCTAAGTGGGAAGGCCTGAAAACTGACGCGGAGGCTGCTTTGATCCCACTACTCATGTGAGTACACTGGGTTTTGATTGTCTCGAGCTGCTGTGCTGTTTACGACTAACAACGAACATTTTGTATTTACTCTTGTGTACTGTACGTTCATTTTTTGTGCTTCCTTGTCGTTCGTTCATCATCTGCGCTTTATTTTTCGTGCATCATTTTGTTGCCTGTCAGCTGTGATAAACAGACATCCACTAACATTGCGTATGTAACAGTGGCAAGATAGGGAGAGTTTTGCTGTTAAACCACTGCACACTGAAGACCACTAGTGAATGAGGCGTTTAGCGTCATTGTAAGTGCACTTGCCTCGCATACCAGCGGCGCTCAGGCCGGGGTTCAAGACCGAAGTAAATAAATGTGTGTTATTCAGTATTAGTTGATACATTAGTTAATACATTTTAAATGTACTAAATTGCAACTTCATCATTACAAATGTGTAATTACAAATATATTTAAATACACAACTTACAAGTTTCAATAGAAATTACATTAAAGTATATTTTAGTTTGCCACAAATGCTTGTCAGTACATTCGTCAGTACACATTAACTCAAGAGGACTCCAACTCCTGACAGGACTTCAGATGAATCAACATGCACCAATGCTACTTCATTGAGCTCATTGTTTCTGCTTTAAATTAATACATTGTTTAAACTAATACAGTGTTAGCTAACTGCATGATTTGTACATAACTTGGCCCTTCTGATAACAGATTACTCTAAATTGTAATGTAGACACATGCATTTTCTGTACATGTATGTATTGGGAAAAGGGTTATACAAATAAATGTGGATTGAATGTAATTGAACACCATATTTCAAATATTTTCAAATTACATATAAAGTCCTACTTAAGAGGGTCAAAAAACACTGTAAAGTTCAGCTAAATACTTTTAATATAAATTTAATCTAAAATACCGGTCATTTCATTGCAATTAACATGCAATTAAGTGTCCAAAAACATTACATTCAGTTCACAATTAAAGGTGCAATAGGTGATCTGGGAAATGATCATTTTAGCCTGCTAGGCTAACACTGAAAGGGTACATCCCACCCTCCCTGCAAATCTCCGTCCAAAGCCATGCCTCCTCATAAACACATGAACGCGCACAGACCAGAAGCGAGACCGAAGACAACGTTATTGGATTGCATACATATATATGCAATCCAATTATTGGACACATACATATATATATATATATATATATATATATATATATATATATATATATATATATATAGAGAGCGAATATAAAATTATATATATATATATATATATATATATATATATATATATATATATATATTTATTATTATTATTATTATTATTATGTGTGTGTGTGTGTGTGTGTGTGTGTGTGTGTTTCCTCTTCCCTTTCTCTTCTCTTTTCACTTTTCTATAAACATTCTCATCTGACCATCTACAAACAGTTTGTTCTAAATATATATATTAGAAAACATATAATAGAGATATACACATACTCAACACAATTTACAGACACACTTCACATAATTACATGTACATCCTACTTTCTGTTTTATGTGTTCTGTATTGATGGTATTGTCTACCTATGTTTTGTCTTATGTACTGCTTTAAAAATTAATCATGAAAAAAAGTCATAAAGAAAAAAAGATAAAGAGGCGCTCCCTGGTTTTCAACCACAATAACTCAGAATCAGACACTGCTGCTTTTTATATAACACATTTCTTATTATGAATTATGATACTGCTTGGTTCACTGGGTCGGATTGCTTTCTCACCGAATCGCTCCAGAGCTCGTTTTAAATCACACCGAGACCACCTCGTTCAGGCGATCTCAGGGCGATTGTTTTGGTGCGGTTCAGAGCATGATTGCCATATTCATATATGCCTAAACAAACCAAACTAAGGGAGAAAATGCACCAGGTTCCAAAACAAACGCTCCAAATGAGCTAGCTGTGCCCTTAGAGCACCTAACCCCCAATCACTCCCTGGGTGCCACAGCAAAAACGGCTGCCCACTGCTCCGGGTGTGTGTTCACTTTCACTTGTTATGGCCCAGGAACCATGTGAAATTCCTTTTATTTTTGACCTTGATGAATGGAGCTTCTAAAGTCTAAAGTAATAACATGTTTTTGAGTCTAAAGTAATACCATGTTGTAAGAATCCACACAGATGACAACAAAATAAATGGGCCAACACTCATTTTCCGGTAAAAGCTCTGCAACAAGGACAGGAAGAGGAACAGCATCAATATGATTAAATTCACAATTCAGCCCTGTCTGCAGTGTCTTATTGCTTGATGGGCTGTTTTAGGCAAATATGAATGTGGCGCTCTCATCTTTTTATTTAAATTCCCTCTACTTCTGCTTCAAGATCTCCTTTTTTTCTCTCAATGACTCTTAATCTAGTTTCGGCTTGACTGAAGTCTCAAACAGACATAAAGAGACATAAAGAGCAGTGCAGGTCGAAGGACAGACATACTACTTAAAAACACATCTTCTGTGACTTTCATCAGAAACTATCACCAAGAACAAAGCATTAGGCATATAAACCAACCCCCGTTAAACACAGCTTTCTTTTTTTCCACAGTAATCTGTCATTCTGCGCTGCTCTAAGTCACTGGGTGCTTTGATAGATATTCAGACAGGCCGTCCTCTCTGAAGAACACATCAAAGGAAAATAACCGACTCCTTCAATGCAAAATATAATGCGTGCCTGCAGCCACACGCTCGCCTTGATGTTGCAGTGCTGTAGAGAGCTGCTTATACATAACAAAGTGAAGGCAACGTCGCTGATGGCGCTCCTATTGTGCTGGGTAAATTCTGCCGTGGTATTCACCCTCATTGGGTGTTTGTGAGCACACGCAAACAGGATGTAAACACGCTAGGTTTATTCTAATCTAGCTGCAGAGCCACTAAACTCTGGCAAACAGTCACGCTGTCAGCCATGTTGCTCACAACATCAGTTTGTTACGCTGTAGATGACAAGCTAGACACAAACACAGGGAGGGAGGGATAGATTAATATACATAAGAGGGAATCTCATAAAACCTGTCAGGAACATGACTAGGTCAAATTTTAACCCAAAATCAGAAAGAAGGGAAAAAAAACAAGAAATTATACATTGAATAAGCCTATTTGAGAAGCCTATTTTTAAGACCATTAAGTTTTTCTTTTTGCAATTGTGATATTTATTTAGTTTTACCACAAATTTTTTATTACCATATTTTCAAAAAAAATCTCATTCACGTAATTTAAAAAAAAATTATTATTTAAAGGCTTAGTTCACCCAAAAATGAAAATAATGTCATTTATTACTCACCCTCATGTCGTTCCACACCCGTAAGACCTTCATTCATCTTCGGAACACAAATTAAGATATTTTTGTTGAAATCCGATGGCTCAGTGAGGCCTGCATAGCCAGTAATGACATTTCCTCTCTCAAGATCCATTAATGTACTAAAAACATTTAAATCAGTTCATGTGAGTACAGTGGTTCAATATTAATATTATAAAGCGACAAGAATATTTTTGCAGCACCAAAAAAACAAAATAATGACTTATTTAGTGATGGCCGATTTCAGAACACTGCTTCATGAAATCACGTGACTTTGGCGCTCTGAACCGCTGATTCGACACGCTGATTCATTGTGCTCCGATGCTTCCTGAAGCAGTGTTTTGAAATCGGCCATCACTGTATAAGTCGTTATTTTGTTTTTTTGGCATATCAAAAATATTCTCGTCACTTTATAATATTAATATTGAACCACTGTACTCACATGAACCGATTTAAATATGTTTTTAGTACATTAATGGATCTTGAGAGAGGAAATGTCATTGCTCCCTATGCAGGCCTCACTGAGTCATTGGATTTCAACTAAAATATTTTAATTTGCGTTCCGAAGATTAACAAATGTCTTACAGTTGTAGAACGGCATGAGGGTGAGTAATAAATGAATGTAATAAAATTTTCATTTTTGGGTGAACTAACCCTTTAAAGCTGCAGTCCGTAAGTTTTGCCTCTTTGTTGCCATCTCTGTTTAAAACCCGCAATTGCAGTTATTTGTGGAATTATCATCTTTACGTGGGTGCATCAGTACATCTCCTCAGTGCGGATGAATCTAATGTTTGCTGTCGGTCACCACATTGGTGTGGATACTGTACTTCAGAATCACAGATTCTACGTCTTGAAAGTATGACCAAAATAAGAATTTTCACTGGAAAATATCATCTGAACATGTCTGCCACTTTTGTTCTGACCAACTGAGAAAAAGACATTACAGTAAATCACGCTGATTAAATCTAATGATTGCTTAGCTCGGATCAAGTCAAACCGTACAAATTATTATTACTGTTACTTTGTTTTCAAATTGTTAATGTTAACAACATCAGCATTGTGTGACTGTGTGTATTTAGTGTGTATTAGCGTTAACTGTAGATTTCAATTTCTGTATTCACTCCGCAGTCCGACGTCTTTTGCTTTTGACTACGGGTGAATCTCCAGTTGTCACTGATGATTGTCATTTGGACCTTTCTGGATCACAATCCGCCATCAAAATGCTAAGTTTAATTATTGCAGCTGCTGAGAGAAAAGGCTATAAATGATCCATCACCTGCAGCATCCTCACATTATATAGCCTACTAGCTGGGACTCTTTCTTTATGTAAACAGACGTGACGTAATGATGCAAAGATGAACAGCTTCATGTTTGAATTTCCCACAGAAACCCACCAGTACAACCCGAATTACAAAAAAATTATTACAACTTACTGTTGTGAATCGGGCTAAGGTAAGGAGATAGTTTTGAACAATGGCTGTTTATGTAGGCCTACTTGCTCAAAAAAACTTTAACCAAAAAGTTAAGAACTGCAGCTTTAAATGTAAAGTATTTGTTGTATGGAATAATTGATGACAGGCCATTGAATTATTAGAAAATTTAGCATTATTTTTCAATAATTCAACGGCCCGGAGTCAATTATTCCGCTTATACTATGGTTTCCACACCTCAAGACATTTGTCAGGTTTTTGACCTTAAAACACTCTTGTGTGTTGGATTAATTTCTTGAGCATCTCATCCCAAGCCTCCGTTGCTAATTCCAAAACGTCATTTTAGAGCTAGTAGGGGAGGCTTCAGCCACTGATAGCAGAATAATGCAGTTAGAGAGAGAGAGAGAGAGAGAGAGAGAGAGAGAGAGAGAGATTAAGCGTATGTGCGCCTCTCAGCGGTTTTCGGCAGCAGCATCTCTACTAATAGTGAAATTGTAAATTTATCTGGTCCAAGAACAGCGCCGTTATTACATTGTTAGTGAGAAATGTCATGTAGCTTTTAAGTTGTTAAACTATTTTACTGATAAAGCCGTCATAACATCGCTGACAAAACGTTTCTGTGTGAGTGTGTGTCTGTAAAAATGTCCCCACAAGGGCAAGAATTTCACATAGTGCCATTTCTGTGGGGATATTTGGTCCCCATAACGTAGAGCTTACCTGAACCCCCCTCCACACACACAGAGAGAGAGAGAGATATGTTTGTTTTTCTATCATAATGAACACTTTCCATTGACTTCTACTGAGCCAGATGTTTTTTTTCTCTAACTGTATCAGTACTCCTAAACCTTCACACCATTTTTGAATGTACTATAATGTACAGTAAATGTTGACTTACAGTCATCTAATGTCACTGCACTGTGCTCAGTCGCTGCTGTAGGTAAAAACAGCCTCAGATGGACACACAAACAAGCTCTAAGGCCACATCGGTTTCTGATGATATATGACATGGTAGACATTTTGTCAATACTAATCTGCCACATTCAAAAGACTCCACAATTTCTCAACCTCCTAGTGCTCTGGCCATACTGATAAAATTATTTGTAGGCAATTGGAAATGAAGGCAAAGTCCTGACACCAGCTAAACACAGAAACTAGACTTACAATCTTAAAGAGTGATGGTATATTGTCTTTTTAAATGTTTCCATACATGTACATTCTACACTGCCACTGATTTGCCACTGTTGTAAAAACATACAAAATTACTTACACCGTGTCTACACAGATGCGCAGCGCCGATGAACGCGACAAGACGACCGTTGGAAAGCACTTGGACTGCGTCAGAAATAGAACAGGGAATCCGTTTACTGCCGCGCCGCATCCAGTGTAGACACTATCATGGATTATAATGGGTTCTATTATCTTTTGACGCGTCGCATTGTGCCGCTCGTGTCTGGTGTAGACACGGACTTAAGCGGTTTATCAATATGCGTACTTGTCTGTACTTGTGTCCTTGTGAAACATCATCAGTCGCTGTCCAAGTATGGATCAGCACGTTAAATCAGCAGTTCGGAGCACCAAAGTCACGTGATTTCAGCAGTTTGGCGGTTTGACACGCGATCCGAATCATGTTTCGACACAAAAGGTTCATAACACTCCGATGCTTCCTGAAGCAGTGTTTTGAAATCGGCCATCACTATATAAGTCGTTATTTTGTTTTTTTGGGGCACCAAAAATATTCACGTTGCTTTATAATATTAATATTGAACCACTGTACTCACATGAACTGATTTAAATATGTTTTTAGTACATGAATGGATCTCGAGAGAGAGGAAATGTCATTGCTGGCTATGCAGGACTCACTGAGCCATCAGATTTCAACAAAAATATCTTAATTTGTGTTCTGAAGATTAACGAAAGTCTTATGGGTGTGGAACGACATGAGGGTGAGTAATAAATGACAGAATTTTGGGCTGAACTAACCCTTTAAAAATGATCTGTAGGATATTTTAAGCTAAAACTTCACACACACACTCTGGGGACATCAGAACTTTTATTAACAATAGGTCCCCTTTAAATGCACTTTCAAAACTTTACATTCAGTTCGCATTTAAGTATATACTGTATATTAAGTACGTTTAAGTATGTTTCAGTAATAAGCACTCTTTTTACAATTATGCTAAAGTATGTGTCTTTTAAGAATGGTAATCACTCTGGAGTCGCAGGAAAATTATGTCATGAACACTGATTGGCTGACTGACAATACTAAACCCTTCACTGGTGACTATCCTGAACTGTGACATCAAAGACAGCAGCCAGGGAAAAATAAAACTGTTGCTTCACAAAAATCTATCTAGTCAGAATAAATGTCTGCTTTTGAATGGTAAGGATTTATGTAGCTTAAACAGTACAGCCAAAGTCATGGGTTCGATTCCCACAAAATGTATGAACTGATCAAATGTAAACCTTGAATGCAAAGTAATTTACTTCGGATGAAAGCATTTGCCAAATGAATAATGGTATCTATGGAGAAAGACACTTCTTTACATGGTCCATGTGTAGTATGCCATCTCTTTGCAGGGGATAACTGGATCATGCCTACCAGTCAAACCTTAAAAGGATTAGTTCACTTTCAAATAAAATTTTCCTGATAATTTACTCACCCCCATGTCATCCAAGATGTTCATGTCTCTATTTCTTCAGTCGAAAAAAAAATTAAGGTTTTTGATGAAAACATTCCAGGATTTTTCTCCTTATAGTGGACTTCAATGATCTCCAAACGGTTGAAGGTCAAAATTACAGTTTCAGTGCAGCTTCAAAGAGCTTTAAACGATACCAGATGAGGAATAAGAGTCTTATCTAGCGAAACGATCTGTCATTTTCTAAAAAATGTAAATGTATATACTTTATATAAACAAATGATCGCCTTCCAAGTGCTTCCACCAAAACCACACTTTCGTATTCTTCAAAAAGCTTACACTGTATGTCCTATTCCCTATTCAACTTACAGAAAAAATGGAACTGCCGCTGGGAAGGCCACTGAAGTCCACTATAAGGAGCTGGAATGTTTTCATTTAAAACCTTAATTTCTTTTCGACCGAAGAAAGAAAGACATGAACATCTAGGATGACATGGGGGTGAGTAAATTATCAGGAAAATTTTATTTGAAAGTGAACTAATCCTTTAATCCATTGGTAGGGACACCAGCACACAAGATTCCCATTCTGGGGACAAGCGTCCAAAACACAATGTATGCTGGTCTTGGCTTGAAAGTGACTTCTGCATGAGCAGTGTTACCTCTCTATTGACAACAGACCTTTATTTTACCCACAAAATTTTGCTGAAATATCACTAATGTGACTGAAGCTAAAAGATGGAATTGAAATGCACATTTCAGCTAATCAAAATAAAATCTGTCATGGCTAAACACGAGCCTTTAAGTCTATTAGCTGCAGTGGATTAAATACAGTTCACTTCACACCACAGCTAAGCTCAGGCTTTGAATATTTCCAGTAAATATAAATGATTTACCCTTAATTAAACACCCAGGAATCCTTCTATGCCAGTGAGAAAAACATGTTAGCTTGAGCTCAAATAATCATATTCAAGTTGGAGACTGTGCAGCCTTGTGTATGAGCAGCTATTCAGTTCCCTCTGATGCCCTTCATCAAGAGTCAAACATTTCGCACTGAAAGGCTCCGATCGCTCCACGCCCCCTCATAATCTCTCCGTCTGAGACTGGGCTGATGGTGGGAACGGCGCCCCGGACAGATGACATGTTAACAGAATCATTTCACGCCCCAGTACACACACGAACACTGATTTATTCACCCGCTGCCGTGCAAAAGGTCCCGCGCATCTGATTTATGCGCCATGGCCCAAATATCTAATTTCATTTGAAGAAAAAAAATAAAGAAAAGGAAGGTAGAAGCAAGAGATAGAGGGGGAGAGACAGCTGGGTGAAAAAGCAGAGGGAGCACATCATTTTAAAGCACGTCATGATGGTGTAGATACTCTACATGATTATTGCACCGAGGCATAAACTATATGACAAATGGGCCTGCAAAGGCAAAAGCACAGTATTCTAACATTATCATTTCTCATATCCAGCATTCATAATCGAAACCTCAAGCGGCATTAAAGCACAGCCACAACACCGGTACAAACACACAAATCTTTAAATTCTCAGTATTTAAAAAAATACAGTGGGATTCAACAGTGCGCTTGCACTTGAAAATGTACTTTTTTCCATTACAAATTAAATTATCAGCACAACGAATTAAGTGAAATGCTAAATTGAAAAATTAGAAAGAATGTCTTAGTACATTGTAAAAAACAATTATTCAAAGCTGTAAATGAAACAAAGATTATTGGAGTACGTTTTACAAGAAAATACTATTTCAGTCTTTAAAATTTGATGTTTAATTCAATGTTACTTGCCATTTATTTGAGTTTAATTGTAAATCTAACTTTTTCCCCCTTTGCTTTAATGATAGCATCAGTAGAGCTCACATGAAAAAAAAAAATTAATGATGCTATCCAGCATAATTTGTAAAAAAAAAAAAAAAAAAAAAAAAAAAAACATTGTGTGATTCGATATATCTTGGCGAGTATCGTCGAGAACATTCAGTTATGTCTCAAGTGAACATAAACAGTTGAGAAAGAAAGAGGAGTGTATCATTGGATTCTTGCATTATGTCTTAAAGTGACCGCATTTTACCAGCTGCTGTCTATGTTTATTGTTAATCCAGCAAAAAACAGACAAAGAGAAAATTAGACACTGCTCTTAACTGAATAACTTTTGTAGCTTTAACAAGGATCAATCTATATTTCTTAAAGTCTATGCAATGTTTTTTGACATTTGATTATTCAATTTCTGTACCTGAACACCTACAAATCTGAAACCTGATTTATTTGTATTATTGTTTGTACTTATTGTGAACTTTAGCTTGTATATGTATAATAGGGCTTTGCGATATTTCACATCCTGCCCAATGTTTTCCTATAAACAATGTTCATATTGAAGGCTATTAAAACAAATAGTGAATGTAACCATATAGTCTATGCTATAGCCTAGGCTATATGCAAAAAATTACATTAGAATCTAACATTGTAAAATTACATTTGCGCTTGTATTAAACTACTGTTTATCAATATAAACGGTATTCCCATATTTCGTATCGTATATAAATAATATATATTGATATATCGTATAAACTCAATATACCTCCCTGCCCTAATGTATAATTTTGCTGTAATAATAAACTTGTTTATTAGAATACAAAATAGCAAGTATGGAAGCCTGTTTCCGCCATTAAATAAAAAAATAAAAACAGTAATTGCGACTTTTTTTCTCACAGTTGTGACTTATAAAGTCACAATTCTGAGATATAAACTCGTAATTGCGTGATATAAAGTCACAATTCTAGATATTATATCACGCAATTGCGAGTTTATATCTAGAATTGTGACTTTATATCACGCAATTGCGAGTTTATATCTAGAATTGTGACTTTATATCATGCAATTGCAAGTTTAAATCTCAGAATTCAGACTTTATATCACGCAATTGCGAGTTTATATCTAGAATTGTGACTTTATATCACGCAATTGCGAGTTTATATCTAGAATTGTGACTTTATATCACGCAATTGCGAGTTTATATCTAGAATTGTGACTTTATATCACGCAATTTCGAGTTTAAATCTCAGAATTCTGACTTTATATCACGCAATTGCGAGTTTATATCTAGAATTGTGACTTTATATCACGCAATTTCGAGTTTAAATCTCAGAATTCGGACTTTATATCACGCAATTGCGAGTTTATATCTAGAATTGTGACTTTATATCACGCAATTTCGAGTTTAAATCTCAGAATTCTGACTTTATATCACGCAATTGCAAGAAAAAAAGTCAGAATTCTGAGATAAAATCGCAATTACCGTTTTAATTTTTTTATTTAGTGGCAGAAACGGGCTTCCATACCTAACACCTTAACCCACCCTTATACCTACCCATACCACCTAATCGTACCCGTATATCACCTTAATGGCAGTAAAAGTGTTTTACAATATATCAAAAAATAATTACATTGTACATATTGATGCATGCAACTGATGCATGCAAGTACATAGCAGTTAAAGACACCTAACTGCAGTAAGCAGTATGCTAGTATTCTATTTCAATGAGTTGTATAGCCTCTCTGCAAAACTGAGCTAACCGCTGTAGTGTCATAAAGGTATGCGAGACACTGCCAGTGTCCTGACAGAGAGCAGCCCATCCCCTGCAGACCCTGAGCAGGGCTGATAACATGAGTGTCAGCCTCATCTAAAAGACAATGGGGAAGGGAGGGTGGCTAATCACAAATGAAATTACAATCAAAGGACATAACCAATGCATTCCGGGTGATAATGGTGTGATCATAGAGATGGCAGAAGGTCAGATTATTATCAAAACTTATCATTTATCATTTAATTCAGAATATTTTGACACGGCAGATGTCCTGATTCTGTGAAAATAAAACAGTCCAGCTACATGAGTGTGAATTGGGATACAACCAGGCATGACAAAGTGCACAGTGGAATATAGCACAGAATAAAGGACCAATATGAAAGTTTAGACTTTAAGGAGTCATATCATGGAAAACAGGATTTGGTCACAATATTCACAATGCAAAGCTGCAGTCCAGTGGGACAGACCATTTACTAAAAATAATCACTGAAATAAATGTTCACATCACATATGTCAATAACAGCACAACCAGCTCATCTAAACCTATTCAGTGTTCGGTAACTTGGCCAAGGATGACATAACAGAGGTCATTTACATATCGCAGTCTTAAAGGTGCAGTAGCAAAAACATCCAGGCTGCATCCGAAATTTTATTGTAAAATTGTAATTGTAAATTGTATAGTTCCCTACAATGTTGTTGTATGTTATGTGTTTTATGTGGAGCATTGCTGCAAATCCAATTTCCCCTTGTGGGACAATAAAGGTACTTTGACTTTGACTTTAGACGAAAAAAATATGTGAAAAGAGTAGCATGTCTAAATTTACTCCCTCTCGCAACATCTCTTCTCTGATGACGTGTTTACTGGAGCCATGGCGGGACAACCTGTCACTCACGTGACATCACAGTAATAGCAAACAACAACAATCCAACGATGCAATCAATTCTGATGGACAAAATCAAGTCCCACATAACCTTTTTTCGTATTCGACAAGCCGTTTCACTTGAATATACACCACAAAAGTGAAGAAAAGACTAATCGCAACTTCTGTTTCATACCAATATTATCAACAGTCTACTAACCAAACCCTTCAGCTGCCTCTACAAGTTTTTGAGCTGTTTTATTGAGATTCATGTTTCACAGGACTTGTACTCAATCGCTAAACATCACAAGTGTAATGCTGTACCAGATGAGCTACCGAGCAAGTTTACAGTCAGAAAAGCCTTACATATGGAGCTGATTATGTGATGTTTACAAATCACACACTATGATAAAAGTGTTTTGAGGTCATAACATAGTATTGTAAAAGGAATCATGCAAAAATAAATGCTTATTAATCAATAATCTGCCCACATAATCATAATTTGTGAGAAAAAAACATGAGGACAAAAGGCAAGTTGTTGATGTTTTACTGCCAATTACAGCTAGAAACTGCAGTGAATATACGTACATTTTTACAATATTTCAAATTCAAGTCTTCAAGACTTCATTTTTCCTTGAATTTGAGTTTACTCTCCTATTTAAGTGTTTTTATTGGTTTTAATTGCTTGAATCTGCTGACAGTGAGTGACAGAGTGTCAATGTGCATGTGCATTTCCTGTCGCTCCCTCTCTCTTTCACAGTACTCTTATTCCTATTTTCCACTTTTCCTCAATCTCTCCTGTCTATCTCCATTTCCATCTATTCCTCCCACTATGTCCTGACGTTTCCCAGTCTTTTGTGAGTGCTGTGTGAGTATAGCTCCCCCTGGTGTCTCTTACCGTGGTATTTTGAAGAGTGCTTTGACGGGGTGCATCTCCGCCAGTGGTGGGTCTCCGTCTGCCAGCTCTATGGCAGTGATGCCCAGAGACCACACATCACAGCGGGCATCATACGAGTAGTCATACTGCTGTTCACATGCTATCACCTGCACACAGAGGCATCACACAAATCATGATGTTCACTCTGTCAATGGGAAACAAAGCTCACAAATAAGATCTGTAATGCTGTATTTCTCAGAGACAGCACTTAGAATAAATTAAGAAAAAGAACCTAGTAATTTCACATGCGTCTCCACTAGAGTTTCAGAATCATCTCAACTGTGCTCAGATTTGTCAAGACACGAATCATCAGTCAGCAAGCTTAATATAAACTTCTTTCTTATTTAATTTGTATTATTAGTTATGCAATTCTACATTAATTGTATACGCCTGTATACATTAAGTTTTTACTTAGACACAAATGAATCCATAGTTGACATGCAGTCGATTTTTATATCCCCAAAATAATTTTATCCCAAATATCTGATACCTCCAAGAAGCACTGAGAGCTTTAGGTTTTTAAAACTGAATGCGCTCCAATTTTTACTAAAGTTAATTTAAATTTCAACCTTAGACACCATATTGAACTTTACGCAGATGAAAACAAGGCTCTAAGGGATAGGCTTACATTCTTTACAATGGCATGCACAGTATAAAAGTCCAAAATCATGTCTTTGCACAACTCACAACTTTCAAAACTGCTTTGTGGAGGATTTTTTTTTGTCTCTCGGAAAAGACATTTTGTCAGCTGAAAAGTACAATCCATTAAACACACTGTCCTTCTATCCCTCACAGCTTCGTTTTCATTCCTGTAGTTAAATATGGTGCGACTATGGTCTATTAGAGGGATTCATATCAGTTTTGTTATTACATTATTCAAAATGGTAAAATAAGCTCTTTAATTTTTGCTCATTTACCAAGCATAGCCGTTTGGATTTATCCAAATCATTTTCTAAATTAAACTAATTTCATTTCAGTTCCAGTTAACCAGTATTTTTGATGTTTAATCATTACTGGACTGTAATAATCACAACTGTATGTTGTTCTTCAGCATTAAACCAGTTTGTCAGAAACACTGTGGCCAATCGGCATATTGCCGAGCGTTTAATTTAGACTGTATTTTAATTAGCCCTGAGGGGCCTCCCCCACTGGCCCCATCACCTCTCTTTATTTCACTCTCAGAGCGGCACTCAGCTATTAACCTTCACACGACCCACACACACACACAACTCTCTGTGACAGCTCACTAATACATACACAAAAACATACACACAGCATTAAAATACACTTTTTTTTTACAAAGCTGTACTGAATCTACTCACAGGTTAAAGGAACCCAGATTGTTTTAGTCAGTACAGTAAATAAAACTATGCACAAAAGTATCTTTTTTTTTTTTTTGTATTGCAAATTTATTTGTATAGTGCTTTTCACAACACACATTGTTTGAAAGCTGTTTTACAGAAAATCATGATGTTAATGTTTAAAATATTTATATCTTAAAATCTTTATAGTCGCATTTAGTCGCGAAAATCTAGTTTACATTTTGTAGTGATATAAACAATCAAAAAGTTGGGATTTGCAATATATATACAGTGAGTATATGGGGTTAAAGCTGAATGTATCGATATACAATATACAAATTTATGTACTGTATAGAGATGTGCAATAATATAGTTTAAAAGCAAGCATCACTTAATTAATTAATTAATTGTTAAACACTAATTTTCACACAATTCCTTGTACAACACTATGGTATGACCTCAAAACAACTTTACCATAGGGCATGATTTGTAACTTGATATGTTCTGATGTTTGTATCACATAACCAGCCCCATATGAGTGGCTTTTCTGACATAGCAGATGCACACACTAGCTCACCAGGGGCCCGTTTCAGAAAGGAGGTTAAGTGAAAACTCTGAGTATGTTAACCCTGAAATGAGGGAAACTCTTGGTTTTCCATTTCAGAATGGGAGGTATGTCAAACCCGAGAAAGCAGGTTAAGTCAAGCCATTTCTGAAAGAGAGGTAACTTATACTCCGAGTCAGTTAACATGATAACTTAACCTGGTCGGGAGGAGGTTTTCTTTGGTAAACCCAGAGTTTCCTTTGGTCTCCTCCCCCTTTTTAAAGTGCAAGTGATGTTTAAATAGTTCAATCATTCATTCACGCTGCAAAAAAGTCTTATTTCAAGTACAACTATCTAAAAATTCTTAAATCGAGATGGATTTTCTATATAAGAAAATTATATAAAATATTTAGTCTTGTTTCCTGGGAGGATATAAATTAAGTGCATTTTACTTAAGTAAAATGATCAATATCTGCCAGTGTGGTAATTTAAATAATCTTAATGCAAACAAGATTATTCGGAGTGTCTATTACTAAGTGCAAATTTATAGTAGCCCCGCCCACCAATGTCACACAAGGTGAAAAACAACACATGTGATTAATGGCTTCAGTGGTGTAGGCAGTAGCATGCTGGGTGCGGAGAATTAACTTGTGACCATAGACTGTAAAAAATCAATCACTGATGAACATCTTTGGTTTTAATGAGAAAAAAATAAAAATAAACTGCCGGATTAGAACTCGGATCCTCTGGCATGCTTAAAATGGAAAGTTCACCCAAAACTGAACTTTCCCTTTACTCAACCTCAAGTTGTTCCAAATATGTATGAGTTTCTTTCTTCTGTTGAACACAAAAGAGGATATTTTAAAGAATGTTGGTAATCAAACAGTTGACAGAAGCCATTGACTTCCATAGTATGCAAAAAGTACTGTAAAAGTCAATAACTACCGTCAACTGTCTGGTTACTGATATTCTTCAAAATATATTTTGTGTTCAGCAGAGGAGAGAAATGCATACAGGTTTGGAACAACATGAGGGAGAGTATTTTCATTTTGGGGTGAACTGTCCCTTTAAGTTTGCTTTTGTTAACACTATCAGTGAGGTTTAGGGTAGAGTTTAGTGTTTAATCTTTTAGCACCACTCATTGGATATATAATTAAAAAACTGCCAGAAGACATATTAAACTTAATAAAACATTGCCATATTCACATTCTTCTCCTTTTAGCACTACTCATTGGACATTTCATGTAGAAAGTGTTGCAATATGTGCAAGAAGCAAAGTTACTGACTTCAAACCTGCCATAACACATATCGATGAGTCATGTTTGAATAGATTTCACTTTGAATTCACTTTCATTATGCAGAAAAGAGCAGCCAGAACATTTTGATAAACACTGAGCCATTCAAGTTTCAAATGGCACGAAGGTGAGCGAATAATAGGCCTTTATTACAGTCGGCGTGTCGTCACATCTGACTCTGATTAGAAGCGTAATTGAATTTCTGCCTGCAATACTGTCAATGGACGGTTGCCAATTTTGACAAGAAAATTAACTTGATAAATGAAGATCTGCATTCTGCTCAGGTTGCCGTCAAAGTAATAATCATTATACAATCTGAATTCTATTTTTAATGTCATTTTTTTTATTGCTGTGGCATATTTATTATGATTAATCTCCAATCTTGTCTACAATATAATGCTATCCAATCATTACACCCAAACCCAGAGGATATGACACGTTTAAGATGATCAAACCAGTTATTTTTGAATAATCAACTTTGGGCTGGAAATATTCCTTCACTTGAACAACTTCAATTTGTTTTAAAAACTGATGATTGTATCAGAAATTGAAAGCAATATGAACATTATTAATGTTTAATTTGTACAGTCTTTACTCATAATTAATATTTTATGGCATGTATAACCTAATTCTAATCCTCCTTAATGTGATTTGTTCTATTATTGCATTTCTTGAATAAAAAGTTGTTCAGACTCTGAAGTATTGTGCATACACATACAGTACCTCGCGCGCTCCCCTTTAAACATGAAATATGCGCCGGAATAACATTTTCCTGATTTCACCTGATTAAAGACTGTAAACTGTGGTTGATGTGTTTAGATGAAGTATCTGTACATCAATAAATCACAACAATCCTGCGCTATGGGTGCTATATGCCATTTATACACTACAGTGGGACGTATTTTACGCTGCTATTTAAAGCTTCTGCTTTTTGAACAGCTTTTTATAAAATAATTTTAATTTCTGGGTGAACTGTCCCTTTAAGAATAAAATGTGTTGTACTGTAACATAGGAAGTGATGGATGTTGACTGGCAAGATTTAGAAATAAAGACAGCAGAAAAGGGAGTAAGTTAGTATTTTATGACAGGACAGACCTCAGGAGCCATCCAGAAAGGGGTTCCCACTGATGTGTTTCGGCGTAGACGGGCACTCGTCAACTGAGCGGAGACACCTGCAACGGATCAGAGACCTCATGTGTCAGAATCATAGTTTATCTTTCTTTTCATAAGGTTATTCTGTCCCTTAATTTTGGAATTGAATGTGATTTTTTACTGACATTTGTGAACATTTGTGATAATAAACGGCAATAACTGTACAATTATTAAGTAGGACCAAATAACACTTTGAAGTATTCAGACATTTAGAAGGTGGCAAATAATCTGACGTGACATTAACATTCATCAGCATTACGTGATGAGGGCATTTTGCTTCCCGGCAGGGATCCACTTCATTCTCACATGCACACGGGACAAACACGCCTCAGGCAGACGAGAATCAATGGCCCCACACACCCCCCTCTCCCCCTCACACACACTTTCCTTGCCAAACACCATTTAACCCCATTCACATGATGTGTGAGGGTGCGTTTGATAAGCACACAGACGCCAGAACGGCTCCACCTCAATTTAGTAGCATTTAACTCATGGCAGAGCATTAGCATACTGTTCATTTTATTATGCCTACAATTATATTATATGATGTGAATCTGTATAATAATAATAACAATAATAATATCATTTATATCTCATGTATGTTCAATAAATTAATTGCAAATAAACTGAGGCAGTAAATCAAATATATTTGATGTTTCACACTCAGCACTGAAAAAAAATGCCCAAGACCAGCTAAACTGGTTCAGCAACTAGCTTAAAGGGATAGTTCACCCAACAATGAAAATTGTCCCATGATTTACTCAAGCCATCGTGTATATGATCTTCTTTCAGACCAACACAATCAGCGTGACATTTTGAAGCCCAAAAAGCGCATCCAATCATCATAAAAGTAATCCATACGGATCCAGGGGGTTAATAGAAATCTCTTAAATCGAAATCCTCTGACAATTCTCTTTAAAAATTATTGTTTTTGACTTCTAAATCATGACTGGTGTTTTGCTCTATCCTCTGTGCTTCCAGGTTCGTCGTTGCATAATGCGTCGGGGTCAGAGGTCCCTCTTCTGCTGCAAAACGATGTGTACTGCTGAAAGCTAGTTATAGTCAATATATTTTCCTTACAAAAACATATCGCTTCACTTCAGTAGGCCTTTATTAAACTCCTGTAGTCATGTGAATTACTTTTATGATGGATGGATGGATGGATGGATGGATGGATGGATGGATGGATGTGCTTTTTTGGGCTTCAAAATCTCATGCCCCATTTACTAAAGCTTGGAAGAGCCAGGATATATTTTAATATAACTCTGATTGTGTTCGTCTGAAAGAAGACAGTCACCCAGGATGGCTTGAGGATCATTTTCATTTTTGGGTGAACTATCCTTCTAAATGACCAGTAAAAGTCAGTTATTGGTTAGCATTATAAGTAAAAGTCTTAAAAGTAGCTACATTTAATAAAAAAAAAAAATACTAAAATAAAAGACAACTTAAGTGTACTTAAGGAGAGTACACTTTATTCTTTTGAAGAATATATTATATTTCCATTATTTTCCAGCTAATGTCCGTAATAGACATCATTGCCCATAAATGTTAAAACCATCTTGGAAAATAAACTGGCCCAAATTGGTGTAAGATGAACCAAGCATATTTAAGATGTTTATGACCATAAATACATTTTTGTTTGATATTTACTTAAATGTCAATAAAATAAACAGAATGACCTTATTTTTGTCATAGTTTTGTCATTATTTACTCTCATGTCATTCCAAACTAGTATGTGGTCAATTTTGGAGCTTGACAATCATGTCGCCACATGGACATTTGGAGTGTGGAAAGGGAAATGTATATAAAACTGTAAAATTCAAAATAAAATCCTCCAGCAGGAGGCATTACCAAAGTCCACCAGTTTGACTCCACCGTCTGTGGTGAGGAGGATGTTGTTGCCCTTCACATCACGGTGGATTATTCTGTTGTTGTGAAGATGCTGTAGACCCTGAGAAAAAAGCAAGAGAAACTTTTAGTCAGTTTAAGTCAGTTAGTTGTGCCTGAAGGCCAGACTGCCTCTGATCAGCCCCTGAAGCTTACAGCTGGACACCCTCTGTCTCTCCTCACTATCACGGCCCAAAATAACTACCCTGGCACGGTCAGAGCGCTGAGGCAGCGTTCCCTGTGCTGGGGTGAGCAGATTACTTCAGTGTGTGTGTGTGTGTGTGTGTGTGTGTGTGTGTGTGTCTCACCAGAAGAGCTCCACACAGGATGTAGGAGATGATGGGCTCCTCAAGATGTTTTCCCCTCATCAGCAAACCCTTTATCAGGTCTGTTACTGAACCCCCATTACACAACTAACAGAGAGAAGCACCAGACAGAGAGGGAGAGTAATGAGGAAAAGGAGAGAGAAAAAATAGATTAATGCAGTTATAGAGAAAAGGACAACCAACTGGAACTACATTAGTAAGACTTCAGCATTTTTTTATTATCCACAGGCTAACGAAACAATCCACACAGCGTTTTTATTCATCTTGTCAGTGTATTTGTGAAACCAGCAATGACACATTATCATGCATGCATGTTAAATAATAATTAAAAAAAACAAGATTCTGTCACCAAATCTTTTATTCAGCTATACATTCCAAACATATTACTTTCTTTCTTTTGTAGAACACAAAATAAAATGTTTAGAAGAATGTCTGTGCTGCACTTTTCCATACAGTGAAAACATGCAGTGACCAGGGGCTCGCGAGCTCCAGGAATAGTTCAAAATGCTTTCATAGCTTTAAATGGGTTTTGTTTACATTCAGGCTATCTGCATACTTAAATGAGATTTGGGAGCTAACAAAAGATTTTTAGTTAATTCACTCCCCCAAAAAGAAAAAAAAGTATTTACTCCTCATTGTGTTCATATTGTGTTGCAGTGCTGCTATTGAGGTGGATATGGGTACAGTTAGGACAGGTTTGGTGGTATGGGTAGGTTTAAGGGTGGGTTAAGGGGTAAGAGAATGTCAACAGTGAAACTACAGATGTAATTACATGCTGATATTTTTGTTTAATATAAGTACAGTGTAAAAATGTATGTATAGAATAAGAGCTTTGTATCAAACAATTACTAATTGAATGTTATTTGATATGCAAATTTCAAAGCCTCTAAATTATCAACATGATTTGCAGAAAAACCTGTTGTACACAATCTAGTACATGCCTTCTGTCATCTGACTGATAGTTTATACTATTTAGAAAGTAAAAGGCCTTTAGTATAATTATTAATATGTCCATCTTTAGGTCGAGGTATATGTCTTCTGTGCTGTGAAAACCTTATCTGTGAATTCTTTACTGACTTGTATAAAGTAAATGTAAAATTAACTTTTATATTGCTAGTAATATTTCAAAATGAACACTTACTGGACTGAAGCAGCTTAGGTTTACTTTATTATCCATACATCATGGTTGTGAGGGAAAGATAGCCTTGCTTCCCAAAGAACCCAGAGTTTAGTGTAGCTGAGAGATTTGTGCTCACGCATTACATTGATGCGCTCTCGACATTTGTCATTAAAATAACCATAGAAAATTAACTAACTTTTAATTAAATTAAATTAACTTTCAAAATAAGGATAAAGTCATGTCTGAAAGTTGCAATCAATTTTTTATTGGTTAAAATTAATGGAGAATATCTTGTGTTTTTCCATGGCTACTCGAGCCCTCAGGATCAGCGCTTATGGTTTCATAAACAAGGCCCAGTTCTGCACCGGATTTACAGATTTTTTGAAACTGAAAGATGGAGCGGTCACAGCAATAATGATAACAGTCATGAGTCGGAACCGCAGGTGGTGAGTAAAATGTTGTTGCCAGCTGGCGCGTAAGTGCATATAATGTAAATAACACAAACCTATAGTGATTTAAAAGTTATCCAGGGATAATGTGATGGTGTATTGTGTGTGTTTAAATACATTTGTTTAGCTGACCATTGATAGCTTGCAGACGTTTGCTAATGCAAAAGCTGTGCATGTTTGTCACTCTTTGGCACGCCTCCAGGAGCTCAGCTGTTTTCGGAAAGACTTGATATAGCATATCTGTCTTTTATAAATATTATAAAACTAAAGACTCTTCGGAGATATGAAGGATGCTATACTACTATATAGATACTCAAGATTAACATGAGAAACTGTGTGTGTGTTATGTACCCTTTAAAGGTACAATATGTAAATTTTTCCAGTAAAATATCCAAAAACCACTAGGCTAGTGTTATATATTTTGTCCAGCTGATTACTAACAATATCTCTAATGTTTTCAACTACTTGTAAATCATGAGAAAATTCCCATTCTAAACAGTAACACGGGGCAGTGCAGTCGCCTGTCAATGACGTCAGTTACCTTTGTTACCGCCTTTACTGACGTAGAAACCACATGACAACAGTGCCGTGGACAAATGCGGAAGTAGTGTCTAGTGTCCAGCAAACCACTAGCTCGCTTCAAGCAGTTCCTTATTTACTTCTTGCACGTTTTATGGTGGATTGTTACTTATTTATGGAACATAATTACTGTTTACCATCTGCCGCTGGTTCTGTCGACAAGGACAGCTCCCGTAAACTCATGACCGGAAAAGCGGGAGCGGCGCCGACGGCTGTGTCATAATAAAAGTCCCGCTGCACGTGAGGTGTGTGTTGATCAATCGCTCCAGCTCCTCGTTCATCTCCCGCAACACTCGGTCCTGCTCTGCTTCATACTACAGTAATGTTAATAATCGCATCCACGAACATGAGTTCTTTCAGACTCCAATCCCTATTCTTTTGCACCGTCCGTTGAGATGGAGACCACATGTCCCAAGTTTCCGCTCTAAAACTTGACGTCATCAAACTACGCCTTTGTTTTGAATAGGCTTCTAGCGACCTCTAGCGGAAAAAAATATCACAAATTGTACCTTTAAGTAGCCTGCTATATCGTTATAAAGATCTCATTGATTTACATCTGAGGCTACAAGAAATTCATCGTACATTTTGGCCATATAAATATCAGCAACTGCACCAAACTGCATATTCTCACTCAGTTTTGGCCTCTGAAAAAAATGTGGTTGTTTTTCGCCTTCGAGTTTGAGCTCCATATTAGTCTATATCATGCTATATGAGTTTTCTGACTATTATTTCATATGTCAGGGTTAAAGATTAACATAAAGTGGGTCCATCTATTTTCTGTTCCTTGGTTCAAAAGAAAGACAGTTTTTGAACAACATCAGGGTAGTAAATTATGTAAATGATGACAGAATCTTCATTTTTGGCTGATCATCATAAAAATGATATATCATCATAATCATATATCTAGAATGTTGTGTGTTTTGAGATTGGGTGACTACTCCAAATTGCTCAGCTGAAAAGCACTGAACTCCCCGACTGCATTAGGGCCTGCGTATGGTAACATTAACTTCTTTCAAAGTAAAACCCCTTCACAGACTAAATGGGATTTAAATTTCAACTGTGTTTGTCAAAATGACAAGACTAAAAATCCACAACATCAGATTTGAGCAACATTTGAAATGTTACTTTAACGCAGTTCTTAAGTCTGATGTCACGCATCACATTTTCCGGGTCCAAAAGCTCCTTCAGATCCCAAAAGCAAACAACAAATGGTGCTAATATACACTTACGATGAGCTGTAGTACTATCAAAAAAATCCCAATGTAACCTTTACCTCTATAACAAAATCTCAGTTGGCCAGACAGTGATTCATCTTTTCTGAATCACTAAAATATTGGTGTTTGGGACTACAGATTGTAGTGTACAAAGTGAGTATTAAAAGCTTAAATGTGTGTTATATATGAATAGTACTCAAAAACGGCTGTTGAGATTATAGTAAAGGCTTGGACCCGGAAACAGTTATCAGAAAGATATCATGACTTTACAAGCAGATACTGACAATGCCACTTGGAAATCTCCTAGAAAGTATTTCTTGTGTATTTCTAATGCAAAACCAAACTATGATAAAGAAATGTACCTCCAAAACAAGCCAAAGCTGCCCTCCAGAGAGCTCATCTGCTTTGTAGAACATGCCAAAGAACTTCACCACGTTGGGATGGTTGGACAGCGAGCGCAGGATGTTGTACTCCGCTTCAATTTCCTCATCCACATCCTGACACAGCCATTAGCACAGCCACATTAATCATATATGTTAGTACACAAAACAGTGCCCTGATTTGTGGCGGTTCTATATACTTTGCATTTGTTGTGTGTAATGACATGGTGTGCTTCTGTGACTAACTACTGTACATGGACAGCTGTCTTTAATTGAAGCTAGAAATGACTGAAAAATTGCTTCTGACTCAAAAAAGCTAAACTGTCAAAATAGATGATAACAATGTTAAAGGTGTAAAAATGCTCCCAAGCTTTCGTGCATGTGCTTGTATGACCAGCAGGGTATTCGACGGGTACAGTGAAGGCAGCCATGCATGCACTGTGCAGCAGGGGGTTATGGGGGATCAAGCAGCACTAATGACATCACACTACATAGGGAATATCAGGGTTGGGCATAGAAATAAAACATCCTGACTAGTTTTCCAAAAATCAATAGCGCTATAATAGGAAAACATCTGGGGGAAATTTAGGAAGAACATCTACTTACTCTGTTAGTATGACTGGGATTCTGAGACAAGCCAGAGGACAAGAGGAGAAGAAATGCCTTTAAAGATTTTGTCTGTTTTTGTTTGATTTTCAAATCATCGTAAATATGGAGTCCTACATCCTAAAATAAATTCATTTGACTGTAGAGAGCACAGGAAAAGGTTACATATATTCACAGCACATTTTCAGCACATTTTTCAGATACATTACTGAATAGTAATGTTACACTGCCCCCTTTTGAATCTATTGGGTCTAGTCTTAAGGCTTAAGACTCTCAGAAGAAAATCCCAAGGAAAACAGAGTACAGTACATGGAAGTAACAGTTTCCATGTGAAAACATCAGGAAGAGGACACTATTGCAATATACTGAACACAGATGCCACAACTGAATAAAATCTCAGAAAGCCCAACAATGACTCACATTAATGGGATCCAAAACTTTCACGGCTGCTTGACTTCCATCTTTCTTACTGATGACTTTGTAGACCTTTCCATAGGTTCCTTTTCCAATTGTTTCCAAGATATCCCAATCAGAAGATGGATCTGCCAGCGACTCTAGACCGATCATGCTTGACTTGTAGGGATACAGTCCATAGAGAGACCTCCTGAACATTACAAGTAACAGTAATTCAAAGCATAGATTTACACATATGTACGGTTACATTTATCATTGTTCGGTGAATTTTCATGGTCAAGTCATTTCAATAGAAATTCATAAATCTGGGAATCTTGCAAGAGGACGAAGGATATCCCTATGCAGATTTTGCAACAAGTTCAAGTTGGTCACACAAATTTGCTTGCCACATTATTGACAATGGACTTTTTTGCCCTCACTTGTTACTGCACCTTTATGCTAAATGTAATATTTCTACTCAAAATTAAAATTCTGTCACCATTTACTCACCCTTATATCATTCCAAAACTGTATGATTTTTATTTCTCCACGAACACAAAACAAGAAATTTAGCATA
Organism: Chanodichthys erythropterus; assembly: GCF_024489055.1. Taxonomy (NCBI): domain Eukaryota; kingdom Metazoa; phylum Chordata; class Actinopteri; order Cypriniformes; family Xenocyprididae; genus Chanodichthys; species Chanodichthys erythropterus. The sequence continues at coordinate 8,886,566 of NC_090234.1, forward strand.
GTTTGCACATTTAATGATCACTGTTCTTTTTCACACAATGAAAGTGAAAAGCGAAAATTGGCTACAAAGATGATGAATTGTGTGTAATGTTTCAAATCTTCTGAAGCCATATAATAGATCTGTGTGAGGAAAAGATTGAACTGCTTTAGTCAATGACAACCTTCTTCTCTGCTGCAGGGCTCAGATCTCATTAGTGTTCACATACAGTATATTGAAATATCACATCAAAACGTGTCACACCAGGTTTAACATCAGTATGCAAAACATGTGCCAAGATGCAATGTGCCAAATTTGAATATGCACATATTCATAATCGCACAAAGGGAAAATTGCACTTGAGGAAAATTAAAGGGAAGATTCAAAGTAAAAGCTGACCAGATTTCAGTCTTTTCCTCACACAAAGCTTTTTTCATTCCTCACACAAAGCCTTTTTGTCATTTTTTTGTAGCGAGATCATCCTGTCCATCATTCCTCTTGTATTTGGTGGGGATAAATCATTCAGGTTTTGGAACAACATGTGGGAAAATATGTAGAACTATCCCTATAAATGCTCGAAATTAGATTTGAAGAAATATAAGACAGTCTTGTTTGCTTTTGTGTTGTTTCATAATTTTTGTTAATGTTACTATTGTTCTTTGCATACTGCAAACTTTTGAAAGTTAGTACATGAACACTAGGTAAATCTTATTAAAAATATCCTTAAGTCAAACAGGCTAAGGGTCACATCAGGTTGGAGAATGCTTTACAGGATTTACAAAATCACAAAACTTTGATATTATCTTTTTCTTGATGTTTGAGAAATAACAAAAAAATAATCTCTCAAGAAAATGCATTAAATACCAGATTTAGAGCTGCTGTTACCGGTCTGTATGACTTCTGCATAAGAAAGCAAGCTAATGTTCTCTACAAAAAGAAAACGAAAAGAACCTAAGACTGAGCCTTGTGGTACACCATTAGTGTTTGTTAAGGTTTGAGCACTCACTAACTCCAAAACAGTGGTAATGATCTGATACTGCAGGTAGGATCAAAACACTTATCCACAAATAAATCAAGAACATGAGAGCCGTGTTCATAATCTGCTTTAGTTCACTGCTCTAGTATAATGTCTGTTTGCCATTATGGCAGACAGTTTTAAAAGAACATTGCGATCACAATAGTGTAAGTACTTACATGGAGAACAAGACCTTTCTTTGACTCATCCCCTTAACAAACAGTAAATAACCCACAAATAGTCTCAGGAGTACAAAATGTCATCATAGTGCTCCAGGCAGGACAAAAAAAAGTAAGAGAAAAGGGAAAAAAGGGTCTATAATTATTTTCTAAGCAAGAGAGCTGTCTTTTGCTGGTGCCTGAGAGTATTCGTTGATGGATTCAGATACCACTTTCCTGTCACTGCGCTCTAAGAAGTCACAATCAGCTCATCGTGATTGGATTTAACTGAGATTAACTGAGATTAACGTCATGTAGCTCAGAACTACCACTCTCTCATTTATCATTTAGAGTCGAGATGTCCAAAACTTTCCCTCCTGAACGTAATCTAGAGGGGTATGGAGAGAGATACCACAGACAGGGACTGCAATACCAGGGGAGCGATGTCTGTCCTCACTGCAGGGTGATGATAAACGAGGCACAACATGTGCTCTGATTCCCAACTTTTGTTTAAAAGGATGGATTGACTTTAAATGGTAAAGCATAACGACAAATTAGAAAAATAATACATAGTACAGAGGTGCTTAGGACGATGGATGCAATGGTTGGCAACCTTTTGACTTTATTTTTAATTAATTTGCCAATATCATCATTATGGTTCCCATTAAGTTTAATTATGACACCTCATCAAAATAATGTAATGATCTCATTCCTTTGTAATAAAAGGCTAAGTCTGGAAAAAACCGAAGCATCTAGACCAACACACTGCAGAAGATGGTTTTACTTTTACATGCTTGCATTTCATATTCACCTTTACAAGATTTTTTTTAAATAAATGATAATGGCTTTACGGAGTCTAATATATCAGATCCATGTGATGAATTTTGCCTCTCATGCAGACTCCTGAGGGAGGGAAGCGTTTATTTTGAGGTCACGTTGAAGTGGAAAAGGTAAATGGTGTTCTGCCCATGGGGGCTCTGAGCCCTGCACACACAGAATTACGAATAGCATGAGAGATTAGACCAATAGACGCTTTGACTGTGCTGTGTGAGATGGATATTTCGTACCCCTCATCTATTTTCTGGAAAGGTAGAAAGCACAGCTGAATTTTGACTGATGTTCTTTTTCAGGAAGAAACACACATTTGCCAGACCATCCAAAGAAAGCAGAACAGCTTATAACACTTTGAATACTATGCTATGATTGTGCACCATTCAATATTAAATTGAAAATGGCTTTTAAATCACAAATTTGATTTTCTTAATTTGAAACAAATTTGAATTGAGATATAGTAAACAGGCTGCAGAATAGTAATTAAATTTTGAATTCTCATTATGAATTACTCGTATGTTATCATCATACATATAGCATATGGTTTTTATTCTAGAAAATATGATAAATCAGTGCCTTATAGAAACTGTTTATGTTATAAAGCATTTTAATAAATTAAGCTGTTTTGTATTGCTTTGTATTTGTATAAATTATTATAAAAATAAATGTGATTTGACTTAAAGGATTGGTTCGCTTCAGAATGAAAATTTTCTTATAATTTACTCACCCCCATGTCATCCATGATGTTTATGTCTTTCTTCAGTGGAAAAGAAATTAAGGTTTTTGAGGAAAACATTCCAGGATTTTTCTCCATATAGTGGACTTCACTGGGGTTCAACGGGTTGAAGGTCCAAATGTCAGTTTCAGTGCAGCTTCAAAGAGCTCTACATGATCCCAGACGAGGAATAAGGGTCTTGTCTAGAGAAACCATTGGTCATTTTCTAAAAAAAAATTAAAAATTATATACTTTTTAACCATAAAATTCTCATCTTGCACTGCTCTGCGCCACGCAATTACATAATCATGTTTGAAAGGTCACACATGACGTAGACGGAAGTACCAATCCAGTGTCTACAAAGCGAACGCGCAAAGACTAAATCAAAACTGACTTTACAAAAAAAATGGTTAAAACGATGTTGGACGATTTTGAAGTTGAAAAAGAAGTTGAAATGAAATTTTTCGCCCTACCGCGGTACTTCCGCCTACTTTCCAACATGATAACGTAATGCGTGGCACATCCCAGAACTAGTGCAAGACGAGCATTTGTGGATAAAAAGTATATAATTTTTTATTTTATTTTTTTTTTAAATGACAGATGGTTTCTCTAGATAAGACTCTTATTCCTCGTCTGGGATCATGTAGAGTTCTTTGAAGCTGCACTGAAACTGACATTTGGACCTTCAACCCGTTGAACCCCAGTGAACTCCACTATATGGAGAAAAATCCTGGAATGTTTTCCTCAAAAACCTTAATTTCTTTTCGACTGAAGAAAGAAAGACATGAACATCTTGGATGTCATGGGGGTGAGTAAATTATCAGGAAATAAGTTTTTTTAGTGGAAAGGCACTTGTTTTCCAAAAACGCTTGACCCCAAAGTCAATTTAATTTCATTAAAATTTACTTCAATTCAAAATCCAATTCAACATCCTGTTAAAAGTTCAATTCACATTCACACTCATGAATTGACAGTTAAGACGATTCTTAAATTCTGAGTTTTTTCCGACACTGTTATATTCATATTACAATGCAGCAGGAAACATAATTCCTTAAATGCTGCTTTAAAATTCTATCTAGAAAAGCTTTAGGTCTGACCAAACAGACAGCAGCCTTCAGCACTGAGAATGTGCAAGTCACTTTCTGCTGTGTGTAGGACAGCATGGACGGTTTATTAATGCGGCCCAAATGTGTTTTGAGTCACTGAAGCATCTGTCAGTGTAGTGGAGTTGAGTTGCCTGTAGGTATCATCTGATCTGCTCTCTTCCATATTAACTTTCACCGTCTCTGACACTCCCTCACCTCTACACACCTTGCCCCACACACACGGAGAGACGGGTTAACTTATAGAAAAGCCACAACTCAGTTCAACTAATATATTCTTCTTCAGATCATTAAATTACAGAGTATCTACTTATATTTCATATTTCCAAGCTTTAAATTTTCATAGACTGAAGAAAATAAAATCCATCACCAGTTCTATTCACATTATTATTATAAGACAGGCTTAACAAGTGCCTAATCATGCAAAACTTTGTTACATAACCATAAATATAACTGTCCCCTCAGATACCATATTTAAATCCAATACAAAAGAGCACCAATATGAATATCATAAAACAAGCATTCCAGTTTTCTCTTTTAGGAACTTTGGCAAAAATATACATAGGAAAGAAATTTCAAGGGTATTACTTTGATTATAGCTTAAAATCGATTAATTTTGAGCAATAAATATGAAAAAAAAAAAAACATTAAAAAATACATTAAAAAATGAACAAAGAACATACCTCAATTTGATAGACCTTCCTAACAAGTTGCTGAAATGTATGTGAGGGTTTGTCAATGCTACAAGCCTAAATCATTCTAATCAGCCTCTATGAATTATTCATAAGGTTGTAATGTGTAATATGATCTTGTTTTAAATATTCATTAGCCAGATGGATCGAATCATAAAAAAGCTTCATATGGAAGACAGTAAGTTGCACAATACAGTTATACAGGTGCACATGAGTGGGAGGGAATTGTTTATGAATTGTGTCAGTCATGTGACTCAAACAACTCCCATAATGTTTTGATAGGCAGAAGCACTTACATTCACAGATTATGTGTTCACATGTAACAGGGGATGATTAATATCAAAGTATTAGCTGTAAACTACCTATTCATTGTTTCAGACAGGTTCAGAAATATAAAAAGAGGATTTAAACCATCGTGGTCACAGAAATCAAACAAAAACGTGCTTATAAATAAAAAAATTATTAGTTCCAGTGAAAAACGCAAGATCTTTGTGTGCTAGCTCTGAGACGGAAATGACAGGATGAAACAGTGTCTCTGCAGTCATAAACAGAGACTGTGTTGCTATGGCTCATATTCTCAGGGGAACAGGAGACCAGTGAAGCAGGACCTGAGTGAAAACAACAAGCCAGTACAATAGTTCAGTGAACGCTGTCTCTCATTCTCTGCTAGTGCACGTGTCAGTTTAACATCTGTCCAATACACACAGATCGCATTCTGAATTCACAATGCACAGACTAAATAGTCAATTAACCCTTTGAATCCTACTGTATCATATTTGATACACACATTTATAAGGCCTCTAAATTATCAACATAATAAAAACCTTGCTGAAAAAAAAAATTGGGGGAAGTTACTTTTAAAAGTAATGCGTTACTCCCTAAAAAAGTAAATATTTGCGTTACTTAGTTAATTTTTATGAAAAGTAATACGTTACATTACTTTTGCGTTACTTTGTCTCACCTGGGCTGGGCTTGCTTTGTGTTTTATTAATTACAACAAAAAAAAGGTCTATTTTTGGCAAATATTTAGGCCCTTTCACAGCAAAAGTGAAATGAATAAGCCTCAGGCTGAAGGAAATGCATATTTGCGCCTGTACAGTAGAGGGCGCAGCTCAAACAACCCTTTCAGCTGAGCTGCCATTCTGGATTAAAGAAGAACAGGATACAGGAAAAGGAAGTTCAACACTCTTATTTCTAAAGTAATTTTTGCATATTATTATGGTTGAATTAGATCATTAAAGGTCAGCAGCAAAGACATTGGTTAATAAAGAGAGATTAAATACATAAAGTATATATGTGTAATTTAATATATTTAATTACATGTTTGCGTAACATTCTGAGATTGCATTTCACTGTTTTTATTAATTTTGAGGAATAGTGTATTGTTTTTGTGCAAGTGAGATGAGTAAATGAATGTTCACATTTAGTCTAGAACTAAAATATTCACATTCATAAAGCGCACTCAACACCTCTGTGCTTTCTTTCTCTCAACACGGGGACAGGAGAGCTGTCAGTCAAGAAATGTGAAAAAGTAACTAATTTGAAAAGTAACTCAGATATTTTGCTGTAAATTGAAAAAGTAATGTGTTACTTTACTAATTACTTGAAAAAGTAATCTGATTACATAACTCAAGTTACTTGTAGTGCGTTACCCCCAACATTGGTTATGTCATGACTTTTACATTTATGCATTTGGCAGACGCTTTTATCCAAAGCAACTTACATTGCATTAAACTATACATTTGTATCTAAGTATGTGCAATCCCTGGGATCGAACCCATGACCTTGGCATTGCTAGTGCTATGCTCTAACCACTGAGCTACAGGAAAGCTTCATAAGCTGCTTCATAAGCTGCTTCATGAGCCAGTAATTCAGTATTTTTTTAATCAACTGTAAAACTGCCCACTTCTGGTTGTGGTACACATGTTTTTTGCTGTAAAAAAAACATAAGAATAACTTGTATATTGTTAGTAATATTTCAAGATGAACACTTACTGGACAAAAGCAACTTAGATTTACTTGATTGTCCATCATTTTTAAAATCATGTATCAAATATGATCATCAGGCTTTTGAGGAATGGTTATTTGTCCATCTCTCAATTATCATTGAACTGCATTGAATTATGCTTTAATCCCCACAATAAAAACAAGTGAGCTTTAATCATAATACTAAGCATTTAAATATCATCTTACTAAGACATACAGTACAGTCCAAAAGTTTGGAACCACTAAGATTTTTAATGTTTTTAAAAGAAGTTTTGTCTGCTCACCAAGGCTACATTTATGTAAAAAAAACAGTAATATTGTGAAATATTATTACAATTTAAAATAACTGTGTACTATTTGAATATATTTGACAAAGTAATTTATTCCTGTGATCAAAGCTGAATTTTCAGCATCGTTACTCCAGTCTTCAGTGTCACATGATCCTTCAGAAATCATTCTAATATGCTGATTTGCTGCTCAATAAACATTTATGATTATTTTCAATGTTGAAAACAGTTGTGTACTTTTTTTTTTTTCAGGATTCCTTGATGAATAGAAAGTTCAAAAGAACAGCATTTATCTGAAATACAAAGCTTCTGTAGCATTATACACTACCGTTCAAAAGTTTGGGGTCAGTAAGAATTTTTATTTTTATTTTTTTGAAAAGAAATTAAAGAAATTAATACTTTTGTTCAGCAAGGATGCATTAAATCAATCAAAAGTGGCAGTAAAGACATTTATAATGTTACAAAAGATTAGATTTCAGATAAACACTGTTCTTTTGAACTTTCTATTCATCAAATAATCCTGAAAAAAAATATTGTACACAAATATTTTGTACAATTGTACGCATTAAATGTTTCTTGAGCAGCAGATCAGCATATTAGAATGATTTCTGAAGGATCATGTGACACTGAAGACTGGAGTAATGATGCTGAAAATTCAGCTTTGATCACAGGAATAAATTACTTTGTGAAATATATTCAAATAGAAAACAGTTATTTTAAATTGTAATAATATTTCACAATATTACTGTTTTTACTGTATTTTTAATTAAATAAATGTAGCCTTGGTGAGCAGACGAAACTTCTTTTAAAAACATTAAAAATCTTAGTGGTTCCAAACTTTTGGACTGTACTGTATGGTAGATAAAAAAGTGGCAACTGATATTTATATGCAGTTTATGACTTTTATATTGTTATAAAGATCTCATTTATATACATTACCATGCAGCTATCAAAATTTCATCTCATTTTTTGGTGATATAAATATTAGAAACTGCACCAAATTGGATAATATATAATATAAACGAGTTTTTCCTCCTAAAATATGAGATCCATATTCTTCTATATGAGCCATAAAAGCCTGATGCATCAAATATAATACAAAACATAAAGCACATATGCAATCTTCTTCTTAGAATTTCTTTTATTATTTCTTATGCCCCTCTTTACAGAGTTAACTTTCAGTTTAAATATATTTTTTTAAGTTTATTACTTTTCCAGTACACCAGAGCAATCACTTAGCTCTGCCATAACAAACAATACCCTAGCAGCTGTACAGCAGTGCACTAAAAACACTCACTAAGAACACCTTAGCAACCGCATAACAACGGCCTGGCACTCTCTCTCAGCGTGGGAAACCTGTGGTAGAGCAAAGCAGACACCACCCGCAGAGGCTGATGGGTTTACATTACCATGCCAGCCACACACCGCCACACAACAACAACACAAAACCCAGAAATAGAAGGAATACTAAGCATAACTTTCAGTTTAACAACTTCCTAGCGGATCACAGAGAGAAGCGTGGCAGAACTGGTCAGGTGAGCGTGTAAGTGTAATTGGAGTTGGCAGCATAGGCAGAGAGAAAAAAGGTCTTACAAGATAATCTTATTTTCTAACCTCCCCTCTCACACATTCACTAGAGCCCGACTTCATTCAGGGCAAAAGTGCACACTCCTGTCCGCTGTAATCCCGTTAAGGGAACGTGACAGACTGTGTCTACCAGTAAACCCTGGATTTAGAAGCATGACCTCCCATTTTCTGTCTGTCTGACAGATTGACTCATACTGAGACCAACATCACATCTTTGCTGTATCAGAACACTAACACTGGACAAAGCTTGATGAACACATTTATCATGCCTTTCTTAAAGGGATAGTTCACCTAAAAATGAAAAATTCTGTCATCATTTACTCACCCTCAAGTTGTTCCAAACCTGTATGAGTTTCTTTCTTCTGCTGAACACAAAAGATGATATTTTAAAAATGTCTGTAACCAAACAGTTGCTTCCATAGTATTAAAAAAAAAAATACTATGGTAGTCAGTGGGGACCAGAAACTGTTTGGTTACCGACAATTACATTTTTTGGGTGAACTGTCCCTTTAAAGACCATTCACACTAAGTAAGATAACTATAACAAAGATAACTAAAGTTGTAATAGTCATTAGATAAAAATAACTTTTTTTAATCAGCCATGATTTATTAATTCATTCCCTCATTTTAACTAAATTGTGTACACGATATAATTATTAGTTTCGTTTTACTAATATGCTTTTTCTCGTTTGCACTAATATGTTCCCTCGCTTTGATTTAAATAAAACAACTGAATAATTATTATATTGTGCACAAGATTTATGTAGGAACAATTTGTTCATTCGTGGCCATGATATACATATTTTTTCAATCAATCAACAGAACAGGGAACAGGTGTGAAACTAATCAGAAACCATGGAAACAAATGATGAACGAGAACTCGGGAAACCGAAACGGAACATGACCATGAAACTAAACAGAACAAGATACCGAAACTAAACATGACATGATCGTGACAAAATATTATAACAACTTAAAATAACTGTTTTCTATTTTAATATATAGTAATGTAATTTATTCCTGTGATCAAAGCTGAATTTTCAGCATCATTACTCCAGTTTTCAGTGTCACATGATCATTCAGAAATCATTCTAATATGCTGATTTGATGCTCAAGAAACATTTCTGATTATTATCATTGTTAAAAAAATTTACCCTTTAAGAAAAAAATGTGATATATCTTTTTTTAAGATACTTTTATGAAATGTAAGTTCTAAAGAACAGCATTTTTTAAAACAGAAATGTAACACTGCCTTTACAGTCACTTTTGAAAATTAGATCTGCCCTTGCTGAATAAATTTATTAAAATAATGTATTAAAGATATTAAAAAATATATTATTGACCCCAAACGTTTACAGTAATAATAATTATTATTATTTTAGCCACCACAACATAAAGAAACAACCTTGGCCTATTCAACATCCACACAAACTGAAACTTTACTGTATCGTAAAACTCTAGTGACATATGTGTTTTTGAAATGTGCATCCATGTGATTTAATGGCTAAATCTGCTGTGATTACACTGGCTGAAAGAACTTGTGCATTGCTTTTGATAGCTTGCCTTAACCATGTCAATTATTTTAACAATTAAATAAACTGAAAATTACAATAATTTGCTTTAAATTAAAATATTTAAAAAAATAATAAAAAATAAATGGTTTAAATTATATATGGCATATATGTCATGATATAACTGAAACAATAAATGGTCAAATTAAATAATAATAATAATAACTTATACTGTGCGTTTGCACTAGCAACTAAAGCGGTTTTATTTTATTTTATTTTATTTTATTTTATTTTATTTTATTTTATTTTATTTTATTTTATTTTATTTTATTTTATTTTATTTTATTTTATTTTATTTTATTTTATTTTAGCAATCTATTGTTTAATTACGACTGTATTTACCATGACTGTGATCAGTTACAACAGTGGATGCAACAGACATTTCTGATCAGGCATTACACTCAGCCTAAGGCAGATGAAACTTATATCTGATAGTGATGCTAGCTAGATGTGATTACCAATGCCAGTGCACACCAGCGGATTGGAAGCAACCACTGACATGTACGTTTGTGGTACAGTGCAGAGATGTATGTTCTTCAGCTGTGTGTGATGCATATTAAATATCAGCATCACAGTGAAGAACCCCAGTCTCTCTCTCTCACCATATCCTGCCATGGAGATGATAAAACTCTGGCTTCTGTGTTTCCTCAGAGTTATCCAGCCCTCTGGGCACAGGGTAAACACACACACACACACACACACTTATCATGAGCTTTAACTGGACATGCACTCATCAGACCATAGATTTCACTCCTAAAGACCCAATGTCAATGCAGCCCTTGACACAGTCATTTATCTCTCCATACGAGAGTAATAAACAACATATTGGCAGGCTGAGCCAAAATAAGGAAATATAAATATTTTTAACCAAAGAACATTATAGGTAAGTTTGGGTGATATGTAGGGGTGTAACGATACCCTCATGTCATGATTCGATATATATCACGATACTGAACTCACAATACAATATTATTGTGATACTCCTGGACATACGGTAAAAGGATAACAAAAATGTTACTGTTGATTAAAATGTTAAATATGGTATTACATTGGGGGTGGAAAGGAATTTGCTTGGACTTGGTGCTGGTAACCCAATGCACAGGACGTTGATACCAGAATAAAAATATTAAATTGTGAAATTGAAAATACAGATTTATTTTAGATGAATATGCTTGCACTCTGTCACTGACTAGATATTGTGACCCTGGACCACAAGACCATTTGTTAGTCGCACGGGAGTATTTGTAGCAATAGCCAACAATACATTGTATGGGTCAAAATTATTGATTTTTCTTTTATGCCAAAAATCATTAGGATATTAAGTAAAGATCATGTTCCATGAAGATATTTTGTAAATTTGTAAAAACCCTGAATATTTTATATATATATATATATATATATATATATATATATATATATATATATATATATATATATATATATATATATATATATACTTATTTATTTATATTTATTTATTTATTTTTGAGTGGATATGTATTGCTAAGGACTTCTTTTGAACAACTGTAAAGGTGATTTTCTTTTTTTCTTTTTTTTTTTTTTTTTTTTTTTGGCACCCTCAGTTTCCAGATTTTCAAATACTGTCCTATCCTAACAAACCATACATCAATGGAAAGCTTATTTATTCAGCGTTCAGATAATGTTGACCCTTATGACTGGTTTTGTGGTCCAGAGTCACATTTAAAATAATGTTGGCCACTTTTTACTGGTACCATAAGACATTTGGCATTATCAGGACCCACAAATATTCCCCCATTTCATTATTATACATTACATTCAACATTATAAATAGTAGTTTAATGTATTAATGACAATAAAACTCTGTAAACTTCAATTTTTTTCTCACATTAATTTTAATTTTGGTTGAACTATACACAATACATGTTGTCACTATCCACGAAACATATTGTTGCATTTTTGTATTGCGATATATTGTGACGTGATATATTGTTACACCCCTAGTGATATGTCTAGTGAGACTCAAACAGAAACACAGTAACCCCAAAATAGTAAATGTCTAAATGGCATTAAGGGGAACTTATCACATATCTAATGCAATACAAATTTAGACATATTTACATGGTGTCCAAATACTTATGGTGCTTCTTAAAAAATGATTTATAATAAATTTCCTAATCAATAATTTTAGATACATTCATTTTGAAGACCAAAACAAAATATGGAGCGATATTATGAGTTTTCCGTTAAAATTGTCTTCAGTCATAAGAAATTAATAAAAACTCTTTAGGTTGTTAAAATTGAGGCATTTCTGTTTTTACCTGCTTTGGACCGCATCGGTTCTTCCATTGGCATTTCCTGTAAGGATATTGAATAATTAGACTAAACAAAACCTTATGTTCAGTGTGGACTAGCTCAGGTTTTCTAGATGCTGTTCTGTGCACTCTCAAATAACCTATCACAGCTCCCTGGATCACTCAGCACATCACCTGCAGTCACGTCTGTATCTATCTGTGGCCTTGTACTGCACTAATGGCTTTGTTTTTCTATTCTGATTATTTTTCGACCAGCTAAAATAATAATTTAGAGAAGACCTACCTTCCATAGCTGGCTTCTGACATATCCGAAGTGATTTTCAAGCCTTCCTAGCTGTCCTGAGGTTAATAATTCACTAGAATTTGATAAGTTCCTGTGTGAGCGTTTCAGAGAGGAAGCAGCATGCACACATGACCAATCCCAGCACGCACCTCACAGCTCAAGCATGGTGCAATATAACACACACTCTATACTTACAAAAAGCTGTATAATGATTTAAATAATATAAAAAATATACAGTAAATATGATACAGAATTCAGGACTTTGCTGTCATGAAATGAAGGTCAAAAAGCAAAAACAACTCAATGGTCCTAATAGTAATAATAATAATAACATACTATAGATGATAATGATACCTACTGCAGATGCTGGAATACATGTGCCATCAAAATATTCACTGCATCCATTACAAAGCATTTTTGGATCAAATTTGCATGAACCGAAACTGCAACAGTCCAAACAAATCCAGTTTGCCAAGCTAATACACTATGATGTCATGCAAAATGCGGCGGTGTATTGGTCAGTGTGTCGTCCAGGCAGCTATTGTGTTGCCAACCCACTTTCCATTCAGCGTACAAACATGTTTACAGGGGTTTGGTTTCTGGGCCGCAGCAGGACATCATTGAATACTGAGCCATTAGACAACTGAATGGCACACATTTAGCAACTAATGCAGCGAATCTAATGCTGTTTTGAATGTGTTCTAAGTTATAACATATAAGAGAAATTTGTTTAGCTTTAGCAAACAATAAATCAGAAAACCTAAACTGTCACAGAGTTCATTTTATCTGCTGTAACTAATTGGCGCAGAAAAGGTCATTATGTTGTTCTCTCTCGGCCTAGATAAACTCAAGTCTCTAGAGGCCACAATTAACCCTTGTGAGAAAAGACAAGACTCTCATTAATATGATGCGCTCAGTTAACAAACTTCAGCAAAATTAACTGCTGCTACAATTGCAGATGAGAAATTTTAATTTTTATGCTACTTTAAATTTTGTTTTGGAGTCTCCTACAATACGTTTACATGCATCCAAGGTCAAAAAACACTTTCATTTTCTCATAATATACATTGCTTTTCTTCTTTTGTATTCAAAGTAATATAGGTTCAAAACAACATGAGGGTGAATAAATGATGACGGAATTTTACATTTTGAGTTAAAGGTGCAATATGTAAGATTTTTAGCAGTAAATTATCCAAAAACCACTAGGCCAGTGTTATATATTTTGTTCACTTATGTACTTACAATATCGCAAATGCGGTACATTTATCAACACAAGCCATCCAGCATTTAATATGATATTCTAAATTCGATCTATCTTACTGCAGTGTGTAACAGTGTCTCACAGCAGCCACCAAGCGAACACACAGAGTAACGTTATAACATCATTTTTAACACACTCAGATGTATCTAATATGATAAACACAGCTGCGTTACCTCATACTCATGACCTGAAAAGCGGAAGCAGCGCAGACGACTGTGGCATAATAAAAGTTCTGCTGCTTGTGAGGCGTGTGTTGCGCAATCGCTCCTGCTTCTGCTTCATACTACAGTAACGTTAATAATCGCATCCATGAACATGAGTCCTATCTTCTTGAGTCCTATCCCGATTCTTTTGCACCATCCGTTGAGATGGAGACCACATGTCCCAAGATTCTGTGCTCAAACTTGCCATCATCAAGATACACCTTTGTTTTGAATATGCCTCTAGCGGACATAAATCCTACATATTGCACTTTTAACTATCCTGTGAGCTTAATTTCTAGAAGGCCAGTTTAAAGAGCGGTCCACTTTTGACAAATACTGGATTTAGCATTCAGACATTGACCTGCAATCCATTTTAAGGATTGAAACCTACCAGTTATGAATAGAGTGTCAAAGAATTTATAAAAGCAAACTTGTCTAATTGTGTAGTGTATTTACATATATGCATCTAACAGATGCTTTTATCCAAAGCAGCTTACAATAAATATGAAGCAGCCATCTAGATGTACAAAGACACTTTAGACATGACACATGTGTACGTGTGTGTGTGTGTGTGTGTGTGTGTGTGTGTGTGTGTGTGTGTGTGTGTGTGTGTGTGTGTGTGTGTGTGTGTGTGTGTGTGTGCATAATTACTTATACTAAACATGTGACATCTTCTGGAGTATAAATCATTTTAAAAAATGTTGTAATAATTGTAATTATAATTACATATACAGTAAGCATATAGGCTTGTCTGTGGATAGATGGTTCAGGTTTAAAAATGCAGCTTCATCTACTCACTGTAAGAAAGCCAAATGTACTTCATGGAGGTCCAGAGAAAATGAAGGGTTTTGTATCTCTGGAATATAGGCTATGAAAGTAGGTGGAGATTCATTTCCAGTCTGTAAAGTAAAATTGAACAAAACATCACTCAGTATTTTGTCTTACATCATTGTAGTCAATTTTTCTCTGACACATAATTTTAGTCAATGTTCCAGATGTCAAAAATTGTAATAGACCCGTGAACATTTTTAAATCAATATATCAATATATGTATTAATATATCAATATGAACAAGTCAAAGTACAACAATTTACAGTAGAGTCTGTAGGTGGCAGTATTGAGCAGCCCATCATTACAAGAGATAAAAAGAGAGTTCATGAAATAATAGCCTTTTTCTGCTAATAATTCAGTATAGCCTACTGAATTGTCTGCTGTTCAGAAATCATGTGTGCTGAATTATTATTGTGGCGTATTCTTACCAGCACGTAATATTATTCAGTGTGTGTGATAATTTAAACGAAATAAATAAATTATTAAATTGATTAAAGGGTTAGTTCATCCCAAAATTAAAGTTCTGTCATTAATTACTCACCCTCATGCCATTCCACACACGTAAGACAGTCCAAATTTTCCGAAAAGGTATCGCTTTTTATGATGAACAGTGATTCTAATGAATTTAGGCTTTTACTTGCATGTAAACAGAAGCTCAACTCTTGCGGAAGCTCAATGTGCTGCGTAAAACACAAGAATGAATCTCATTGGTTACACAGCACGTTTGAGCTTCCGGATGAGGTTTGTTCTTGTGCGTTATTCAAGTATGCGCGTAAAAAATCCGTTCATCATAACATGATCAGTTCTCTTCAGAAACTTTGGACTAAACCGCTCGATTCATATGGATTCGTTTTCATCTCTTTATGGAATTTTCAGTTACAAAGGCATTCAAGGAAATCATAAAGATCTTCATCTGTGTTCCAAAGATGAACTAAAGTCTTATTGTTGAGGGTGAATAATTAATGACAGGATTTTCATTTTTGGATGAACTAACCCTTTAATCCACAGTATTTAAGGTAAGAAATAAAAAATGAAATAGTAAAATTGCTTTGTTTTCTTCTTTTTTTTAATGTAACGTGCAAACTATTTGCCAATAATATTTTATTTTAAAACATGCACACATTCACTCTTAAAGGATTAGTCCACTTTTAAATAAACTTTTCCTTATAATTTACTCACCCCCATGTCCATGTCTTTTTTTCTTCAGTCGAAAAGAAATTAAAGTTTTTGATGAAAACATTCCAGGATTTTTCACCATATGGTAGACTTCAATGGGCACCAAACTGTTGAAGGTCAAAATTAGTTTCACTGCAGCTTCAAATTGTTCTACACGATCCAAGACAAGAAATAATGGTCTTATCTAGAGAAACCATCACTCATTTTCATTACATTTTAACCAGAAATGCTCATCTTGAACTAGCTCTCTTCTATTGAAGAGATATACTATTGAACTAGCATATTGCATATAAAAATTAGTTCAAACTTTGACCTGAGGAGGGCAGTAATACACTTAGCAGTGTCTACACCGTCAGAATTCTAATAGAGAAGAAGAGAAGCTAGTTCAAGATGAGCATTTCTGGTTAAAATGTATACATTTTTTTTTTTTTTTTAGAAAATGAGTGATTGTTTCTCTAGATAAGACCATTATTTCTTGTCTGGGATCGAGTAGAACAATTTGAAGCTGCAGTGAAACTAATTTTGACCTTCAACGTTTTGGTGCCCATTGAAGTTTGTTATGTGGAGAAAAATCCTGGAAAATTTATTTTCGACTGAAGAAAGAAAGACATGGACATCTTGGATGACATGGGGGTGAGTAAATTATCAGGAAAAGTTTATTTAAAAGTGGACTATTCCTTAATCATATGTCTATTGATCGAAAACAAGTTACAAAAATGTATAATACATATATTTTCAATTAAAAATGGCAAAAAGTTTGTATCACTGGATTTCTGTTTGTCTTTTAAAAGTTTCCATTGTAAAACAGCTGTCAGATGTAGCTACATGTTTCCCTGTTGCAGATATGAACAGCCCTGACACTACTGGATGAGAACTGAACTGAGCTTCTGCTGAACTGTTCTATAGATGAAATTAACTAATTTAATAATTGGTGATATTTATTACGAAACTGAATCAACACTGAACGGACTTCAGAACAATGACACTGTTTTCTTTTAGAGCTGCTGGCCAGCCGAAATTAACTCTATGAATCATTTTCCTGTTATCACTGTGAAGCTGCTTTGAAACAATCTGTTTTGTATAAAGCGCTACATAAATCAAACTGACTTGACATAAAATTAACAAAAATTGTTTAGTTCACCCAAAAATGAAATTACTGTTGTTAATTATTTACCTTCATGTCGTTCCACACACGTAAGACCTTAAGATGAATTCCTTCATCTTTAGAACACAAATTAATATATTTTTGATGAAATCTAAGAGGTATATGGCTCCTCCATAGACAGCAATATAATCACCAGTTTCAAGGTCCAGAAAGGTACAAATGACATTGTTAAAACACTTGACATGACTGCAGTGGTTCAAGTGGTTTTTGTGCTCAAAAAAAAAAGGAAAAAAAAGAATTTATTCAACAATTTACATCTACATCTTCGTGTATACATCTGAACGCCGGCTCAGTATTGGCCGAAGCTTTTTATATTAAAAATTGTGAGGAAAATTGTGTAGAAATCAAATGTAAATAATCGATGTTAAGTTCCAGTACTGAAACTTATCTTAAAGGAATGGTGCACCTATAAAATAAAATGAAAAAATATTTTTTGAAGAATTCAGTTCAGTGTATCAATAATAGATGAATTTGGTGCAGCCTGGACCACTAAACATAATAAACATGCTCCAGCCAATAACCAACAAGAATGATTTTAAAGTACACATGAAATCAAAATTGACCTTATTTATTTTGTTAGCTCAAATTGCTAGTTTTGTGGTGAACAATTCATCTGTGAAAGTCAATCCACACAAAAAAATTGTTTGGCTTCGTAATATTTAATCAAAATCTGAAAATGTTCCTCCCCTCTGCAATGGTGCCCCTTCTCAGATGACATCAGTTTGACGGCTTGGGTTGTAAACACTTAAACCACTCCCCTCCGACCGTTAGTCTGCTATGAGTGAGAGATGGAGAGGAGGAGCGCTAAAATAAAACTCTGCCCTCTATTCAATATTCCGTTTCACTTGGAAATACGTCACAGCACTGGAAAGTCGTTTGCAACTTCCGGTTCACGCAGACTTTAAATGCGCGTTCATGACTGTTTCAAGAGGCACGGAGGGGAGGAGGAGGAGGACGGAGGGAGGGAGGGTCTAGCTAGCCTCGCTTTTGTTTGACAACACTTCGAACGTCAACAGGAAGTTACTCCACCCAGGATCGCTTAGAGCACCTTTAAGTTCAGTTTGACAATAATAGATGGATTTTTTCTAGATGGTAAAATTTCTGTCACGACAACTTTCAGTGTGTTTGTTATGGTAATGGATATATGACAATGTTGATATGTTTGGTCTTGGTGGAATAGATCTGCTGCTGCTGTTATTGCTGCTGGAAAGCAAGTTCAGGACTTGCTACTGCCAGTAAATAAACAGACATTCAGTATTGCATTCATGAATTATCCATAGCAGATCTATACAGGTGGAGCTGGGGAAGGTGGAGGGTTTCTCAAAGCGTGCCGCAACTACAGCAAATGCTATCGAAGCACTACAAGGTTGAGCAAGCGAACTCATTGGCTACTGATAGAGCAGGAACCAATCAGCTGTGCCCTAAAGAGAACGATGTGATTGCAAGCATACTGATTTTAGGACCTATCAGCCATCTAGAGTTTCATGACAGAACTTTGTGTTTTTAGGTAACTATTCCTATAAGCTTCAAGATTGACCTAAATCTTTCTAATACAAGAATAGTGGATAGTGCACCAAATTATTATTATTATTGTCCATTTATAGTCTCATTTAGAGTAGGTTTGTGTTTTAGACAGGCTCTACAATGCACAGAAGTTTGCAGCCATGTAGCATTTATGCAACTAAAAACATTTATTCAAAGGGGTCATATAGAGATTTTATATACATATATACATGAACAGTCATAAACAGATTGGGTCACACATAAAGAAGTATATAAATAAAGATGACTCGTCTTGACGTTTAAAAACAAAGCAAGTGCGTCTGTGATGACTTGATGATTCTCTCCAGTCTTGTCGTCTCTCAAGTTCTTCTCAGACGTGGACAGGCTCTTCTGAGTCTCTGGTGCGGCGGCTCGGAGTTCCTGTCAGGTTGGGGTTGGACTTCAGGCTTCAGTCGAGTCTCGAGTTCGAGCCCTCCGCCGAGGACAGCAAGTCTGTTATTTCCTGTCCAATACAAAGATTAAATGAACAAGTCAACTCACGAATGATGTTAGAGCTGATTTACAACAGAACTGAATTCTGTTTGCATCACTGACTCTGTTATTTTCCTGTTTGTTAATGTGAAGAACATTACAATGAAGACAAATTTGAAAATCCCACTAGAAACAATCCAGAATTGAAGGCAAATGATAATAATCTACTCTGTCTGTTACACTTCCTCACACCTGTAATCACTGATCGAGTGAATCTCCTGAACCTCTCCAATCTACATCATTTCTAATCCACTGGTGTTGTAACATCTGCTCTAACGTCGGCCGTTTAGTCGGATCCCGGGTCAGGCACTGGCTAATCAGATCTCTGCATTCTGTGCACATTTTAATAAGGAAAGAGCTGGTTAGTCATGACCATGTGACTTGGCATCTATGAAAACAGCACCTGAAACAAGATTAATGTCATGTAAAATGTTCCACACTTCACCTTTAACTGTGCAGAGCTTTTTGCTTTATGTGTGTGTTTAATGTTCTCAATATTATTCACTCACCTTTGGATAAGCTGGAGTTCTGAAATGTGACTTTGGCTCGTGTGATTTCCACTCTGTCCTGAAAAGGAGAACATGCGTTCACCATCTCGTACAGCAACACTCCTAGAGACCAGACATTCGCTGGGACGGCGTGGAATCGAGGGTCTGTCAAGGCTTCAGGTGGGCAGTAATACAGCACTCCTGTAAGAAAGACATTTGGACATTGTTGAGCTTTTTTTAAAGCATCAAGTAATCAGTAAGTTCACTACATTCACTCCCAAAACGCTCACCACGGTATAGGTCCCTCTCGTAGCCATCGCTGCTAAACAGCTGACCGCAGCCAAAGTCTATCAGCTTGAGCTCTAACGTGTTTTTCTTCAACAGGAAGTTCTGCGCATGGACGTCATTGTGAAAAACGCCGTGCTCAATGCAGTGTTGTACTGCCAGCACAGCCTGTGGCATGATGACCCGCGCTGTTGTTTCGTCCAGTTGAGGATGACGAATGATGAAGTCCAGCAAGCTCTCGCAGGGTTCAGGGAACTCCATGACCAGAGTGAATTTTCGAGGATGTTCAAACCACTCGTATAGTTGTATGATGTAGGGGCTGATGGGTTCTCGCCTCATCAGCAGCAGCAGCGCCACTTCTGTAACGAGAGGTTCGGGATGCCCAGGCTAGAGAAAAGCAGTAGACAGAAGGTTAGCTGGGTAAAAATCGGAAGAAAACGTATCATTTTTAAATGGACTTTTCTTTGATGTTTTCAGATGTGTTCAACAGAGTCTTTTTGGTCATTTGGTGTTTCTGGGTTTATTTGTCTGTTACATTTACACCTAATGCTTCCTACAGGTGTATTAACTACAGTAATCTGCACTTAAAGGTTTTGGCCAACTTACAATATCAAGGTAACGATTGTTGTCAGTCTTGCGAATCCTCTTGATGGCAACCTGAGAAAAAAAAAAAATAATAATTGGTCTAAGTATTAAACCATCTCTTAAATGTTTTAAATATGTTTTGATGCATGCAAGAGCAACACGTTTGTACAGTTCGGTAAGATTTACCTTTTTGGCGTCAAATTTGCGTGTTCCCTCGAACACCCTGCCAAATCCTCCAGATCCAATCATCTCTCCCGCGTTATAGAGAGACTCAAAGGGCTCTGAAAGCAAACAGAAAAATATGAGCTTGATAGATCCTTTGTTTCATTTTAAAAGTATCAGTGCCGGTTGTGTCGAGAAAATAATATTAATATGGGACATTAACATTAATATTCCCTGAAAACAAACCTTAAGATATGTTTAGTGGAAAACAAGACGACATAACATTGGAGAAATAACGCCTGGCAATTTACCGTTTTTTGTCTTGACGGCGGAGTGATCTGGAGCAGGTGACGGTTCAGGATCAGGCTCTGACTCCAGATCTGCTGGAAGGACAAAAGGCTCCACAACATCCACAGCACTACTGTGGAAACAGCAGCCGAAAGGACTCTTCATAGCCTTCCACAGCCTCCGGAAGAAAGAACCAAATCCTTTCCTCTTCCGACATTTTGTAGGTTTTTCTGAAATGAAGAAAAACAATTGAAAAGGACTATTAGAAACAACTCTGACCTCAAATTAAACAATGATATAATGACATAACTTACATTTTACTGTTAAATTCTTATATCTGTAATGTTACAAATCAAAAGTAGGTCCATTTTGCTGAGCAACAGTAAATGTGAACGAACCTTAACGTGTTAAAAACTTGAAGCAGTCTTATGCATGAAACAGCAGAATCTCTATCTGTACACTTTACAGCGCCAGGCCTTATTTCAGTCTCACCTGTTGAGCTCTTGTTCACAGGTGAAGCCTCCTCCATGGCACCCCGAGCAGTTCGGCCATTTGAAGTCTCTGGCGGCCCGACAGGAACTTGACCCGGCAGCGGAGGGCACAGCCACTCCTCGAGGCTGTCGGACCTGGACAAACGCCGGTTGCCCTGTTGGTTTGGGCGATCTGATCCATCTCCACTCCACCTCCATACGACGCTGTACGAGCCTCTGCTGCTGAGGCTCAACAACTCTCTGCATGACCGCCGCCTCTCTACATTGTCCTCAGAGAGGGACAGACATGATGCAGACATGACGTCCGGTGAAGAATCTGTCGGAGTGGATCTGGAGCGGCCGGAGGCTGGAATATTTCAAACATCAAAAACTGTTTTTTAATAATATCAATGATCAATGTCAGTGGTCACAACAATTTTTTTTTTTTTCAACTTTCAAAGATAAATCTTTTATTAACTGAGCCATAACTCGTTTAATAAAAGCCTGTTCTGACCTCTGTGAGAGCATTTATCAAGTCTTTTAAATGGAGTGGACGGACGTCCATCATCTGGGCTCTGCTGCCTGCCGCTCTGCCGCTTCCTCCTCCACTGATCCTGACCTGTGGACACAAAAACAGAAAACTCTGACGGCAGAGGTGTTAAATATCCAGATATCTCCTGGCTCAGTGTCTGGGTCGGGTCTGGCAGCGGATCCTGATCGCGGTCATCAGAACCGGGTCTCCAAACCTCCTGACCAGCCGTCTGAGAGGAAGCAGCTCTCCTGGATCTGGAGCGGCCTGAGGCTGGAATATTTCAGACATCACATAGTTAGGCATGTTTTATTAATAATAAATAATACTCAACATCAGTGTCTTGGTACTATTGTTACTCAAATTGAAGAGTTTACTTCACATGCAAGGAATCAAATACTTGTGATCACTTAGCTGGGAAAATTGGGGGATCAAATGGGTTCCCTCGCACAAGTTTCTTCACATTAATTTAGTAACTGTAAAAACTAAACTAAAGCACTCACCTCCTCTTTCACCCTCGTGAGACGTCGACATCCTCTTCCAAACTGCAATAAAAACAATAACTTACTAAATACAATACAAATAAAAAAAGAATAAAATACAACTCTCCTCAGAAATAATCCTCACAATAAAAAAAAAGAAATGAAAAAAACCATAAAAAAAATAAAATAAAATAACTGAAACTCCAAACTCCTTCTAAAATCAAACGAACAATAAAATAAAAGTGTCCTCAGAAATAATATGAATTCTTTGGAAATAAATAAAACTGTAACAGAAATCTCCTCCGCTCTCCTTCTAGAATAAAAGTCTCCTCTCAGCAATCCTCCGAACAGCTTCAATCTCAAGAAATGCAAAAGTCTCTGAATTCGCTTCGCCTCTCAATCATCAACAGATGCGATCTTGTTCCAGTGTGTTTATATGAGACAGAATTCATAACACGCGTCGCTATAGCAACTAACATTTGAATCGCTCATATGCACGCACACCAGAAGTCACGTGTATGAGCAGAGCGCGTGAGCGCACATCGAATCTAAATCAATTTATTGAATACTTTTACTAATAATTAATTAATAATAAAAGGCACTTATAGTCTAGTATGGATCCTAGAGTCGTTGATTCGGACTGAAATACTGAACTTTATTATGTTAATAAAATGAAAATTCAAAATGACGTGATTGACTTGAATTTATGGACAGCAAAACACAGTAAATAAAATAAAACTCAACACAGTTCCAAGTTACTTATTTAAACAAACAGTTGTGTATTATTTACCCTAATATTGTATTTAAAAAAAAAAAAAGCAGACATCTCGCTCCAAACACTTCATTCACGATAGAAGCGTGTGGAGATGTTTGACTGACAGTTTGAAGAGCCAATGGAGTTATGAGGTTTAGTCACGAGATCTTTTTAGAACTTTTTTATTGGTTAAACATTTTAAAACCCAGAGTAAAGGGTGACCTAATGATTTATGAAGAAAAAAAAACGACATTACGAGATTTCTGCACGTCAGCAACGATATGGATCAAAGTTTAGAATCTTTTAACTATAAATGTTTCTACTTATCTTTGCATGTCTTCTGCAATATTACTCTGAGACGATCGAAGGGCTGCTTCTGGTTAAACACGATGATCTCATCATCATAAACGGTCTCTGCTTTATGGGATTTGTGCGGTTTCATGCGGCAGTACATATCTAAATATATATCCGTCCAAATGAGGCATTTAAAGCATCGACTGATTGATATTTGCTTCATAGTTTTCAGATTCAAACGCGCAAATCTTACCTTTACATCCGGGGCGGGAAAAACAGAAACTTTTGACAAGCGTGTGGGAGAGAGGAACTACTGACCATGGAAAACTGCATTTAATCATTCTTTTAACTAACGTTAAATAAACAAAGTTGTAATGTGATGAGATGTTTATTAAAATTATTACTATCGCTTATTAAAATATTTCATGCATCTTTTTGGAAAATGACCGACTTTTTATTGGGTGGGCCCAGGCCACTGAATTGTAGGGGTGTCAATTGCTGTAAATTCATTCAATGATTGTACTCAATTAGCTTAAGGGCTATGATGAATATTTAGGCTTTGAAAATGAATAATTCCACGATTTATAAAACCATGAATTTAAAGGTGAAATATGTAGTTTCTGAGACACTAGTGCAGGGCCGGATTTATGCGTATTATGGGCATGCTCAGTTACAGTGAGGAGAATTATTATAATTTCTTGGACCTGCTTGAACCTGGACATGAGGTCATGGCAGACGAGGGTTCAGCATCAAAGATACGCTCTCCAGTGTTGGTGCTGGACGGATCATTCACAGGCCATCGCACGCCTCAGAGTTCTGCTGGAAAGGGTCATTCCAAGGGTCGAGGAAAACCACATTTGGGATTGTGTTGTGCCACTCACATTAATCAAATCTGGCATAACTGCTATTGTATGGTTCATTATGAGGGACCAATGTTTCTTGAGCAGTGAATGTATATAGACTACAGTACCGGTCAAAAGTCTGGAAACATTTGTAATGGTTTTGAAAGAAGTCTCTTATGCTCATCAAGCCTGCATTTATTTGCTCAAAAATACAGAAAAACAGTTATATAGTGCAATATGAACATAATTTTAAATAATGGTTTTCTATTTTAAAATATTTTAAAATATAATTTATTTCTGTGATGCAAATCTGAATTTTCATCAGCCATTACTCCAGTCTTCAGTGTCACATGACCTTTCAGAAATCATATACATATTTACACATTGTTTAATAGCAAGTACAACATACTTAATGTTATAATATGAATAAATGTGTGTATAAGTATAATGTATCAAATGCAACGTAATATCTGTTACAAACAAAAAATCTAAAACAAAATATAATTATGCATTCACCATGGTATGTACAATAGCCATCCTAGGAGTATACGACTTTCTTCTTTCAGACGAATACAATCAGAGTTGCAGTATATTAATAAATATCCTGATGCTCCTAAGCTTTATAATGGCAGTGCACGGAAACCACCAGTTTGAAACTCAAAAACGTGCATCCATCCATCCATCATAAACGTACTCCACGCGGCTCCGGGGGGTCAATAAAGGCCTTGTGAAGGGAAGCGTTGCGTTTGTGGAAGAAAATATCCGTATTTAACACATTATAAAGTAAAATAACTAGCTTCCGCCAGACCTCTTCCGTATTCAACTCAGTTACAAACAAAGTGTAACTGATGCGCTTTTATCGTGAGTCGAATACGGAAGGCACAGGACGTAACGTAAGCATTTTGAACTGCGAGAGGCACTACACTTTTTTCCGACACTGAATACGGAAGGCGGTCTGGTGGAAGCTAGATATTTTATTGTCACATTGAATTAAAGGTGCTCTAAGTCACACGTTTTTTAGGCCAAAACATTTTTTGTCACGTACAGCAAACATCTCCTCACTATCCGCTAGCTGCCTGTCCCCTGAACACACTGTAAAAAAAACGCGGTCTCTGTAGTCGCCACAAGCTCCAAAAATGGCAATAAAAACAAACTGGTGCAGCCTGGACCACAAAACCTAATAAACATGCTCCAGCCAATAACCGACAAGAATGATTTTAAATGCGCGTTCATGACTGTTTCAGGAAGCACGGAGGGGAGGAGGAGAAGGAGGAGGAGGGAGGGAGGGAGGGTCTAGCTAGCCTCGCTTTTGTTTGACAACACTTCGAACGTCAACAGGAAGTTACTCCACCCAGGATCGCTTAGAGCACCTTTAAGTTCAGTTTGACAATAATAGATGGATTTTTTCTAGATGGTAAAATTTCTGTCACAACAACTTTCAGTGTGTTTGTTATGGTAATGGATATATGACAATGTTGATATGTTTGGTCTTGGTGGAATAGATCTGCTGCTGCTGTTATTGCTGCTGGAAAGCAAGTTCAGGACTTGCTACTGCCAGTAAATAAACAGACATTCAGTATTGCATTCATGAATTATCCATAGCAGATCTATACAGGTGGAGCTGGGGAAGGTGGAGGGTTTCTCAAAGCGTGCCGCAACTACAGCAAATGCTATCGAAGCACTACAAGGTTGAGCAAGCGAACTCATTGGCTACTGATAGAGCAGGAACCAATCAGCTGTGCCCTAAAGAGAACGATGTGATTGCAAGCATACTGATTTTAGGACCTATCAGCCATCTAGAGTTTCATGACAGAACTTTGTGTTTTTAGGTAACTATTCCTATAAGCTTCAAGATTGACCTAAATCTTTCTAATACAAGAATAGTGGATAGTGCACCAAATTATTATTATTATTGTCCATTTATAGTCTCATTTAGAGTAGGTTTGTGTTTTAGACAGGCTCTACAATGCACAGAAGTTTGCAGCCATGTAGCATTTATGCAACTAAAAACATTTATTCAAAGGGGTCATATAGAGATTTTATATACATATATACATGAACAGTCATAAACAGATTGGGTCACACATAAAGAAGTATATAAATAAAGATGACTCGTCTTGACGTTTAAAAACAAAGCAAGTGCGTCTGTGATGACTTGATGATTCTCTCCAGTCTTGTCGTCTCTCAAGTTCTTCTCAGACGTGGACAGGCTCTTCTGAGTCTCTGGTGCGGCGGCTCGGAGTTCCTGTCAGGTTGGGGTTGGACTTCAGGCTTCAGTCGAGTCTCGAGTTCGAGCCCTCCGCCGAGGACAGCAAGTCTGTTATTTCCTGTCCAATACAAAGATTAAATGAACAAGTCAACTCACGAATGATGTTAGAGCTGATTTACAACAGAACTGAATTCTGTTTGCATCACTGACTCTGTTATTTTCCTGTTTGTTAATGTGAAGAACATTACAATGAAGACAAATTTGAAAATCCCACTAGAAACAATCCAGAACTGAAGGCAAATGATAATAATCTACTCTGTCTGTTACACTTCCTCACACCTGTAATCACTGATCGAGTGAATCTCCTGAACCTCTCCAATCTACATCATTTCTAATCCACTGGTGTTGTAACATCTGCTCTAACGTCGGCCGTTTAGTCGGATCCCGGGTCAGGCACTGGCTAATCAGATCTCTGCATTCTGTGCACATTTTAATAAGGAAAGAGCTGGTTAGTCATGACCATGTGACTTGGCATCTATGAAAACAGCACCTGAAACATGATTAATGTCATGTAAAATGTTCCACACTTCACCTTTAACTGTGCAGAGCTTTTTGCTTTATGTGTGTGTTTAATGTTCTCAATATTATTCACTCACCTTTGGATAAGCTGGAGTTCTGAAATGTGACTTTGGCTCGTGTGATTTCCACTCTGTCCTGAAAAGGAGAACATGCGTTCACCATCTCGTACAGCAACACTCCTAGAGACCAGACATTCGCTGGGACGGCGTGGAATCGAGGGTCTGTCAAGGCTTCAGGTGGGCAGTAATACAGCACTCCTGTAAGAAAGACATTTGGACATTGTTGAGCTTTTTTTAAAGCATCAAGTAATCAGTAAGTTCACTACATTCACTCCCAAAACGCTCACCACGGTATAGGTCCCTCTCGTAGCCATCGCTGCTAAACAGCTGACCGCAGCCAAAGTCTATCAGCTTGAGCTCTAACGTGTTTTTCTTCAACAGGAAGTTCTGCGCATGGACGTCATTGTGAAAAACGCCGTGCTCAATGCAGTGTTGTACTGCCAGCACAGCCTGTGGCATGATGACCCGCGCTGTTGTTTCGTCCAGTTGAGGATGACGAATGATGAAGTCCAGCAAGCTCTCGCAGGGTTCAGGGAACTCCATGACCAGAGTGAATTTTCGAGGATGTTCAAACCACTCGTATAGTTGTATGATGTAGGGGCTGATGGGTTCTCGCCTCATCATCAGCAGCAGCGCCACTTCTGTAACGAGAGGTTCGGGATGCCCAGGCTAGAGAAAAGCAGTAGACAGAAGGTTAGCTGGGTAAAAATCGGAAGAAAACGTATCATTTTTAAATGGACTTTTCTTTGATGTTTTCAGATGTGTTCAACAGAGTCTTTTTGGTCATTTGGTGTTTCTGGGCTTATTTGTCTGTTACATTTACACCTAATGCTTCCTACAGGTGTATTAACTACAGTAATCTGCACTTAAACAAAGGTTTTGGCCAACTTACAATATCAAGGTAACGATTGTTGTCAGTCTTGCGAATCCTCTTGATGGCAACCTGAGAAAAAAAAAAAAAAAAAATTGGTCTAAGTATTAAACCATCTCTTAAATGTTTTAAATATGTTTTGATGCATGCAAGAGCAACACGTTTGTACAGTTCGGTAAGATTTACCTTTTTGGCGTCAAATTTGCGTGTTCCCTCGAACACCCTGCCAAATCCTCCAGATCCAATCATCTCTCCCGCGTTATAGAGAGACTCAAAGGGCTCTGAAAGCAAACAGAAAAATATGAGCTTGATAGATCCTTTGTTTCATTTTAAAAGTATCAGTGCCGGTTGTGTCGAGAAAATAATATTAATATGGGACATTAACATTAATATTCCCTGAAAACAAACCTTAAGATATGTTTAGTGGAAAACAAGACGACATAACATTGGAGAAATAACGCCTGGCAATTTACCGTTTTTTGTCTTGACGGCGGAGTGATCTGGAGCAGGTGACGGTTCAGGATCAGGCTCTGACTCCAGATCTGCTGGAAGGACAAAAGGCTCCACAACATCCACAGCACTACTGTGGAAACAGCAGCCGAAAGGACTCTTCATAGCCTTCCACAGCCTCCGGAAGAAAGAACCAAATCCTTTCCTCTTCCGACATTTTGTAGGTTTTTCTGAAATGAAGAAAAACAATTGAAAAGGACTATTAGAAACAACTCTGACCTCAAATTAAACAATGATATAATGACATAACTTACATTTTACTGTTAAATTCTTATATCTGTAATGTTACAAATCAAAAGTAGGTCCATTTTGCTGAGCAACAGTAAATGTGAACGAACCTTAACGTGTTAAAAACTTGAAGCAGTCTTATGCATGAAACAGCAGAATCTCTATCTGTACACTTTACAGCGCCAGGCCTTATTTCAGTCTCACCTGTTGAGCTCTTGTTCACAGGTGAAGCCTCCTCCATGGCACCCCGAGCAGTTCGGCCATTTGAAGTCTCTGGCGGCCCGACAGGAACTTGACCCGGCAGCGGAGGGCACAGCCACTCCTCGAGGCTGTCGGACCTGGACAAACGCCGGTTGCCCTGTTGGTTTGGGCGATCTGATCCATCTCCACTCCACCTCCATACGACGCTGTACGAGCCTCTGCTGCTGAGGCTCAACAACTCTCTGCATGACCGCCGCCTCTCTACATTGTCCTCAGAGAGGGACAGACATGATGCAGACAT
Source organism: Chanodichthys erythropterus (assembly GCF_024489055.1). Lineage (NCBI taxonomy): Eukaryota > Metazoa > Chordata > Actinopteri > Cypriniformes > Xenocyprididae > Chanodichthys > Chanodichthys erythropterus. Next base: position 8,915,871 of record NC_090234.1, read on the forward strand.
GACGTCCGGTGAAGAATCTGTCGGAGTGGATCTGGAGCGGCCGGAGGCTGGAATATTTCAAACATCAAAAACTGTTTTTTAATAATATCAATGATCAATGTCAGTGGTCACAACAATTTTTTTTTTTTTTTCAACTTTCAAAGATAAATCTTTTATTAACTGAGCCATAACTCGTTTAATAAAAGCCTGTTCTGACCTCTGTGAGAGCATTTATCAAGTCTTTTAAATGGAGTGGACGGACGTCCATCATCTGGGCTCTGCTGCCTGCCGCTCTGCCGCTTCCTCCTCCACTGATCCTGACCTGTGGACACAAAAACAGAAAACTCTGACGGCAGAGGTGTTAAATATCCAGATATCTCCTGGCTCAGTGTCTGGGTCGGGTCTGGCAGCGGATCCTGATCGCGGTCATCAGAACCGGGTCTCCAAACCTCCTGACCAGCCGTCTGAGAGGAAGCAGCTCTCCTGGATCTGGAGCGGCCTGAGGCTGGAATATTTCAGACATCACATAGTTAGGCATGTTTTATTAATAATAAATAATACTCAACATCAGTGTCTTGGTACTATTGTTACTCAAATTGAAGAGTTTACTTCACATGCAAGGAATCAAATACTTGTGATCACTTAGCTGGGAAAATTGGGGGATCAAATGGGTTCCCTCGCACAAGTTTCTTCACATTAATTTAGTAACTGTAAAAACTAAACTAAAGCACTCACCTCCTCTTTCACCCTCGTGAGACGTCGACATCCTCTTCCAAACTGCAATAAAAACAATAACTTACTAAATACAATACAAATAAAAAAAGAATAAAATACAACTCTCCTCAGAAATAATCCTCACAATAAAAAAGAAAGAAAAGAAAAAAAAAGCTAAAAAAAATAAAATAAAATAACTGAAACTCCAAACTCCTTCTAAAATCAAACGAACAATAAAATAAAAGTGTCCTCAGAAATAATATGAATTCTTTGGAAATAAATAAAACTGTAACAGAAATCTCCTCCGCTCTCCTTCTAGAATAAAAGTCTCCTCTCAGCAATCCTCCGAACAGCTTCAATCTCAAGAAATGCAAAAGTCTCTGAATTCGCTTCGCCTCTCAATCATCAACAGATGCGATCTTGTTCCAGTGTGTTTATATGAGACAGAATTCATAACACGCGTCGCTATAGCAACTAACATTTGAATCGCTCATATGCACGCACACCAGAAGTCACGTGTATGAGCAGAGCGCGTGAGCGCACATCGAATCTAAATCAATTTATTGAATACTTTTACTAATAATTAATTAATAATAAAAGGCACTTATAGTCTAGTATGGATCCTAGAGTCGTTGATTCGGACTGAAATACTGAACTTTATTATGTTAATAAAATGAAAATTCAAAATGACGTGATTGACTTGAATTTATGGACAGCAAAACACAGTAAATAAAATAAAACTCAACACAGTTCCAAGTTACTTATTTAAACAAACAGTTGTGTATTATTTACCCTAATATTGTATTTAAAAAAAAAAAAAAGCAGACATCTCGCTCCAAACACTTCATTCACGATAGAAGCGTGTGGAGATGTTTGACTGACAGTTTGAAGAGCCAATGGAGTTATGAGGTTTAGTCACGAGATCTTTTTAGAACTTTTTTATTGGTTAAACATTTTAAAACCCAGAGTAAAGGGTGACCTAATGATTTATGAAGAAAAAAAAACGACATTACGAGATTTCTGCACGTCAGCAACGATATGGATCAAAGTTTAGAATCTTTTAACTATAAATGTTTCTACTTATCTTTGCATGTCTTCTGCAATATTACTCTGAGACGATCGAAGGGCTGCTTCTGGTTAAACACGATGATCTCATCATCATAAACGGTCTCTGCTTTATGGGATTTGTGCGGTTTCATGCGGCAGTACATATCTAAATATATATCCGTCCAAATGAGGCATTTAAAGCATCGACTGATTGATATTTGCTTCATAGTTTTCAGATTCAAACGCGCAAATCTTACCTTTACATCCGGGGCGGGAAAAACAGAAACTTTTGACAAGCGTGTGGGAGAGAGGAACTACTGACCATGGAAAACTGCATTTAATCATTCTTTTAACTAACGTTAAATAAACAAAGTTGTAATGTGATGAGATGTTTATTAAAATTATTACTATCGCTTATTAAAATATTTCATGCATCTTTTTGGAAAATGACCGACTTTTTATTGGGTGGGCCCAGGCCACTGAATTGAAGGGGTGTCAATTGCTGTAAATTCATTCAATGATTGTACTCAATTAGCTTAAGGGCTATGATGAATATTTAGGCTTTGAAAATGAATAATTCCACGATTTATAAAACCATGAATTTAAAGGTGAAATATGTAGTTTCTGAGACACTAGTGCAGGGCCGGATTTATGCGTATTATGGGCATGCTCAGTTACAGTGAGGAGAATTATTATAATTTCTTGGACCTGCTTGAACCTGGACATGAGGTCATGGCAGACGAGGGTTCAGCATCAAAGATACGCTCTCCAGTGTTGGTGCTGGACGGATCATTCACAGGCCATCGCACGCCTCAGAGTTCTGCTGGAAAGGGTCATTCCAAGGGTCGAGGAAAACCACATTTGGGATTGTGTTGTGCCACTCACATTAATCAAATCTGGCATAACTGCTATTGTATGGTTCATTATGAGGGACCAATGTTTCTTGAGCAGTGAATGTATATAGACTACAGTACCGGTCAAAAGTCTGGAAACATTTGTAATGGTTTTGAAAGAAGTCTCTTATGCTCATCAAGCCTGCATTTATTTGCTCAAAAATACAGAAAAACAGTTATATAGTGCAATATGAACATAATTTTAAATAATGGTTTTCTATTTTAAAATATTTTAAAATATAATTTATTTCTGTGATGCAAATCTGAATTTTCATCAGCCATTACTCCAGTCTTCAGTGTCACATGATCTTTCAGAAATCATATACATATTTACACATTGTTTAATAGCAAGTACAATATACTTAATGTTATAATATGAATAAATGTGTGTATAAGTATAATGTATCAAATGCAATGTAATATCTGTTACAAACAAAAAATCTAAAACAAAATATAATTATGCATTCACCATGGTATGTACAATAGCCATCCTAGGAGTATACGACTTTCTTCTTTCAGACGAATACAATCAGAGTTGCAGTATATTAATAAATATCCTGATGCTCCCAAGCTTTATAATGGCAGTGCACGGAAACCACCAGTTTGAAACTCAAAAACGTGCATCCATCCATCCATCATAAACGTACTCCACGCGGCTCCGGGGGGTCAATAAAGGCCTTGTGAAGGGAAGCGTTGCGTTTGTGGAAGAAAATATCCGTATTTAACACATTATAAAGTAAAATAACTAGCTTCCGCCAGACCTCTTCCGTATTCAACTCAGTTACAAACAAAGTGTAACTGATGCGCTTTTATCGTGAGTCGAATACGGAAGGCACAGGACGTAACGTAAGCATTTTGAACTGCGAGAGGCACTACACTTTTTTCCGACACTGAATACGGAAGGCGGTCTGGTGGAAGCTAGATATTTTATTGTCACATTGAATTAAAGGTGCTCTAAGTCACACGTTTTTTAGGCCAAAACATTTTTTGTCACGTACAGCAAACATCTCCTCACTATCCGCTAGCTGCCTGTCCCCTGAACACACTGTAAAAAAAACGCGGTCTCTGTAGTCGCCACACGCTCCAAAAATGGCAATAAAAACAAACTGGTGCAGCCTGGACCACAAAACATAATAAACATGCTCCAGCCAATAACCGACAAGAATGATTTTAAATGCGCGTTCATGACTGTTTCAGGAAGCACGGAGGGGAGGAGGAGAAGGAGAAGGAGGAGGAGGAGGAGGGAGGGAGGGAGGGAGGGTCTAGCTAGCCTCGCTTTTGTTTGACAACACTTCGAACGTCAACAGGAAGTTACTCCACCCAGGATCGCTTAGAGCACCTTTAAGTTCAGTTCGACAATAATAGATGGATTTTTTCTAGATGGTAAAATTTCTGTCACAACAACTTTCAGTGTGTTTGTTATGGTAATGGATATATGACAATGTTGATATGTTTGGTCTTGGTGGAATAGATCTGCTGCTGCTGTTATTGCTGCTGGAAAGCAAGTTCAGGACTTGCTACTGCCAGTAAATAAACAGACATTCAGTATTGCATTCATGAATTATCCATAGCAGATCTATACAGGTGGAGCTGGGGAAGGTGGAGGGTTTCTCAAAGCGTGCCGCAACTACAGCAAATGCTATCGAAGCACTAGAAGGTTGAGCAAGCGAACTCATTGGCTACTGATAGAGCAGGAACCAATCAGCTGTGCCCTAAAGAGAACGATGTGATTGCAAGCATACTGATTTTAGGACCTATCAGCCATCTAGAGTTTCATGACAGAACTTTGTGTTTTTAGGTAACTATTCCTATAAGCTTCAAGATTGACCTAAATCTTTCTAATACAAGAATAGTGGATAGTGCACCAAATTATTATTATTATTGTCCATTTATAGTCTCATTTAGAGTAGGTTTGTGTTTTAGACAGGCTCTACAATGCACAGAAGTTTGCAGCCATGTAGCATTTAACAACTAAAAACATTTATTCAAAGGGGTCATATAGAGATTTTATATACATATATACATGAACAGTCATAAACAGATTGGGTCACACATAAAGAAGTATATAAATAAAGATGACTCGTCTTGACGTTTAAAAACAAAGCAAGTGCGTCTGTGATGACTTGATGATTCTCTCCAGTCTTGTCGTCTCTCAAGTTCTTCTCAGACGTGGACAGGCTCTTCTGAGTCTCTGGTGCGGCGGCTCTGAGTTCCTGTCAGGTTGGGGTTGGACTTCAGGCTTCAGTCGAGTCTCGAGTTCGAACCCTCCGCCGAGGACAGCAAGTCTGTTATTTCCTGTCCAATACAAAGATTAAATGAACAAGTCAACTCATGAATGATGTTAGAACTGATTTACAACAGAACTGAATTCTGTTTGCATCACTGATTCTGTTATTTCCCTGTTTATTAATGTGAAGAGCATTACAATGAAGACAAATTTGAAAATCTCACTAGAAACAATCCAGAATTGAAGGCAAATGATGATAATCTACTCTGTCTGTTACACTTCCTCACACCTGTAATCACTGATCCAGAGAATCTCCTGAACTTCTCCAATCTACATCATTTCTAATCCATTTGTGTTGTAACATCTGCTCTAACGTCGGCCGTTTAGTTGGATCCCGGGTCAGGCACTGGCTAATCAGATCTCTGCATTCTGTGCACATTTTAATGAGGAGAGAGCTGGTTAGTCATGACCATGTGACTTGGCATCTATGAAAACAGCACCTGAAACATGATTAAGGTAATGTAAAATGTTCCATACTTCACCTTTAACTGTGCAGAGCTTTTTGCTTTATGTGTGTGTTTAATGTTCTCAATATTATTTACTCACCTTTGGATAAGCTGGAGTTCTGAAATGTGACTTTGGCTCGTGTGATTTCCACTCTGTCCTGAAAAGGAGGACATGCGTTCACCATCTCATACAGCAACACTCCTAGAGACCAGACATTCGCTGGGACGGCGTGGAATCGAGGGTCTGTCAAGGCTTCAGGTGGGCAGTAATCCAGCACTCCTGGAAGAAAGACATTTGGACATTGTTGAGCTTTTTTTAAAGCATCAAGTAATCAGTAAGTTCACTACATTCACTTCCAAAACGCTCACCACGGTATGTGTCCCTCTCGTATCCATCGCTGCTAAACAGCTGACCGCAGCCAAAGTCTATCAGCTTGAGCTCTAACGTGTTTTTCTTCAACAGGAAGTTCTGCGCATGGACGTCATTATGAAAAACACCGTGCTCAATGCAGTGTTGTACTGCCAGCACAGCCTGTGGCATGATGACCCGCGCTGTTGTTTCGTCCAGTTGAGGATGATGAATGATGAAGTCCAGCAAGCTCTCGCAGGGTTCAGGGAACTCCATGACCAGAGTGAATTTTCGAGGATGTTCAAACCACTCGTATAGTTGTATGATGTAGGGGCTGATGGGTTCTTGCCTCATCATCAGCAGCAGCGCCACTTCTGTAACGAGAGGTTTGGGATGCCCAGGCTAGAGAAAAGTAGTAGACAGAAGGTTAGCTGGGCAAATATCTGAAGAAAACGTATAATTTTTAAATGTCCTTTTCTTTGATCTTTTCAGATGTGTTCAACAGAGTCTTTCTGGTCATTTGGTGTTTCTGGGCTTATTTGTCTGTTCCATTTACACCTAATGCTTCCTACAGGTGTATTAACTACAGTAATCTGCACTTAAACAAAGGTTTTGGCCAACTTACAATATCAAGGTAACGATTGTTGTCAGTCTTGCGAATCCGCTTGATGGCAACCTGAAAGAAAAAATCAATAACACTAAAAGTATTCAAGCACAGACCTTGATCCAAGTATTAAACCATCTATTAAATGTTTTAAATATGTTTTGATGCATGCAAGAGCAACACGTTTCTACGGTTCGGTAAGATTTACCTTTTTGGCGTCAAATTTGCGTGTTCCCTCGAACACCCTGCCAAATCCTCCAGATCCAATCATCTCTCCCGCGTTATAGAGAGACTCAAAGGGCTCTGAAAACAAACAGAAAAATATGAGCTTGATAGATCCTTTGTTTCATTTTAAAAGTATCAGCGCTGGTTGTGTCGAGAAAATAATATTAATATGAGAAAGTAACATTAATATTCCCTGAAAACAAACCTTAAGATATTTTTAGTGGAAAACAAGACGACATAACATTGGAGAAATAACGCCTGGCGATTTACCGTTATTTGTCTTGACGGCGGAGTGATCTGGAGCAGGTGACGGTTCAGGATCAGGCTCTGACTCCAGATCTGCTGGAAGGACAAAAGGCTCCACAACATCCACAGCACTACTGTGGAAACAGCAGCCAAAAGGACTCTTCATAGCCTTCCACAGCCTCCGGAAGAAAGAACCAAATCCTTTCCTCTTCCGACATTTTGTAGGTTTTTCTGAAATGAAGAAAAACTATTGAAAACGACTATTAGAAACATGTCTGACCTCAAATTAAACAATGATATAATGACATACCTTACATTTTACTGTTAAATTCTTATATCTGTAATGTTACAAATCAAAAGTAGGTCAATTTTGCTGAGCAACAGTAAATGTGACCGAACATTAACGTGTTAAAAACTTGAAGCAGTCTTATGCATGAAATAGCAGAATCTCTATCTGTACACTTTACACCGCCAGGCCTTATTTCAGTCTCACCTGTTGAGCTCTTGTTCACAGGTGAAGCCTCCTTCATGGCACCCTGAGCAGTTCGGCCATTTGAAGTCTCTGATGGGCCGACAGGAACTTGACCCGGCAGCGGAGGGCACATCCACTCCTCGAGGCTGTCGGACCTGGACAAACGGCGGTTGCCCTGTTGGTTTGGGCGATCTGATCCATCACCACTCCACCTCCATATGACGCTGTACGAGCCTCTGCTGCTGAGGCTCAACAACTCTCTGCATGACCGCCTCTCTACATTGTCCTCAGAGAGGGACAGACATGATGCAGACATGACGTCCGGTGAAGAATCTGTCTGAGTGGATCTGGAGCGGCCGGAGGCTGGAAGATTTCAAACATCAAAAACTGTTTTTTAATAATATCAATGATCAATGTCAGTGGTCAATACAATTTTTTTTTTTTTTTTTAACTTTCAAAGATAAATAATTTATTAACTGAGCCATAACTCCTTTAACAAAAGCCTGTTCTGACCTCTGTCAGAGCGTTTATCAAGTCTTTTAAATGGAGTGGATGGACGTCCATCATCTGGGCTCTGCTGGCTGCCGCTCTGCTGCTTCCTCCTCCACTGATCCTGACCTGTGGACACAAAAACAGAAAACTCTGACGGCAGAGGTGTTAAATATCCAGATATCTCCTGGCTCAGTGTCTGGGTCGGGTCTGGCAGCGGATCCTGATCGCGGTCATCAGAACCGGGTCTCCAAACCTCCTGACCAGCCGTCTGAGAGGAAGCAGCTCTCCTGGATCTGGAGCGGCCTGAGGCTGGAATATTTCAGACATCACATAGTTAAACATGTTTTATTAATAATCAATAATACTCAACATCAGTGTCTTGGTACTATGGTTACTCAAATTGAAGAGTTTACTTCACATGCAAGGAATCAAGTTACTTGTGATCACTTAGCTGGGAAAATCGGGGGATCAAATGGGTTCCCTCGCACAAGTTTCTTCACATTAATTTAGTAACTGTACAACATCATACCATAACACACCATGAACAAATGATAAACTAAAGCACTCACCTCCTCTTTCACCCCCGTGAGACATCGACATCCTCTTCAAAACTGCAATAAAAACAATAACTTACTAAATACAATACAAATAAAAAAGAATAAAATACAACTCTCCTCAGAAATAATCCTCAAAAAAAAAGAAAGAAAGAAAAGAAATAAAAAGCTAAAAAACAAAACAATAAAATAACTGAAACTCCAAACTCCTTCTAAAATGAAAAGAACAATAAATTAAAAGTGTCCTCAGAAATAATATGAATTCTTTGGAAATAAATAAAACTGTGTAACAGAAATCTCCTCCGCTATCCTTCTAGAATAAAAGTCTTCTCAGCAATCCTCCGAACAGCTTCAATCTCAAGAAATGCAAAAGTCTCTGAATTCGCTTCGCCTCTCAATCATCAACAGATGCGATCTGGTTCCAGTGTGTTTATATGAGACAGAATTCATAACATGCGTCGGCGTCGCTATAGCAACTAACATTTGAATCTCTCATATGCACGCACACCTGAAGTCACGTGTGTGAGCGCGTGAGCGCACATCGAATCTAAACAATAATCAATTTATTGAATACTTTTACTAATAATTAATTAATAATAAAAGGCACTTATAGTCTAATATGGATCCTAGAGTCGTTGATTCGGACTGAAATACTGAACTTTATTATGTTAATAAAATGAAAACTCAAAATGACGTGATTGACTTGACTTTATGGACAGCAAAACACAGTAAATAAAATAAAACTCAACACAGTTACAAGTTACTTATTTAAACAAACAGTTGTGTATTATTTACCCTAATATTGTATTAAAAAAAAAAAAATAGCAGAGATCTCCCTCCAAACACTTCATTCACGATCTAGAAGCGTGTAGAGATGTTTGACTGACAGTTTGAAGAGCCAATGGAGTTACGAGGTTTAGTCACGAGATCTTTTAGTACTTTTTTATTGGTTAAATATTTCAAACCCCAGAGTAAAGGTTGACCTAATTATTTATGAAGAAAAAAACGACATTACTTCTTTTACTGTCTATGGACATTAGGAGAAAAGAGATTTCTGCACGACAGCAACGATATGGATCAAAGTTTAGAATCTTTTAACAATAAATGTTTGTACTTATCTTTGCATGTCTTCTGCAATATTACTCTGAGACGATCGAAAGGTTTCTGGTTAAACACGATGATCTCATCATCATAAACGATCTCTGCTTTTTGGGATTTGTGCGGTTTCATGCGGCAGTACATATCTAAATATATAACGTTATCCATCCAAATGAGGTATTTAAAGCATCGACTGATTGATATTTGCTTCATAGTTTTCAAATTCAAACGCGCAAATACCTTTACATCCGGGGCGGGAATAACAGAAACTTTTTATTTTGACAAGCGTGTGGGAGAGAGGAACTACTGACCATGGAAAACTGCATTTAATCATTCTTTTAACTAACGTTAAATAAATAAAGTTGTAGTGTGATGAGATGTTTATTAAAATTATTATTATCGCTTATTAAAATATTTCATGCATCTTTTTGGAAAATGACCGACTTTTTAATGGGTGGGCCCAGGCCACTGAATTGAAGGGGTGTCAATTGCTGTAAATTCATTAAATGATTGTACTCAATTAGCTTAAGGGCTATGATGAATAATTAGGCTTTGAAAATGAATAATTCCAGGATTTATAAAAACATGAATTTAAAGGTGAAATGTGTAGTTTCTGAGACACTAGTGCAGGGCCGGATTTATGCGTATTATGGGCATGCTCAGTTACAATGAGGAGAATTTTTATAATTTCTTGGACCTGCTTGAACCTGGAGATGAGGTCATGGCAGACGAGGGTTCAGCATCAATGATACGCTCTCCAGTGTTGGTGCTGGACGGATCATTCACAGGCCATCGCACGCCTCAGAGTTCCAAAGGGTCATTCCAAGGGTCGAGGAAAACCACATTTGGGATTGTGTTGTGCCACTCACATTAATCAAATCTGGCATAATTGCTATTGTATGGTTAATTATCAGGGACCAATGTTTCTTGAGCAGTGAATGTATATAGACTACAGTACCGGTCAAAAGTCTGGAAACATTATATTTGTAATGGTTTTGAAAGAAGTCTCTTATGCTCATCAAGCCTGCATTTATTTGCTCAAAAATACAGAAAAACAGTTATATTGTGCAATATGAATACAATTTTAAATAATGGTTTTCTATTTTAAAATATTTTCAAATATAATTTATTTCTGTGATGCAAATCTGAATTTTCGTCAGCCATTACTCCAGTCTTCAGTGTCACATGATCCTTCAGAAACACTGTATAATAGCAAGTACAATATACTTAATGTTATAATATGAATAAATGTGTGTATAATGTATCAAATGCAATGTAATATCTGTAAAAAAAAATTAATAAAAAAATCTAAAACAAAATATAATTATGCATTCACCATGGTATGTACAATAGCCATCCAGTATATGACTTTCTTTCAGACGAATACAATCAGAGTTGCAGTATATTAATAAATATCTCTAAAAAGCTTTATAATGGCAGTGCACGGAAACCACCAGTTTGAAACTCAAAAACATGCATCCATCCATCCATCCATCCATCATAAACGTTCTCCACACGGCTCCGGGGGGGTCAATAAAGGCCTTCTGAAGGGAAGCGTTGCGTTTGTGGAAGAAAATACCCATATTTAACACATTATAAAGTAAAATAACTAGCTTCCGCCAGACCTCTTCCATATTCAACTTACAAACAAAGTGTAACTGATGCGCTTTTATCGTTAGTTGAATATGGAAGGCATAGGATGTAACGTAATCATTTTGAACTGCAAGAGGCACTACACTTTTTTCCGACATCGAATACGGAATGCGGTCTGGTGGAAGCTAGATATTTTATTGTCACACTGAATTAAGTTTAGTTTGACAATAATAGATGGATTTTTTCTAGATGATAAAATTTCTGTCATGACAACTTTCAGTGTGTTTGTCATGGTAATGGATATATGACAATGTTGATATGTTCGGTCTTGGTGGAATAGATCTGCTGCTGTTATTGCTGCTGGAAAGCAAGTTTATATTCATAAATAAACAGACATTCAGTATTGCATTCATGAATTACCCATAGCAGATCTATTCAGTTGGAGCTTGGGAAGGTGGAGGGTTTCTGAAAGCGCGCTGCAACTACAGCAAATGCTATCAAAGTACTAGAAGGTTGAGCAAGCAAACTCACTGGCTACTGATAGAGCAGGAACCAATCAGCTGATGTGATTACAAGAAGACTGAGTTCAGGACCTATCAGCCATCTAGAGTTTCATGACAGAACCTTGTGTTTTTAGGTAACTATTCCTATAAGCTTCAAGATTGACCTAAATCTTTCTAATACAAGAATAGTGGATAGTGCACCAAATGATTATTATTATTGTCCATTTATAGTCTCATTTAGTGTATGGTAATGTTTTAGACAGGCTTCAATGCATTGAAGTTTGCAACCATGTAGCATTTATGCAACTAAAAACATTTATTCAAAGGGGTCATATAGAGATTTTATATACATATATACATAAACAGTCATAAACAGATTGGGTCACACATAAAGAACTATATAAATAAAGATGACTCGTCTTGACGTTTAAAAACAAAGCAAGCGCGTCTGTGATGACTTGATGATTCTCTCCAGTCTTGTCGTCTCTCAAGTTCTTCTCAGACGTGGACAGGCTCTGAGTCTCTGGTGCGGCGGCTCTGAGTTCCTGTCAGGTTGGGGTTGGACTTCAGGCTTCAGTCGAGTCTCGAGTTCGAACCCTCCACCGAGGACAGCAAGTCTGTTATTTCCTATCCAATACAAAGATTAAATGAGCAAGTCAACTCATGAATGTTTTAGAACTGATTTACAACAGAACTGAATTCTGTTTGCATCACTGATTCTGTTATTTCCCTGTTTATTAATGTGAAGAGCATTACAATGAAGACAAATTTGAAAATCTCACTAGAAACAATCCAGAATTGAAGGCAAATGATGATAATCTACTCTGTCTGTTACAGTTCCTCGCACCTGTAATCACTGATCCAGAGAATCTCCTGAACTTCTCCAATCTACATCATTTCTAATCCATTTGTGTTGTAACATCTGCTCTAACGTCGGCCGTTTAGTTGGATCCCGGGTCAGGCACTGGCTAATCAGATCTCTGCATTCTGTGCACATTTTAATAAGGAGAGAGCTGGTTAGTCATGACCATGTGACTTGGCATCTATGAAAACAGCACCTGAAACATGATTAAGGTAATGTAAAATGTTCCATACTTCACCTTTAACTGTGCAGAGCTTTTTGCTTTATGTGTGTGTTTAATGTTCTCAATATTATTTACTCACCTTTGGATAAGCTGGAGTTCTGGAATGTGACTTTGGCTCGTGTGATTTCCACTCTGTCCTGAAAAGGAGGACATGCGTTCACCATCTCATACAGCAACACTCCTAGAGACCAGACATTCGCTGGGACGGCGTGGAATCGAGGGTCTGTCAAGGCTTCAGGTGGGCAGTAATCCAGCACTCCTGGAAGAAAGACATTTGGACATTGTTGAGCTTTTTTTTAAAGCATCAAGTAATCAGTAAGTTCACTACATTCACTTCCAAAACGCTCACCACGGTATGTGTCCCTCTCGTATCCATCGCTGCTAAACAGCTGACCGCAGCCAAAGTCTATCAGCTTGAGCTCTAACGTGTTTTTCTTCAACAGGAAGTTCTGCGCATGGACGTCATTATGAAAAACACCGTGCTCAATGCAGTGTTGTACTGCCAGCACAGCCTGTGGCATGATGACCCGCGCTGTTGTTTCGTCCAGTTGAGGATGATGAATGATGAAGTCCAGCAAGCTCTCGCAGGGTTCAGGGAACTCCATGACCAGAGTGAATTTTCGAGGATGTTCAAACCACTCGTATAGTTGTATGATGTAGGGGCTGATGGGTTCTTGCCTCATCATCAGCAGCAGCGCCACTTCTGTAACGAGAGGTTTGGGATGCCCAGGCTAGAGAAAAGTAGTAGACAGAAGGTTAGCTGGGCAAATATCTGAAGAAAACGTATAATTTTTAAATGTCCTTTTCTTTGATCTTTTCAGATGTGTTCAACAGAGTCTTTCTGGTCATTTGGTGTTTCTGGGCTTATTTGTCTGTTCCATTTACACCTAATGCTTCCTACAGGTGTATTAACTACAGTAATCTGCACTTAAACAAAGGTTTTGGCCAACTTACAATATCAAGGTAACGATTGTTGTCAGTCTTGCGAATCCGCTTGATGGCAACCTGAAAGAAAAAATCAATAACACTAAAAGTATTCAAGCACAGACCTTGATCCAAGTATTAAACCATCTATTAAATGTTTTAAATATGTTTTGATGCATGCAAGAGCAACACGTTTCTACGGTTCGGTAAGATTTACCTTTTTGGCGTCAAATTTGCGTGTTCCCTCGAACACCCTGCCAAATCCTCCAGATCCAATCATCTCTCCCGCGTTATAGAGAGACTCAAAGGGCTCTGAAAACAAACAGAAAAATATGAGCTTGATAGATCCTTTGTTTCATTTTAAAAGTATCAGCGCTGGTTGTGTCGAGAAAATAATATTAATATGAGAAAGTAACATTAATATTCCCTGAAAACAAACCTTAAGATATTTTTAGTGGAAAACAAGACGACATAACATTGGAGAAATAACGCCTGGCGATTTACCGTTATTTGTCTTGACGGCGGAGTGATCTGGAGCAGGTGACGGTTCAGGATCAGGCTCTGACTCCAGATCTGCTGGAAGGACAAAAGGCTCCACAACATCCACAGCACTACTGTGGAAACAGCAGCCAAAAGGACTCTTCATAGCCTTCCACAGCCTCCGGAAGAAAGAACCAAATCCTTTCCTCTTCCGACATTTTGTAGGTTTTTCTGAAATGAAGAAAAACAATTAGAAACATGTCTGACCTCAAATTAAACAATGATATAATGACATACCTTACATTTTACTGTTAAATTCTTATATCTGTAATGTTACAAATCAAAAGTAGGTCAATTTTGCTGAGCAACAGTAAATGTGACCGAACATTAACGTGTTAAAAACTTGAAGCAGTCTTATGCATGAAATAGCAGAATCTCTATCTGTACACTTTACACCGCCAGGCCTTATTTCAGTCTCACCTGTTGAGCTCTTGTTCACAGGTGAAGCCTCCTTCATGGCACCCTGAGCAGTTCGGCCATTTGAAGTCTCTGATGGGCCGACAGGAACTTGACCCGGCAGCGGAGGGCACATCCACTCCTCGAGGCTGTCGGACCTGGACAAACGGCGGTTGCCCTGTTGGTTTGGGCGATCTGATCCATCACCACTCCACCTCCATATGACGCTGTACGAGCCTCTGCTGCTGAGGCTCAACAACTCTCTGCATGACCGCCTCTCTACATTGTCCTCAGAGAGGGACAGACATGATGCAGACATGACGTCCGGTGAAGAATCTGTCTGAGTGGATCTGGAGCGGCCGGAGGCTGGAAGATTTCAAACATCAAAAACTGTTTTTTAATAATATCAATGATCAATGTCAGTGGTCAATACAATTTTTTTTTTTTTTTTTTAACTTTCAAAGATAAATAATTTATTAACTGAGCCATAACTCCTTTAACAAAAGCCTGTTCTGACCTCTGTCAGAGCGTTTATCAAGTCTTTTAAATGGAGTGGATGGACGTCCATCATCTGGGCTCTGCTGGCTGCCGCTCTGCTGCTTCCTCCTCCACTGATCCTGACCTGTGGACACAAAAACAGAAAACTCTGACGGCAGAGGTGTTAAATATCCAGATATCTCCTGGCTCAGTGTCTGGGTCGGGTCTGGCAGCGGATCCTGATCGCGGTCATCAGAACCGGGTCTCCAAACCTCCTGACCAGCCGTCTGAGAGGAAGCAGCTCTCCTGGATCTGGAGCGGCCTGAGGCTGGAATATTTCAGACATCACATAGTTAAACATGTTTTATTAATAATCAATAATCAACATCAGTGTCTTGGTACTATGGTTACTCAAATTGAAGAGTTTACTTCACATGCAAGGAATCAAGTTACTTGTGATCACTTAGCTGGGAAAATCGGGGGATCAAATGGGTTCCCTCGCACAAGTTTCTTCACATTAATTTAGTAACTGTACAACATCATACCATAACACACCATGAACAAATGATAAACTAAAGCACTCACCTCCTCTTTCACCCCCGTGAGACATCGACATCCTCTTCAAAACTGCAATAAAAACAATAACTTACTAAATACAATACAAATAAAAAAGAATAAAATACAACTCTCCTCAGAAATAATCCTCAAAAAAAAAGAAAGAAAGAAAAGAAATAAAAAGCTAAAAAACAAAACAATAAAATAACTGAAACTCCAAACTCCTTCTAAAATGAAAAGAACAATAAATTAAAAGTGTCCTCAGAAATAATATGAATTCTTTGGAAATAAATAAAACTGTGTAACAGAAATCTCCTCCGCTATCCTTCTAGAATAAAAGTCTTCTCAGCAATCCTCCGAACAGCTTCAATCTCAAGAAATGCAAAAATCTCTGAATTCGCTTCGCCTCTCAATCATCAACAGATGGGATCTGGTTCCAGTGTGTTTATATGAGACAGAATTCATAACATGCGTCGGCGTCGCTATAGCAACTAACATTTGAATCTCTCATATGCACGCACACCTGAAGTCACGTGTGTGAGCGCGTGAGCGCACATCGAATCTAAACAATAATCAATTTATTGAATACTTTTACTAATAATTAATTAATAATAAAAGGCACTTATAGTCCAATATGGATCCTAGAGTCGTTGATTCGGACTGAAATACTGAACTTTATTATGTTAATAAAATGAAAACTCAAAATGACGTGATTGACTTGACTTTATGGACAGCAAAACACAGTAAATAAAATAAAACTCAACACAGTTACAAGTTACTTATTTAAACAAACAGTTGTGTATTATTTACCCTAATATTGTATTAAAAAAAAAAAAAATAGCAGAGATCTCCCTCCAAACACTTCATTCACGATCTAGAAGCGTGTAGAGATGTTTGACTGACAGTTTGAAGAGCCAATAGAGTTACGAGGTTTAGTCACGAGATCTTTTAGTACTTTTTTATTGGTTAAATATTTCAAACCCCAGAGTAAAGGTTGACCTAATTATTTATGAAGAAAAAAACGACATTACTTCTTTTACTGTCTATGGACATTAGGAGAAAAGAGATTTCTGCACGACAGCAACGATATGGATCAAAGTTTAGAATCTTTTAACAATAAATGTTTGTACTTATCTTTGCATGTCTTCTGCAATATTACTCTGAGACGATCGAAAGGTTTCTGGTTAAACACGATGATCTCATCATCATAAACGATCTCTGCTTTTTGGGATTTGTGCGGTTTCATGCGGCAGTACATATCTAAATATATAACGTTATCCATCCAAATGAGGTATTTAAAGCATCGACTGATTGATATTTGCTTCATAGTTTTCAAATTCAAACGCGCAAATACCTTTACATCCGGGGCGGGAATAACAGAAACTTTTTATTTTGACAAGCGTGTGGGAGAGAGGAACTACTGACCATGGAAAACTGCATTTAATCATTCTTTTAACTAACGTTAAATAAATAAAGTTGTAGTGTGATGAGATGTTTATTAAAATTATTATTATCGCTTATTAAAATATTTCATGCATCTTTTTGGAAAATGACCGACTTTTTAATGGGTGGGCCCAGGCCACTGAATTGAAGGGGTGTCAATTGCTGTAAATTCATTAAATGATTGTACTCAATTAGCTTAAGGGCTATGATGAATAATTAGGCTTTGAAAATGAATAATTCCAGGATTTATAAAAACATGAATTTAAAGGTGAAATGTGTAGTTTCTGAGACACTAGTGCAGGGCCGGATTTATGCGTATTATGGGCATGCTCAGTTACAATGAGGAGAATTTTTATAATTTCTTGGACCTGCTTGAACCTGGAGATGAGGTCATGGCAGACGAGGGTTCAGCATCAATGATACGCTCTCCAGTGTTGGTGCTGGACGGATCATTCACAGGCCATCGCACGCCTCAGAGTTCCAAAGGGTCATTCCAAGGGTCGAGGAAAACCACATTTGGGATTGTGTTGTGCCACTCACATTAATCAAATCTGGCATAATTGCTATTGTATGGTTAATTATCAGGGACCAATGTTTCTTGAGCAGTGAATGTATATAGACTACAGTACCGGTCAAAAGTCTGGAAACATTATATTTGTAATGGTTTTGAAAGAAGTCTCTTATGCTCATCAAGCCTGCATTTATTTGCTCAAAAATACAGAAAAACAGTTATATTGTGCAATATGAATACAATTTTAAATAATGGTTTTCTATTTTAAAATATTTTCAAATATAATTTATTTCTGTGATGCAAATCTGAATTTTCGTCAGCCATTACTCCAGTCTTCAGTGTCACATGATCCTTCAGAAACACTGTATAATAGCAAGTACAATATACTTAATGTTATAATATGAATAAATGTGTGTATAATGTATCAAATGCAATGTAATATCTGTAAAAAAAAAATTAATAAAAAAATCTAAAACAAAATATAATTATGCATTCACCATGGTATGTACAATAGCCATCCAGTATATGACTTTCTTTCAGACGAATACAATCAGAGTTGCAGTATATTAATAAATATCTCTAAAAAGCTTTATAATGGCAGTGCACGGAAACCACCAGTTTGAAACTCAAAAACATGCATCCATCCATCCATCCATCCATCATAAACGTTCTCCACACGGCTCCGGGGGGGTCAATAAAGGCCTTCTGAAGGGAAGCGTTGCGTTTGTGGAAGAAAATACCCATATTTAACACATTATAAAGTAAAATAACTAGCTTCCGCCAGACCTCTTCCATATTCAACTTACAAACAAAGTGTAACTGATGCGCTTTTATCGTTAGTTGAATATGGAAGGCATAGGATGTAACGTAATCATTTTGAACTGCAAGAGGCACTACACTTTTTTCCGACATCGAATACGGAATGCGGTCTGGTGGAAGCTAGATATTTTATTGTCACACTGAATTAAGTTTAGTTTGACAATAATAGATGGATTTTTTCTAGATGATAAAATTTCTGTCATGACAACTTTCAGTGTGTTTGTCATGGTAATGGATATATGACAATGTTGATATGTTCGGTCTTGGTGGAATAGATCTGCTGCTGTTATTGCTGCTGGAAAGCAAGTTTATATTCATAAATAAACAGACATTCAGTATTGCATTCATGAATTACCCATAGCAGATCTATTCAGTTGGAGCTTGGGAAGGTGGAGGGTTTCTGAAAGCGCGCTGCAACTACAGCAAATGCTATCAAAGTACTAGAAGGTTGAGCAAGCAAACTCACTGGCTACTGATAGAGCAGGAACCAATCAGCTGATGTGATTACAAGAAGACTGAGTTCAGGACCTATCAGCCATCTAGAGTTTCATGACAGAACCTTGTGTTTTTAGGTAACTATTCCTATAAGCTTCAAGATTGACCTAAATCTTTCTAATACAAGAATAGTGGATAGTGCACCAAATGATTATTATTATTGTCCATTTATAGTCTCATTTAGTGTATGGTAATGTTTTAGACAGGCTTCAATGCATTGAAGTTTGCAACCATGTAGCATTTATGCAACTAAAAACATTTATTCAAAGGGGTCATATAGAGATTTTATATACATATATACATAAACAGTCATAAACAGATTGGGTCACACATAAAGAACTATATAAATAAAGATGACTCGTCTTGACGTTTAAAAACAAAGCAAGCGCGTCTGTGATGACTTGATGATTCTCTCCAGTCTTGTCGTCTCTCAAGTTCTTCTCAGACGTGGACAGGCTCTGAGTCTCTGGTGCGGCGGCTCTGAGTTCCTGTCAGGTTGGGGTTGGACTTCAGGCTTCAGTCGAGTCTCGAGTTCGAACCCTCCACCGAGGACAGCAAGTCTGTTATTTCCTATCCAATACAAAGATTAAATGAGCAAGTCAACTCATGAATGTTTTAGAACTGATTTACAACAGAACTGAATTCTGTTTGCATCACTGATTCTGTTATTTCCCTGTTTATTAATGTGAAGAGCATTACAATGAAGACAAATTTGAAAATCTCACTAGAAACAATCCAGAATTGAAGGCAAATGATGATAATCTACTCTGTCTGTTACAGTTCCTCGCACCTGTAATCACTGATCCAGAGAATCTCCTGAACTTCTCCAATCTACATCATTTCTAATCCATTTGTGTTGTAACATCTGCTCTAACGTCGGCCGTTTAGTTGGATCCCGGGTCAGGCACTGGCTAATCAGATCTCTGCATTCTGTGCACATTTTAATAAGGAGAGAGCTGGTTAGTCATGACCATGTGACTTGGCATCTATGAAAACAGCACCTGAAACATGATTAAGGTAATGTAAAATGTTCCATACTTCACCTTTAACTGTGCAGAGCTTTTTGCTTTATGTGTGTGTTTAATGTTCTCAATATTATTTACTCACCTTTGGATAAGCTGGAGTTCTGGAATGTGACTTTGGCTCGTGTGATTTCCACTCTGTCCTGAAAAGGAGGACATGCGTTCACCATCTCATACAGCAACACTCCTAGAGACCAGACATTCGCTGGGACGGCGTGGAATCGAGGGTCTGTCAAGGCTTCAGGTGGGCAGTAATCCAGCACTCCTGGAAGAAAGACATTTGGACATTGTTGAGCTTTTTTTTAAAGCATCAAGTAATCAGTAAGTTCACTACATTCACTTCCAAAACGCTCACCACGGTATGTGTCCCTCTCGTATCCATCGCTGCTAAACAGCTGACCGCAGCCAAAGTCTATCAGCTTGAGCTCTAACGTGTTTTTCTTCAACAGGAAGTTCTGCGCATGGACGTCATTATGAAAAACACCGTGCTCAATGCAGTGTTGTACTGCCAGCACAGCCTGTGGCATGATGACCCGCGCTGTTGTTTCGTCCAGTTGAGGATGATGAATGATGAAGTCCAGCAAGCTCTCGCAGGGTTCAGGGAACTCCATGACCAGAGTGAATTTTCGAGGATGTTCAAACCACTCGTATAGTTGTATGATGTAGGGGCTGATGGGTTCTTGCCTCATCATCAGCAGCAGCGCCACTTCTGTAACGAGAGGTTTGGGATGCCCAGGCTAGAGAAAAGTAGTAGACAGAAGGTTAGCTGGGCAAATATCTGAAGAAAACGTATAATTTTTAAATGTCCTTTTCTTTGATCTTTTCAGATGTGTTCAACAGAGTCTTTCTGGTCATTTGGTGTTTCTGGGCTTATTTGTCTGTTCCATTTACACCTAATGCTTCCTACAGGTGTATTAACTACAGTAATCTGCACTTAAACAAAGGTTTTGGCCAACTTACAATATCAAGGTAACGATTGTTGTCAGTCTTGCGAATCCGCTTGATGGCAACCTGAAAGAAAAAATCAATAACACTAAAAGTATTCAAGCACAGACCTTGATCCAAGTATTAAACCATCTATTAAATGTTTTAAATATGTTTTGATGCATGCAAGAGCAACACGTTTCTACGGTTCGGTAAGATTTACCTTTTTGGCGTCAAATTTGCGTGTTCCCTCGAACACCCTGCCAAATCCTCCAGATCCAATCATCTCTCCCGCGTTATAGAGAGACTCAAAGGGCTCTGAAAACAAACAGAAAAATATGAGCTTGATAGATCCTTTGTTTCATTTTAAAAGTATCAGCGCTGGTTGTGTCGAGAAAATAATATTAATATGAGAAAGTAACATTAATATTCCCTGAAAACAAACCTTAAGATATTTTTAGTGGAAAACAAGACGACATAACATTGGAGAAATAACGCCTGGCGATTTACCGTTATTTGTCTTGACGGCGGAGTGATCTGGAGCAGGTGACGGTTCAGGATCAGGCTCTGACTCCAGATCTGCTGGAAGGACAAAAGGCTCCACAACATCCACAGCACTACTGTGGAAACAGCAGCCAAAAGGACTCTTCATAGCCTTCCACAGCCTCCGGAAGAAAGAACCAAATCCTTTCCTCTTCCGACATTTTGTAGGTTTTTCTGAAATGAAGAAAAACAATTAGAAACATGTCTGACCTCAAATTAAACAATGATATAATGACATACCTTACATTTTACTGTTAAATTCTTATATCTGTAATGTTACAAATCAAAAGTAGGTCAATTTTGCTGAGCAACAGTAAATGTGACCGAACATTAACGTGTTAAAAACTTGAAGCAGTCTTATGCATGAAATAGCAGAATCTCTATCTGTACACTTTACACCGCCAGGCCTTATTTCAGTCTCACCTGTTGAGCTCTTGTTCACAGGTGAAGCCTCCTTCATGGCACCCTGAGCAGTTCGGCCATTTGAAGTCTCTGATGGGCCGACAGGAACTTGACCCGGCAGCGGAGGGCACATCCACTCCTCGAGGCTGTCGGACCTGGACAAACGGCGGTTGCCCTGTTGGTTTGGGCGATCTGATCCATCACCACTCCACCTCCATATGACGCTGTACGAGCCTCTGCTGCTGAGGCTCAACAACTCTCTGCATGACCGCCTCTCTACATTGTCCTCAGAGAGGGACAGACATGATGCAGACATGACGTCCGGTGAAGAATCTGTCTGAGTGGATCTGGAGCGGCCGGAGGCTGGAAGATTTCAAACATCAAAAACTGTTTTTTAATAATATCAATGATCAATGTCAGTGGTCAATACAATTTTTTTTTTTTTTTTAACTTTCAAAGATAAATAATTTATTAACTGAGCCATAACTCCTTTAACAAAAGCCTGTTCTGACCTCTGTCAGAGCGTTTATCAAGTCTTTTAAATGGAGTGGATGGACGTCCATCATCTGGGCTCTGCTGGCTGCCGCTCTGCTGCTTCCTCCTCCACTGATCCTGACCTGTGGACACAAAAACAGAAAACTCTGACGGCAGAGGTGTTAAATATCCAGATATCTCCTGGCTCAGTGTCTGGGTCGGGTCTGGCAGCAGATCCTGATCGCGGTCATCAGAACCGGGTCTCCAAACCTCCTGACCAGCCGTCTGAGAGGAAGCAGCTCTCCTGGATCTGGAGCGGCCTGAGGCTGGAATATTTCAGACATCACATAGTTAAACATGTTTTATTAATAATCAATAATCAACATCAGTGTCTTGGTACTATGGTTACTCAAATTGAAGAGTTTACTTCACATGCAAGGAATCAAGTTACTTGTGATCACTTAGCTGGGAAAATCGGGGGATCAAATGGGTTCCCTCGCACAAGTTTCTTCACATTAATTTAGTAACTGTACAACATCATACCATAACACACCATGAACAAATGATAAACTAAAGCACTCACCTCCTCTTTCACCCCCGTGAGACATCGACATCCTCTTCAAAACTGCAATAAAAACAATAACTTACTAAATACAATACAAATAAAAAAGAATAAAATACAACTCTCCTCAGAAATAATCCTCAAAAAAAAAGAAAGAAAAGAAAGAAATAAAAAGCTAAAAAACAAAACAATAAAATAACTGAAACTCCAAACTCCTTCTAAAATGAAAAGAACAATAAATTAAAAGTGTCCTCAGAAATAATATGAATTCTTTGGAAATAAATAAAACTGTGTAACAGAAATCTCCTCCGCTATCCTTCTAGAATAAAAGTCTTCTCAGCAATCCTCCGAACAGCTTCAATCTCAAGAAATGCAAAAATCTCTGAATTCGCTTCGCCTCTCAATCATCAACAGATGGGATCTGGTTCCAGTGTGTTTATATGAGACAGAATTCATAACATGCGTCGGCGTCGCTATAGCAACTAACATTTGAATCTCTCATATGCACGCACACCTGAAGTCACGTGTGTGAGCGCGTGAGCGCACATCGAATCTAAACAATAATCAATTTATTGAATACTTTTACTAATAATTAATAAATAATAAAAGGCACTTATAGTCTAATATGGATCCTAGAGTCGTTGATTCGGACTGAAATACTGAACTTTATTATGTTAATAAAATGAAAACTCAAAATGACGTGATTGACTTGACTTTATGGACAGCAAAACACAGTAAATAAAATAAAACTCAACACAGTTACAAGTTACTTATTTAAACAAACAGTTGTGTATTATTTACCCTAATATTGTATTAAACAAAAAAAAATAGCAGAGATCTCCCTCCAAACACTTCATTCACGATCTAGAAGCGTGTAGAGATGTTTGACTGACAGTTTGAAGAGCCAATGGAGTTACGAGGTTTAGTCACGAGATCTTTTAGTACTTTTTTATTGGTTAAATATTTCAAACCCCAGAGTAAAGGTTGACCTAATTATTTATGAAGAAAAAAACGACATTACTTCTTTTACTGTCTATGGACATTAGGAGAAAAGAGATTTCTGCACGACAGCAACGATATGGATCAAAGTTTAGAATCTTTTAACAATAAATGTTTGTACTTATCTTTGCATGTCTTCTGCAATATTACTCTGAGACGATCGAAAGGTTTCTGGTTAAACACGATGATCTCATCATCATAAACGATCTCTGCTTTTTGGGAGTTGTGCGGTTTCATGCGGCAGTACATATCTAAATATATATAACGTTATCCATCCAAATGAGGTATTTAAAGCATCGACTGATTGATATTTGCTTCATAGTTTTCAAATTCAAACGCGCAAATACCTTTACATCCGGGGCGGGAATAACAGAAACTTTTTATTTTGACAAGCGTGTGGGAGAGAGGAACTACTGACCATGGAAAACTGCATTTAATCATTCTTTTAACTAACGTTAAATAAATAAAGTTGTAGTGTGATGAGATGTTTATTAAAATTATTATTATCGCTTATTAAAATATTTCATGCATCTTTTTGGAAAATGACCGACTTTTTAATGGGTGGGCCCAGGCCACTGAATTGAAGGGGTGTCAATTGCTGTAAATTCATTAAATGATTGTACTCAATTAGCTTAAGGGCTATGATGAATAATTAGGCTTTGAAAATGAATAATTCCAGGATTTATAAAAACATGAATTTAAAGGTGAAATGTGTAGTTTCTGAGACACTAGTGCAGGGCCGGATTTATGCGTATTATGGGCATGCTCAGTTACAATGAGGAGAATTTTTATAATTTCTTGGACCTGCTTGAACCTGGAGATGAGGTCATGGCAGACGAGGGTTCAGCATCAATGATACGCTCTCCAGTGTTGGTGCTGGACGGATCATTCACAGGCCATCGCACGCCTCAGAGTTCCAAAGGGTCATTCCAAGGGTCGAGGAAAACCACATTTGGGATTGTGTTGTGCCACTCACATTAATCAAATCTGGCATAATTGCTATTGTATGGTTAATTATCAGGGACCAATGTTTCTTGAGCAGTGAATGTATATAGACTACAGTACCGGTCAAAAGTCTGGAAACATTATATTTGTAATGGTTTTGAAAGAAGTCTCTTATGCTCATCAAGCCTGCATTTATTTGCTCAAAAATACAGAAAAACAGTTATATTGTGCAATATGAATACAATTTTAAATAATGGTTTTCTATTTTAAAATATTTTCAAATATAATTTATTTCTGTGATGCAAATCTGAATTTTCGTCAGCCATTACTCCAGTCTTCAGTGTCACATGATCCTTCAGAAACACTGTATAATAGCAAGTACAATATACTTAATGTTATAATATGAATAAATGTGTGTATAATGTATCAAATGCAATGTAATATCTGTAAAAAAAAATTAATAAAAAAATCTAAAACAAAATATAATTATGCATTCACCATGGTATGTACAATAGCCATCCAGTATATGACTTTCTTTCAGACGAATACAATCAGAGTTGCAGTATATTAATAAATATCTCTAAAAAGCTTTATAATGGCAGTGCACGGAAACCACCAGTTTGAAACTCAAAAACATGCATCCATCCATCCATCCATCCATCCATCCATCCATCCATCCCCCCGTTCTCCACACGGCTCCGGGGGGGTCAATAAAGGCCTTCTGAAGGGAAGCGTTGCGTTTGTGGAAGAAAATACCCATATTTAACACATTATAAAGTAAAATAACTAGCTTCCGCCAGACCTCTTCCATATTCAACTTACAAACAAAGTGTAACTGATGCGCTTTTATCGTTAGTTGAATATGGAAGGCATAGGATGTAACGTAATCATTTTGAACTGCAAGAGGCACTACACTTTTTTCCGACATCGAATACGGAATGCGGTCTGGTGGAAGCTAGATATTTTATTGTCACACTGAATTAAGTTTAGTTTGACAATAATAGATGGATTTTTTCTAGATGATAAAATTTCTGTCATGACAACTTTCAGTGTGTTTGTCATGGTAATGGATATATGACAATGTTGATATGTTCGGTCTTGGTGGAATAGATCTGCTGCTGTTATTGCTGCTGGAAAGCAAGTTTATATTCATAAATAAACAGACATTCAGTATTGCATTCATGAATTACCCATAGCAGATCTATACAGTTGGAGCTTGGGAAGGTGGAGGGTTTCTGAAAGCGCGCTGCAACTACAGCAAATGCTATCAAAGTACTAGAAGGTTGAGCAAGCAAACTCACTGGCTACTGATAGAGCAGGAACCAATCAGCTGATGTGATTACAAGAAGACTGAGTTCAGGACCTATCAGCCATCTAGAGTTTCATGACAGAACCTTGTGTTTTTAGGTAACTATTCCTATAAGCTTCAAGATTGACCTAAATCTTTCTAATACAAGAATAGTGGATAGTGCACCAAATGATTATTATTATTGTCCATTTATAGTCTCATTTAGTGTATGGTAATGTTTTAGACAGGCTTCAATGCATTGAAGTTTGCAACCATGTAGCATTTATGCAACTAAAAACATTTATTCAAAGGGGTCATATAGAGATTTTATATACATATATACATAAACAGTCATAAACAGATTGGGTCACACATAAAGAACTATATAAATAAAGATGACTCGTCTTGACGTTTAAAAACAAAGCAAGCGCGTCTGTGATGACTTGATGATTCTCTCCAGTCTTGTCGTCTCTCAAGTTCTTCTCAGACGTGGACAGGCTCTGAGTCTCTGGTGCTCTCTGAGTTCCTGTCAGGTTGGGGTTGGACTTCAGGCTTCAGTCGAGTCTCGAGTTCGAACCCTCCACCGAGGACAGCAAGTCTGTTATTTCCTATCCAATACAAAGATTAAATGAGCAAGTCAACTCATGAATGTTTTAGAACTGATTTACAACAGAACTGAATTCTGTTTGCATCACTGATTCTGTTATTTCCCTGTTTATTAATGTGAAGAGCATTACAATGAAGACAAATTTGAAAATCTCACTAGAAACAATCCAGAATTGAAGGCAAATGATGATAATCTACTCTGTCTGTTACAGTTCCTCGCACCTGTAATCACTGATCCAGAGAATCTCCTGAACTTCTCCAATCTACATCATTTCTAATCCATTTGTGTTGTAACATCTGCTCTAACGTCGGCCGTTTAGTTGGATCCCGGGTCAGGCACTGGCTAATCAGATCTCTGCATTCTGTGCACATTTTAATAAGGAGAGAGCTGGTTAGTCATGACCATGTGACTTGGCATCTATGAAAACAGCACCTGAAACATGATTAAGGTAATGTAAAATGTTCCATACTTCACTTTTAACTGTGCAGAGCTTTTTGCTTTATGTGTGTGTTTAATGTTCTCAATATTATTCACTCACCTTTGGATAAGCTGGAGTTCTGAAATGTGACTTTGGCTCGTGTGATTTCCACTCTGTCCTGAAAAGGAGGACATGCGTTCACCATCTCATACAGCAACACTCCTAGAGACCAGACATTCGCTGGGACGGCGTGGAATCGAGGGTCTGTCAAGGCTTCAGGTGGGCAGTAATCCAGCACTCCTGTAAGAAAGACATTTGGACATTGTTGAGCTTTTTTTAAAGCATCAAGTAATCAGTAAGTTCACTACATTCACTTCCAAAACGCTCACCACGGTATGTGTCCCTCTCGTATCCATCGCTGCTAAACAGCTGACCGCAGCCAAAGTCTATCAGCTTGAGCTCTAACGTGTTTTTCTTCAACAGGAAGTTCTGCGCATGGACGTCATTATGAAAAACACCGTGCTCAATGCAGTGTTGTACTGCCAGCACAGCCTGTGGCATGATGACCCGCGCTGTTGTTTCGTCCAGTTGAGGATGATGAATGATGAAGTCCAGCAAGCTCTCGCAGGGTTCAGGGAACTCCATGACCAGAGTGAATTTTCGAGGATGTTCAAACCACTCGTATAGTTGTATGATGTAGGGGCTGATGGGTTCTTGCCTCATCATCAGCAGCAGCGCCACTTCTGTAACGAGAGGTTTGGGATGCCCAGGCTAGAGAAAAGTAGTAGACAGAAGGTTAGCTGGGCAAATATCTGAAGAAAACGTATAATTTTTAAATGTCCTTTTCTTTGATCTTTTCAGATGTGTTCAACAGAGTCTTTCTGGTCATTTGGTGTTTCTGGGCTTATTTGTCTGTTCCATTTACACCTAATGCTTCCTACAGGTGTATTAACTACAGTAATCTGCACTTAAACAAAGGTTTTGGCCAACTTACAATATCAAGGTAACGATTGTTGTCAGTCTTGCGAATCCGCTTGATGGCAACCTGAAAGAAAAAATCAATAACACTAAAAGTATTCAAGCACAGACCTTGATCCAAGTATTAAACCATCTATTAAATGTTTTAAATATGTTTTGATGCATGCAAGAGCAACACGTTTCTACGGTTCGGTAAGATTTACCTTTTTGGCGTCAAATTTGCGTGTTCCCTCGAACACCCTGCCAAATCCTCCAGATCCAATCATCTCTCCCGCGTTATAGAGAGACTCAAAGGGCTCTGAAAACAAACAGAAAAATATGAGCTTGATAGATCCTTTGTTTCATTTTAAAAGTATCAGCGCTGGTTGTGTCGAGAAAATAATATTAATATGAGAAAGTAACATTAATATTCCCTGAAAACAAACCTTAAGATATTTTTAGTGGAAAACAAGACGACATAACATTGGAGAAATAACGCCTGGCGATTTACCGTTATTTGTCTTGACGGCGGAGTGATCTGGAGCAGGTGACGGTTCAGGATCAGGCTCTGACTCCAGATCTGCTGGAAGGACAAAAGGCTCCACAACATCCACAGCACTACTGTGGAAACAGCAGCCAAAAGGACTCTTCATAGCCTTCCACAGCCTCCGGAAGAAAGAACCAAATCCTTTCCTCTTCCGACATTTTGTAGGTTTTTCTGAAATGAAGAAAAACAATTAGAAACATGTCTGACCTCAAATTAAACAATGATATAATGACATACCTTACATTTTACTGTTAAATTCTTATATCTGTAATGTTACAAATCAAAAGTAGGTCAATTTTGCTGAGCAACAGTAAATGTGACCGAACATTAACGTGTTAAAAACTTGAAGCAGTCTTATGCATGAAATAGCAGAATCTCTATCTGTACACTTTACACCGCCAGGCCTTATTTCAGTCTCACCTGTTGAGCTCTTGTTCACAGGTGAAGCCTCCTTCATGGCACCCTGAGCAGTTCGGCCATTTGAAGTCTCTGATGGGCCGACAGGAACTTGACCCGGCAGCGGAGGGCACATCCACTCCTCGAGGCTGTCGGACCTGGACAAACGGCGGTTGCCCTGTTGGTTTGGGCGATCTGATCCATCACCACTCCACCTCCATATGACGCTGTACGAGCCTCTGCTGCTGAGGCTCAACAACTCTCTGCATGACCGCCTCTCTACATTGTCCTCAGAGAGGGACAGACATGATGCAGACATGACGTCCGGTGAAGAATCTGTCTGAGTGGATCTGGAGCGGCCGGAGGCTGGAAGATTTCAAACATCAAAAACTGTTTTTTAATAATATCAATGATCAATGTCAGTGGTCAATACAATTTTTTTTTTTTTTTTTAACTTTCAAAGATAAATAATTTATTAACTGAGCCATAACTCCTTTAACAAAAGCCTGTTCTGACCTCTGTCAGAGCGTTTATCAAGTCTTTTAAATGGAGTGGATGGACGTCCATCATCTGGGCTCTGCTGGCTGCCGCTCTGCTGCTTCTTCCTCCACTGATCCTGACCTGTGGACACAAAAACAGAAAACTCTGACGGCAGAGGTGTTAAATATCCAGATATCTCCTGGCTCAGTGTCTGGGTCGGGTCTGGCAGCGGATCCTGATCGCGGTCATCAGAACCGGGTCTCCAAACCTCCTGACCAGCCGTCTGAGAGGAAGCAGCTCTCCTGGATCTGGAGCGGCCTGAGGCTGGAATATTTCAGACATCACATAGTTAAACATGTTTTATTAATAATCAATAATCAACATCAGTGTCTTGGTACTATGGTTACTCAAATTGAAGAGTTTACTTCACATGCAAGGAATCAAATAACAGTTACTTGTGATCACTTAGCTGGGAAAATCGGGGGATCAAATGGGTTCCCTCGCACAAGTTTCTTCACATTAATTTAGTAACTGTACAACATCATACCATAACACACCATGAACAAATGATAAACTAAAGCACTCACCTTCTCTTTCACCCCCGTGAGACATCGACATCCTCTTCAAAACTGCAATAAAAACAATAACTTACTAAATACAATACAAATAAAAAAGAATAAAATACAACTCTCCTCAGAAATAATCCTCAAAAAAAAAAGAAAGAAAGAAAAGAAATAAAAAGCTAAAAAACAAAACAATAAAATAACTGAAACTCCAAACTCCTTCTAAAATGAAAAGAACAATAAATTAAAAGTGTCCTCAGAAATAATATGAATTCTTTGGAAATAAATAAAACTGTGTAACAGAAATCTCCTCCGCTATCCTTCTAGAATAAAAGTCTTCTCAGCAATCCTCCGAACAGCTTCAATCTCAAGAAATGCAAAAGTCTCTGAATTCGCTTCGCCTCTCAATCATCAACAGATGCGATCTGGTTCCAGTGTGTTTATATGAGACAGAATTCATAACATGCGTCGGCGTCGCTATAGCAACTAACATTTGAATCTCTCATACGCACGCACACCAGAAGTCACGTGTGTGAGCGCGTGAGCGCACATCGAATCTAAACAATAATCAATTTATTGAATACTTTTACTAATAATTAATAAATAATAAAAGGCACTTATAGTCTAATATGGATCCTAGAGTCGTTGATTCGGACTGAAATACTGAACTTTATTATGTTAATAAAATGAAAACTCAAAATGACGTGATTGACTTGACTTTATGGATAGCAAAACACAGTAAATAAAATAAAACTCAACACAGTTACAAGTTACTTATTTAAACAAACAGTTGTGTATTATTTACCCTAATATTGTATTAAACAAAAAAAAATAGCAGAGATCTCCCTCCAAACACTTCATTCACGATCTAGAAGCGTGTAGAGATGTTTGACTGACAGTTTGAAGAGCCAATGGAGTTACGAGGTTTAGTCACGAGATCTTTTAGTACTTTTTTATTGGTTAAATATTTCCAACCCCAGAGTAAAGGTTGACCTAATTATTTATGAAGAAAAAAACGACATTACTTCTTTTACTGTCTATGGACATTAGGAGAAAAGAGATTTCTGCACGACAGCAACGATATGGATCAAAGTTTAGAATCTTTTAACAATAAATGTTTGTACTTATCTTTGCATGTCTTCTGCAATATTACTCTGAGACGATCGAAAGGTTTCTGGTTAAACACGATGATCTCATCATCATAAACGATCTCTGCTTTTTGGGATTTGTGCGGTTTCATGCGGCAGTACATATCTAAATATATAACGTTATCCATCCAAATGAGGTATTTAAAGCATCGACTGATTGATATTTGCTTCATAGTTTTCAAATTCAAACGCGCAAATACCTTTACATCCGGGGCGGGAATAACAGAAACTTTTTATTTTGACAAGCGTGTGGGAGAGAGGAACTACTGACCATGGAAAACTGCATTTAATCATTCTTTTAACTAACGTTAAATAAATAAAGTTGTAGTGTGATGAGATGTTTATTAAAATTATTATTATCGCTTATTAAAATATTTCATGCATCTTTTTGGAAAATGACCGACTTTTTAATGGGTGGGCCCAGGCCACTGAATTGAAGGGGTGTCAATTGCTGTAAATTCATTAAATGATTGTACTCAATTAGCTTAAGGGCTATGATGAATAATTAGGCTTTGAAAATGAATAATTCCAGGATTTATAAAAACATGAATTTAAAGGTGAAATGTGTAGTTTCTGAGACACTAGTGCAGGGCCGGATTTATGCGTATTATGGGCATGCTCAGTTACAATGAGGAGAATTTTTATAATTTCTTGGACCTGCTTGAACCTGGAGATGAGGTCATGGCAGACGAGGGTTCAGCATCAATGATACGCTCTCCAGTGTTGGTGCTGGACGGATCATTCACAGGCCATCGCACGCCTCAGAGTTCCAAAGGGTCATTCCAAGGATCGAGGAAAACCACATTTGGGATTGTGTTGTGCCACTCACATTAATCAAATCTGGCATAATTGCTATTGTATGGTTAATTATCAGGGACCAATGTTTCTTGAGCAGTGAATGTATATAGACTACAGTACCGGTCAAAAGTCTGGAAACATTATATTTGTAATGGTTTTGAAAGAAGTCTCTTATGCTCATCAAGCCTGCATTTATTTGCTCAAAAATACAGAAAAACAGTTATATTGTGCAATATGAATACAATTTTAAATAATGGTTTTCTATTTTAAAATATTTTCAAATATAATTTATTTCTGTGATGCAAATCTGAATTTTCGTCAGCCATTACTCCAGTCTTCAGTGTCACATGATCCTTCAGAAACACTGTATAATAGCAAGTACAATATACTTAATGTTATAATATGAATAAATGTGTGTATAATGTATCAAATGCAATGTAATATCTGTAAAAAAAAAAATAATAAAAAAAATCTAAAACAAAATATAATTATGCATTCACCATGGTATGTACAATAGCCATCCAGTATATGACTTTCTTTCAGACGAATACAATCAGAGTTGCAGTATATTAATAAATATCTCTAAAAAGCTTTATAATGGCAGTGCACGGAAACCACCAGTTTGAAACTCAAAAACATGCATCCATCCATCCATCCATCCCCCCGTTCTCCACACGGCTCCGGGGGGGTCAATAAAGGCCTTCTGAAGGGAAGCGTTGCGTTTGTGGAAGAAAATACCCATATTTAACACATTATAAAGTAAAATAACTAGCTTCCGCCAGACCTCTTCCATATTCAACTTACAAACAAAGTGTAACTGATGCGCTTTTATCGTTAGTTGAATATGGAAGGCATAGGATGTAACGTAAGCATTTTGAACTGCAAGAGGCACTACACTTTTTTCCGACATCGAATACGGAAGGCGGTCTGGTGGAAGCTAGATATTTTATTGTCACACTGAATTAAGTTTAGTTTGACAATAATAGATGAATTTTTTCTAGATGATAAAATTTCTGTCATGACAACTTTCAGTGTGTTTGTCATGGTAATGGATATATGACAATGTTGATATGTTCGGTCTTGGTGGAATAGATCTGCTGCTGTTATTGCTGCTGGAAAGCAAGTTTATATTCATAAATAAACAGACATTCAGTATTGCATTCATGAATTACCCATAGCAGATCTATACAGTTGGAGCTTGGGAAGGTGGAGGGTTTCTG
Organism: Chanodichthys erythropterus; assembly: GCF_024489055.1. Classification (NCBI taxonomy): domain Eukaryota; kingdom Metazoa; phylum Chordata; class Actinopteri; order Cypriniformes; family Xenocyprididae; genus Chanodichthys; species Chanodichthys erythropterus. Next base: position 8,948,911 of record NC_090234.1, read on the forward strand.
AAAGCGCGCTGCAACTACAGCAAATGCTATCAAAGTACTAGAAGGTTGAGCAAGCAAACTCACTGGCTACTGATAGAGCAGGAACCAATCAGCTGATGTGATTACAAGAAGACTGAGTTCAGGACCTATCAGCCATCTAGAGTTTCATGACAGAACCTTGTGTTTTTAGGTAACTATTCCTATAAGCTTCAAGATTGACCTAAATCTTTCTAATACAAGAATAGTGGATAGTGCACCAAATGATTATTATTATTGTCCATTTATAGTCTCATTTAGTGTATGGTAATGTTTTAGACAGGCTTCAATGCATTGAAGTTTGCAACCATGTAGCATTTATGCAACTAAAAACATTTATTCAAAGGGGTCATATAGAGATTTTATATACATATATACATAAACAGTCATAAACAGATTGGGTCACACATAAAGAACTATATAAATAAAGATGACTCGTCTTGACGTTTAAAAACAAAGCAAGCGCGTCTGTGATGACTTGATGATTCTCTCCAGTCTTGTCGTCTCTCAAGTTCTTCTCAGACGTGGACAGGCTCTGAGTCTCTGGTGCTCTCTGAGTTCCTGTCAGGTTGGGGTTGGACTTCAGGCTTCAGTCGAGTCTCGAGTTCGAACCCTCCACCGAGGACAGCAAGTCTGTTATTTCCTATCCAATACAAAGATTAAATGAGCAAGTCAACTCATGAATGTTTTAGAACTGATTTACAACAGAACTGAATTCTGTTTGCATCACTGATTCTGTTATTTCCCTGTTTATTAATGTGAAGAGCATTACAATGAAGACAAATTTGAAAATCTCACTAGAAACAATCCAGAATTGAAGGCAAATGATGATAATCTACTCTGTCTGTTACAGTTCCTCGCACCTGTAATCACTGATCCAGAGAATCTCCTGAACTTCTCCAATCTACATCATTTCTAATCCATTTGTGTTGTAACATCTGCTCTAACGTCGGCCGTTTAGTTGGATCCCGGGTCAGGCACTGGCTAATCAGATCTCTGCATTCTGTGCACATTTTAATAAGGAGAGAGCTGGTTAGTCATGACCATGTGACTTGGCATCTATGAAAACAGCACCTGAAACATGATTAAGGTAATGTAAAATGTTCCATACTTCACTTTTAACTGTGCAGAGCTTTTTGCTTTATGTGTGTGTTTAATGTTCTCAATATTATTCACTCACCTTTGGATAAGCTGGAGTTCTGAAATGTGACTTTGGCTCGTGTGATTTCCACTCTGTCCTGAAAAGGAGGACATGCGTTCACCATCTCATACAGCAACACTCCTAGAGACCAGACATTCGCTGGGACGGCGTGGAATCGAGGGTCTGTCAAGGCTTCAGGTGGGCAGTAATCCAGCACTCCTGTAAGAAAGACATTTGGACATTGTTGAGCTTTTTTTAAAGCATCAAGTAATCAGTAAGTTCACTACATTCACTTCCAAAACGCTCACCACGGTATGTGTCCCTCTCGTATCCATCGCTGCTAAACAGCTGACCGCAGCCAAAGTCTATCAGCTTGAGCTCTAACGTGTTTTTCTTCAACAGGAAGTTCTGCGCATGGACGTCATTATGAAAAACACCGTGCTCAATGCAGTGTTGTACTGCCAGCACAGCCTGTGGCATGATGACCCGCGCTGTTGTTTCGTCCAGTTGAGGATGATGAATGATGAAGTCCAGCAAGCTCTCGCAGGGTTCAGGGAACTCCATGACCAGAGTGAATTTTCGAGGATGTTCAAACCACTCGTATAGTTGTATGATGTAGGGGCTGATGGGTTCTTGCCTCATCATCAGCAGCAGCGCCACTTCTGTAACGAGAGGTTTGGGATGCCCAGGCTAGAGAAAAGTAGTAGACAGAAGGTTAGCTGGGCAAATATCTGAAGAAAACGTATAATTTTTAAATGTCCTTTTCTTTGATCTTTTCAGATGTGTTCAACAGAGTCTTTCTGGTCATTTGGTGTTTCTGGGCTTATTTGTCTGTTCCATTTACACCTAATGCTTCCTACAGGTGTATTAACTACAGTAATCTGCACTTAAACAAAGGTTTTGGCCAACTTACAATATCAAGGTAACGATTGTTGTCAGTCTTGCGAATCCGCTTGATGGCAACCTGAAAGAAAAAATCAATAACACTAAAAGTATTCAAGCACAGACCTTGATCCAAGTATTAAACCATCTATTAAATGTTTTAAATATGTTTTGATGCATGCAAGAGCAACACGTTTCTACGGTTCGGTAAGATTTACCTTTTTGGCGTCAAATTTGCGTGTTCCCTCGAACACCCTGCCAAATCCTCCAGATCCAATCATCTCTCCCGCGTTATAGAGAGACTCAAAGGGCTCTGAAAACAAACAGAAAAATATGAGCTTGATAGATCCTTTGTTTCATTTTAAAAGTATCAGCGCTGGTTGTGTCGAGAAAATAATATTAATATGAGAAAGTAACATTAATATTCCCTGAAAACAAACCTTAAGATATTTTTAGTGGAAAACAAGACGACATAACATTGGAGAAATAACGCCTGGCGATTTACCGTTATTTGTCTTGACGGCGGAGTGATCTGGAGCAGGTGACGGTTCAGGATCAGGCTCTGACTCCAGATCTGCTGGAAGGACAAAAGGCTCCACAACATCCACAGCACTACTGTGGAAACAGCAGCCAAAAGGACTCTTCATAGCCTTCCACAGCCTCCGGAAGAAAGAACCAAATCCTTTCCTCTTCCGACATTTTGTAGGTTTTTCTGAAATGAAGAAAAACAATTAGAAACATGTCTGACCTCAAATTAAACAATGATATAATGACATACCTTACATTTTACTGTTAAATTCTTATATCTGTAATGTTACAAATCAAAAGTAGGTCAATTTTACTGAGCAACAGTAAATGTGACCGAACATTAACGTGTTAAAAACTTGAAGCAGTCTTATGCATGAAATAGCAGAATCTCTATCTGTACACTTTACACCGCCAGGCCTTATTTCAGTCTCACCTGTTGAGCTCTTGTTCACAGGTGAAGCCTCCTTCATGGCACCCTGAGCAGTTCGGCCATTTGAAGTCTCTGATGGGCCGACAGGAACTTGACCCGGCAGCGGAGGGCACATCCACTCCTCGAGGCTGTCGGACCTGGACAAACGGCGGTTGCCCTGTTGGTTTGGGCGATCTGATCCATCACCACTCCACCTCCATATGACGCTGTACGAGCCTCTGCTGCTGAGGCTCAACAACTCTCTGCATGACCGCCTCTCTACATTGTCCTCAGAGAGGGACAGACATGATGCAGACATGACGTCCGGTGAAGAATCTGTCTGAGTGGATCTGGAGCGGCCGGAGGCTGGAAGATTTCAAACATCAAAAACTGTTTTTTAATAATATCAATGATCAATGTCAGTGGTCAATACAATTTTTTTTTTTTTTTTTTTTAACTTTCAAAGATAAATAATTTATTAACTGAGCCATAACTCCTTTAACAAAAGCCTGTTCTGACCTCTGTCAGAGCGTTTATCAAGTCTTTTAAATGGAGTGGATGGACGTCCATCATCTGGGCTCTGCTGGCTGCCGCTCTGCTGCTTCCTCCTCCACTGATCCTGACCTGTGGACACAAAAACAGAAAACTCTGACGGCAGAGGTGTTAAATATCCAGATATCTCCTGGCTCAGTGTCTGGGTCGGGTCTGGCAGCGGATCCTGATCGCGGTCATCAGAACCGGGTCTCCAAACCTCCTGACCAGCCGTCTGAGAGGAAGCAGCTCTCCTGGATCTGGAGCGGCCTGAGGCTGGAATATTTCAGACATCACATAGTTAAACATGTTTTATTAATAATCAATAATCAACATCAGTGTCTTGGTACTATGGTTACTCAAATTGAAGAGTTTACTTCACATGCAAGGAATCAAATAACAGTTACTTGTGATCACTTAGCTGGGAAAATCGGGGGATCAAATGGGTTCCCTCGCACAAGTTTCTTCACATTAATTTAGTAACTGTACAACATCATACCATAACACACCATGAACAAATGATAAACTAAAGCACTCACCTTCTCTTTCACCCCCGTGAGACATCGACATCCTCTTCAAAACTGCAATAAAAACAATAACTTACTAAATACAATACAAATAAAAAAGAATAAAATACAACTCTCCTCAGAAATAATCCTCAAAAAAAAAAAGAAAGAAAGAAAAGAAATAAAAAGCTAAAAAACAAAACAATAAAATAACTGAAACTCCAAACTCCTTCTAAAATGAAAAGAACAATAAATTAAAAGTATCCTCAGAAATAATATGAATTCTTTGGAAATAAATAAAACTGTGTAACAGAAATCTCCTCCGCTATCCTTCTAGAATAAAAGTCTTCTCAGCAATCCTCCGAACAGCTTCAATCTCAAGAAATGCAAAAGTCTCTGAATTCGCTTCGCCTCTCAATCATCAACAGATGCGATCTGGTTCCAGTGTGTTTATATGAGACAGAATTCATAACATGCGTCGGCGTCGCTATAGCAACTAACATTTGAATCTCTCATACGCACGCACACCAGAAGTCACGTGTGTGAGCGCGTGAGCGCACATCGAATCTAAACAATAATCAATTTATTGAATACTTTTACTAATAATTAATAAATAATAAAAGGCACTTATAGTCTAATATGGATCCTAGAGTCGTTGATTCGGACTGAAATACTGAACTTTATTATGTTAATAAAATGAAAACTCAAAATGACGTGATTGACTTGACTTTATGGACAGCAAAACACAGTAAATAAAATAAAACTCAACACAGTTACAAGTTACTTATTTAAACAAACAGTTGTGTATTATTTACCCTAATATTGTATTAAACAAAAAAAAATAGCAGAGATCTCCCTCCAAACACTTCATTCACGATCTAGAAGCGTGTAGAGATGTTTGACTGACAGTTTGAAGAGCCAATGGAGTTACGAGGTTTAGTCACGAGATCTTTTAGTACTTTTTTATTGGTTAAATATTTCAAACCCCAGAGTAAAGGTTGACCTAATTATTTATGAAGAAAAAAACGACATTACTTCTTTTACTGTCTATGGACATTAGGAGAAAAGAGATTTCTGCACGACAGCAACGATATGGATCAAAGTTTAGAATCTTTTAACAATAAATGTTTGTACTTATCTTTGCATGTCTTCTGCAATATTACTCTGAGACGATCGAAAGGTTTCTGGTTAAACACGATGATCTCATCATCATAAACGATCTCTGCTTTTTGGGAGTTGTGCGGTTTCATGCGGCAGTACATATCTAAATATATATAACGTTATCCATCCAAATGAGGTATTTAAAGCATCGACTGATTGATATTTGCTTCATAGTTTTCAAATTCAAACGCGCAAATACCTTTACATCCGGGGCGGGAATAACAGAAACTTTTTATTTTGACAAGCGTGTGGGAGAGAGGAACTACTGACCATGGAAAACTGCATTTAATCATTCTTTTAACTAACGTTAAATAAATAAAGTTGTAGTGTGATGAGATGTTTATTAAAATTATTATTATCGCTTATTAAAATATTTCATGCATCTTTTTGGAAAATGACCGACTTTTTAATGGGTGGGCCCAGGCCACTGAATTGAAGGGGTGTCAATTGCTGTAAATTCATTAAATGATTGTACTCAATTAGCTTAAGGGCTATGATGAATAATTAGGCTTTGAAAATGAATAATTCCAGGATTTATAAAAACATGAATTTAAAGGTGAAATGTGTAGTTTCTGAGACACTAGTGCAGGGCCGGATTTATGCGTATTATGGGCATGCTCAGTTACAATGAGGAGAATTTTTATAATTTCTTGGACCTGCTTGAACCTGGAGATGAGGTCATGGCAGACGAGGGTTCAGCATCAATGATACGCTCTCCAGTGTTGGTGCTGGACGGATCATTCACAGGCCATCGCACGCCTCAGAGTTCCAAAGGGTCATTCCAAGGGTCGAGGAAAACCACATTTGGGATTGTGTTGTGCCACTCACATTAATCAAATCTGGCATAATTGCTATTGTATGGTTAATTATCAGGGACCAATGTTTCTTGAGCAGTGAATGTATATAGACTACAGTACCGGTCAAAAGTCTGGAAACATTATATTTGTAATGGTTTTGAAAGAAGTCTCTTATGCTCATCAAGCCTGCATTTATTTGCTCAAAAATACAGAAAAACAGTTATATTGTGCAATATGAATACAATTTTAAATAATGGTTTTCTATTTTAAAATATTTTCAAATATAATTTATTTCTGTGATGCAAATCTGAATTTTCGTCAGCCATTACTCCAGTCTTCAGTGTCACATGATCCTTCAGAAACACTGTATAATAGCAAGTACAATATACTTAATGTTATAATATGAATAAATGTGTGTATAATGTATCAAATGCAATGTAATATCTGTAAAAAAAAAAATAATAAAAAAAATCTAAAACAAAATATAATTATGCATTCACCATGGTATGTACAATAGCCATCCAGTATATGACTTTCTTTCAGACGAATACAATCAGAGTTGCAGTATATTAATAAATATCTCTAAAAAGCTTTATAATGGCAGTGCACGGAAACCACCAGTTTGAAACTCAAAAACATGCATCCATCCATCCATCCATCCCCCCGTTCTCCACACGGCTCCGGGGGGGTCAATAAAGGCCTTCTGAAGGGAAGCGTTGCGTTTGTGGAAGAAAATACCCATATTTAACACATTATAAAGTAAAATAACTAGCTTCCGCCAGACCTCTTCCATATTCAACTTACAAAGTGTAACTGATGCGCTTTTATCGTTAGTTGAATATGGAAGGCATAGGATGTAACGTAAGCATTTTGAACTGCAAGAGGCACTACACTTTTTTCCGACATCGAATACGGAAGGCGGTCTGGTGGAAGCTAGATATTTTATTGTCACACTGAATTAAGTTTAGTTTGACAATAATAGATGAATTTTTTCTAGATGATAAAATTTCTGTCATGACAACTTTCAGTGTGTTTGTCATGGTAATGGATATATGACAATGTTGATATGTTCGGTCTTGGTGGAATAGATCTGCTGCTGTTATTGCTGCTGGAAAGCAAGTTTATATTCATAAATAAACAGACATTCAGTATTGCATTCATGAATTACCCATAGCAGATCTATACAGTTGGAGCTTGGGAAGGTGGAGGGTTTCTGAAAGCGCGCTGCAACTACAGCAAATGCTATCAAAGTACTAGAAGGTTGAGCAAGCAAACTCACTGGCTACTGATAGAGCAGGAACCAATCAGCTGATGTGATTACAAGAAGACTGAGTTCAGGACCTATCAGCCATCTAGAGTTTCATGACAGAACCTTGTGTTTTTAGGTAACTATTCCTATAAGCTTCAAGATTGACCTAAATCTTTCTAATACAAGAATAGTGGATAGTGCACCAAATGATTATTATTATTGTCCATTTATAGTCTCATTTAGTGTATGGTAATGTTTTAGACAGGCTTCAATGCATTGAAGTTTGCAACCATGTAGCATTTATGCAACTAAAAACATTTATTCAAAGGGGTCATATAGAGATTTTATATACATATATACATAAACAGTCATAAACAGATTGGGTCACACATAAAGAACTATATAAATAAAGATGACTCGTCTTGACGTTTAAAAACAAAGCAAGCGCGTCTGTGATGACTTGATGATTCTCTCCAGTCTTGTCGTCTCTCAAGTTCTTCTCAGACGTGGACAGGCTCTGAGTCTCTGGTGCTCTCTGAGTTCCTGTCAGGTTGGGGTTGGACTTCAGGCTTCAGTCGAGTCTCGAGTTCGAACCCTCCACCGAGGACAGCAAGTCTGTTATTTCCTATCCAATACAAAGATTAAATGAGCAAGTCAACTCATGAATGTTTTAGAACTGATTTACAACAGAACTGAATTCTGTTTGCATCACTGATTCTGTTATTTCCCTGTTTATTAATGTGAAGAGCATTACAATGAAGACAAATTTGAAAATCTCACTAGAAACAATCCAGAATTGAAGGCAAATGATGATAATCTACTCTGTCTGTTACAGTTCCTCGCACCTGTAATCACTGATCCAGAGAATCTCCTGAACTTCTCCAATCTACATCATTTCTAATCCATTTGTGTTGTAACATCTGCTCTAACGTCGGCCGTTTAGTTGGATCCCGGGTCAGGCACTGGCTAATCAGATCTCTGCATTCTGTGCACATTTTAATAAGGAGAGAGCTGGTTAGTCATGACCATGTGACTTGGCATCTATGAAAACAGCACCTGAAACATGATTAAGGTAATGTAAAATGTTCCATACTTCACTTTTAACTGTGCAGAGCTTTTTGCTTTATGTGTGTGTTTAATGTTCTCAATATTATTCACTCACCTTTGGATAAGCTGGAGTTCTGAAATGTGACTTTGGCTCGTGTGATTTCCACTCTGTCCTGAAAAGGAGGACATGCGTTCACCATCTCATACAGCAACACTCCTAGAGACCAGACATTCGCTGGGACGGCGTGGAATCGAGGGTCTGTCAAGGCTTCAGGTGGGCAGTAATCCAGCACTCCTGTAAGAAAGACATTTGGACATTGTTGAGCTTTTTTTAAAGCATCAAGTAATCAGTAAGTTCACTACATTCACTTCCAAAACGCTCACCACGGTATGTGTCCCTCTCGTATCCATCGCTGCTAAACAGCTGACCGCAGCCAAAGTCTATCAGCTTGAGCTCTAACGTGTTTTTCTTCAACAGGAAGTTCTGCGCATGGACGTCATTATGAAAAACACCGTGCTCAATGCAGTGTTGTACTGCCAGCACAGCCTGTGGCATGATGACCCGCGCTGTTGTTTCGTCCAGTTGAGGATGATGAATGATGAAGTCCAGCAAGCTCTCGCAGGGTTCAGGGAACTCCATGACCAGAGTGAATTTTCGAGGATGTTCAAACCACTCGTATAGTTGTATGATGTAGGGGCTGATGGGTTCTTGCCTCATCATCAGCAGCAGCGCCACTTCTGTAACGAGAGGTTTGGGATGCCCAGGCTAGAGAAAAGTAGTAGACAGAAGGTTAGCTGGGCAAATATCTGAAGAAAACGTATAATTTTTAAATGTCCTTTTCTTTGATCTTTTCAGATGTGTTCAACAGAGTCTTTCTGGTCATTTGGTGTTTCTGGGCTTATTTGTCTGTTCCATTTACACCTAATGCTTCCTACAGGTGTATTAACTACAGTAATCTGCACTTAAACAAAGGTTTTGGCCAACTTACAATATCAAGGTAACGATTGTTGTCAGTCTTGCGAATCCGCTTGATGGCAACCTGAAAGAAAAAATCAATAACACTAAAAGTATTCAAGCACAGACCTTGATCCAAGTATTAAACCATCTATTAAATGTTTTAAATATGTTTTGATGCATGCAAGAGCAACACGTTTCTACGGTTCGGTAAGATTTACCTTTTTGGCGTCAAATTTGCGTGTTCCCTCGAACACCCTGCCAAATCCTCCAGATCCAATCATCTCTCCCGCGTTATAGAGAGACTCAAAGGGCTCTGAAAACAAACAGAAAAATATGAGCTTGATAGATCCTTTGTTTCATTTTAAAAGTATCAGCGCTGGTTGTGTCGAGAAAATAATATTAATATGGGAAAGTAACATTAATATTCCCTGAAAACAAACCTTAAGATATTTTTAGTGGAAAACAAGACGACATAACATTGGAGAAATAACGCCTGGCGATTTACCGTTATTTGTCTTGACGGCGGAGTGATCTGGAGCAGGTGACAGTTCAGGATCAGGCTCTGACTCCAGATCTGCTGGAAGGACAAAAGGCTCCACAACATCCACAGCACTACTGTGGAAACAGCAGCCAAAAGGACTCTTCATAGCCTTCCACAGCCTCCGGAAGAAAGAACCAAATCCTTTCCTCTTCCGACATTTTGTAGGTTTTTCTGAAATGAAGAAAAACAATTAGAAACATGTCTGACCTCAAATTAAACAATGATATAATGACATACCTTACATTTTACTGTTAAATTCTTATATCTGTAATGTTACAAATCAAAAGTAGGTCAATTTTGCTGAGCAACAGTAAATGTGACCGAACATTAACGTGTTAAAAACTTGAAGCAGTCTTATGCATGAAATAGCAGAATCTCTATCTGTACACTTTACACCGCCAGGCCTTATTTCAGTCTCACCTGTTGAGCTCTTGTTCACAGGTGAAGCCTCCTTCATGGCACCCTGAGCAGTTCGGCCATTTGAAGTCTCTGATGGGCCGACAGGAACTTGACCCGGCAGCGGAGGGCACATCCACTCCTCGAGGCTGTCGGACCTGGACAAACGGCGGTTGCCCTGTTGGTTTGGGCGATCTGATCCATCACCACTCCACCTCCATATGACGCTGTACGAGCCTCTGCTGCTGAGGCTCAACAACTCTCTGCATGACCGCCTCTCTACATTGTCCTCAGAGAGGGACAGACATGATGCAGACATGACGTCCGGTGAAGAATCTGTCTGAGTGGATCTGGAGCGGCCGGAGGCTGGAAGATTTCAAACATCAAAAACTGTTTTTTAATAATATCAATGATCAATGTCAGTGGTCAATACAATTTTTTTTTTTTTTTTAACTTTCAAAGATAAATAATTTATTAACTGAGCCATAACTCCTTTAACAAAAGCCTGTTCTGACCTCTGTCAGAGCGTTTATCAAGTCTTTTAAATGGAGTGGATGGACGTCCATCATCTGGGCTCTGCTGGCTGCCGCTCTGCTGCTTCTTCCTCCACTGATCCTGACCTGTGGACACAAAAACAGAAAACTCTGACGGCAGAGGTGTTAAATATCCAGATATCTCCTGGCTCAGTGTCTGGGTCGGGTCTGGCAGCGGATCCTGATCGCGGTCATCAGAACCGGGTCTCCAAACCTCCTGACCAGCCGTCTGAGAGGAAGCAGCTCTCCTGGATCTGGAGCGGCCTGAGGCTGGAATATTTCAGACATCACATAGTTAAACATGTTTTATTAATAATCAATAATCAACATCAGTGTCTTGGTACTATGGTTACTCAAATTGAAGAGTTTACTTCACATGCAAGGAATCAAATAACAGTTACTTGTGATCACTTAGCTGGGAAAATCGGGGGATCAAATGGGTTCCCTCGCACAAGTTTCTTCACATTAATTTAGTAACTGTACAACATCATACCATAACACACCATGAACAAATGATAAACTAAAGCACTCACCTTCTCTTTCACCCCCGTGAGACATCGACATCCTCTTCAAAACTGCAATAAAAACAATAACTTACTAAATACAATACAAATAAAAAAGAATAAAATACAACTCTCCTCAGAAATAATCCTCAAAAAAAAAAAGAAAGAAAGAAAAGAAATAAAAAGCTAAAAAACAAAACAATAAAATAACTGAAACTCCAAACTCCTTCTAAAATGAAAAGAACAATAAATTAAAAGTGTCCTCAGAAATAATATGAATTCTTTGGAAATAAATAAAACTGTGTAACAGAAATCTCCTCCGCTATCCTTCTAGAATAAAAGTCTTCTCAGCAATCCTCCGAACAGCTTCAATCTCAAGAAATGCAAAAGTCTCTGAATTCGCTTCGCCTCTCAATCATCAACAGATGCGATCTGGTTCCAGTGTGTTTATATGAGACAGAATTCATAACATGCGTCGGCGTCGCTATAGCAACTAACATTTGAATCTCTCATACGCACGCACACCAGAAGTCACGTGTGTGAGCGCGTGAGCGCACATCGAATCTAAACAATAATCAATTTATTGAATACTTTTACTAATAATTAATAAATAATAAAAGGCACTTATAGTCTAATATGGATCCTAGAGTCGTTGATTCGGACTGAAATACTGAACTTTATTATGTTAATAAAATGAAAACTCAAAATGACGTGATTGACTTGACTTTATGGACAGCAAAACACAGTAAATAAAATAAAACTCAACACAGTTACAAGTTACTTATTTAAACAAACAGTTGTGTATTATTTACCCTAATATTGTATTAAACAAAAAAAAATAGCAGAGATCTCCCTCCAAACACTTCATTCACGATCTAGAAGCGTGTAGAGATGTTTGACTGACAGTTTGAAGAGCCAATGGAGTTACGAGGTTTAGTCACGAGATCTTTTAGTACTTTTTTATTGGTTAAATATTTCAAACCCCAGAGTAAAGGTTGACCTAATTATTTATGAAGAAAAAAACGACATTACTTCTTTTACTGTCTATGGACATTAGGAGAAAAGAGATTTCTGCACGACAGCAACGATATGGATCAAAGTTTAGAATCTTTTAACAATAAATGTTTGTACTTATCTTTGCATGTCTTCTGCAATATTACTCTGAGACGATCGAAAGGTTTCTGGTTAAACACGATGATCTCATCATCATAAACGATCTCTGCTTTTTGGGATTTGTGCGGTTTCATGCGGCAGTACATATCTAAATATATAACGTTATCCATCCAAATGAGGTATTTAAAGCATCGACTGATTGATATTTGCTTCATAGTTTTCAAATTCAAACGCGCAAATACCTTTACATCCGGGGCGGGAATAACAGAAACTTTTTATTTTGACAAGCGTGTGGGAGAGAGGAACTACTGACCATGGAAAACTGCATTTAATCATTCTTTTAACTAACGTTAAATAAATAAAGTTGTAGTGTGATGAGATGTTTATTAAAATTATTATTATCGCTTATTAAAATATTTCATGCATCTTTTTGGAAAATGACCGACTTTTTAATGGGTGGGCCCAGGCCACTGAATTGAAGGGGTGTCAATTGCTGTAAATTCATTAAATGATTGTACTCAATTAGCTTAAGGGCTATGATGAATAATTAGGCTTTGAAAATGAATAATTCCAGGATTTATAAAAACATGAATTTAAAGGTGAAATGTGTAGTTTCTGAGACACTAGTGCAGGGCCGGATTTATGCGTATTATGGGCATGCTCAGTTACAATGAGGAGAATTTTTATAATTTCTTGGACCTGCTTGAACCTGGAGATGAGGTCATGGCAGACGAGGGTTCAGCATCAATGATACGCTCTCCAGTGTTGGTGCTGGACGGATCATTCACAGGCCATCGCACGCCTCAGAGTTCCAAAGGGTCATTCCAAGGATCGAGGAAAACCACATTTGGGATTGTGTTGTGCCACTCACATTAATCAAATCTGGCATAATTGCTATTGTATGGTTAATTATCAGGGACCAATGTTTCTTGAGCAGTGAATGTATATAGACTACAGTACCGGTCAAAAGTCTGGAAACATTATATTTGTAATGGTTTTGAAAGAAGTCTCTTATGCTCATCAAGCCTGCATTTATTTGCTCAAAAATACAGAAAAACAGTTATATTGTGCAATATGAATACAATTTTAAATAATGGTTTTCTATTTTAAAATATTTTCAAATATAATTTATTTCTGTGATGCAAATCTGAATTTTCGTCAGCCATTACTCCAGTCTTCAGTGTCACATGATCCTTCAGAAACACTGTATAATAGCAAGTACAATATACTTAATGTTATAATATGAATAAATGTGTGTATAATGTATCAAATGCAATGTAATATCTGTAAAAAAAAAAATAATAAAAAAAATCTAAAACAAAATATAATTATGCATTCACCATGGTATGTACAATAGCCATCCAGTATATGACTTTCTTTCAGACGAATACAATCAGAGTTGCAGTATATTAATAAATATCTCTAAAAAGCTTTATAATGGCAGTGCACGGAAACCACCAGTTTGAAACTCAAAAACATGCATCCATCCATCCATCCATCCCCCCGTTCTCCACACGGCTCCGGGGGTCAATAAAGGCCTTCTGAAGGGAAGCGTTGCGTTTGTGGAAGAAAATACCCATATTTAACACATTATAAAGTAAAATAACTAGCTTCCGCCAGACCTCTTCCATATTCAACTTACAAAGTGTAACTGATGCGCTTTTATCGTTAGTTGAATATGGAAGGCATAGGATGTAACGTAAGCATTTTGAACTGCAAGAGGCACTACACTTTTTTCCGACATCGAATACGGAAGGCGGTCTGGTGGAAGCTAGATATTTTATTGTCACACTGAATTAAGTTTAGTTTGACAATAATAGATGAATTTTTTCTAGATGATAAAATTTCTGTCATGACAACTTTCAGTGTGTTTGTCATGGTAATGGATATATGACAATGTTGATATGTTCGGTCTTGGTGGAATAGATCTGCTGCTGTTATTGCTGCTGGAAAGCAAGTTTATATTCATAAATAAACAGACATTCAGTATTGCATTCATGAATTACCCATAGCAGATCTATACAGTTGGAGCTTGGGAAGGTGGAGGGTTTCTGAAAGCGCGCTGCAACTACAGCAAATGCTATCAAAGTACTAGAAGGTTGAGCAAGCAAACTCACTGGCTACTGATAGAGCAGGAACCAATCAGCTGATGTGATTACAAGAAGACTGAGTTCAGGACCTATCAGCCATCTAGAGTTTCATGACAGAACCTTGTGTTTTTAGGTAACTATTCCTATAAGCTTCAAGATTGACCTAAATCTTTCTAATACAAGAATAGTGGATAGTGCACCAAATGATTATTATTATTGTCCATTTATAGTCTCATTTAGTGTATGGTAATGTTTTAGACAGGCTTCAATGCATTGAAGTTTGCAACCATGTAGCATTTATGCAACTAAAAACATTTATTCAAAGGGGTCATATAGAGATTTTATATACATATATACATAAACAGTCATAAACAGATTGGGTCACACATAAAGAACTATATAAATAAAGATGACTCGTCTTGACGTTTAAAAACAAAGCAAGCGCGTCTGTGATGACTTGATGATTCTCTCCAGTCTTGTCGTCTCTCAAGTTCTTCTCAGACGTGGACAGGCTCTGAGTCTCTGGTGCTCTCTGAGTTCCTGTCAGGTTGGGGTTGGACTTCAGGCTTCAGTCGAGTCTCGAGTTCGAACCCTCCACCGAGGACAGCAAGTCTGTTATTTCCTATCCAATACAAAGATTAAATGAGCAAGTCAACTCATGAATGTTTTAGAACTGATTTACAACAGAACTGAATTCTGTTTGCATCACTGATTCTGTTATTTCCCTGTTTATTAATGTGAAGAGCATTACAATGAAGACAAATTTGAAAATCTCACTAGAAACAATCCAGAATTGAAGGCAAATGATGATAATCTACTCTGTCTGTTACAGTTCCTCGCACCTGTAATCACTGATCCAGAGAATCTCCTGAACTTCTCCAATCTACATCATTTCTAATCCATTTGTGTTGTAACATCTGCTCTAACGTCGGCCGTTTAGTTGGATCCCGGGTCAGGCACTGGCTAATCAGATCTCTGCATTCTGTGCACATTTTAATAAGGAGAGAGCTGGTTAGTCATGACCATGTGACTTGGCATCTATGAAAACAGCACCTGAAACATGATTAAGGTAATGTAAAATGTTCCATACTTCACTTTTAACTGTGCAGAGCTTTTTGCTTTATGTGTGTGTTTAATGTTCTCAATATTATTCACTCACCTTTGGATAAGCTGGAGTTCTGGAATGTGACTTTGGCTCGTGTGATTTCCACTCTGTCCTGAAAAGGAGGACATGCGTTCACCATCTCATACAGCAACACTCCTAGAGACCAGACATTCGCTGGGACGGCGTGGAATCGAGGGTCTGTCAAGGCTTCAGGTGGGCAGTAATCCAGCACTCCTGTAAGAAAGACATTTGGACATTGTTGAGCTTTTTTTAAAGCATCAAGTAATCAGTAAGTTCACTACATTCACTTCCAAAACGCTCACCACGGTATGTGTCCCTCTCGTATCCATCGCTGCTAAACAGCTGACCACAGCCAAAGTCTATCAGCTTGAGCTCTAACGTGTTTTTCTTCAACAGGAAGTTCTGCGCATGGACGTCATTATGAAAAACACCGTGCTCAATGCAGTGTTGTACTGCCAGCACAGCCTGTGGCATGATGACCCGCGCTGTTGTTTCGTCCAGTTGAGGATGATGAATGATGAAGTCCAGCAAGCTCTCGCAGGGTTCAGGGAACTCCATGACCAGAGTGAATTTTCGAGGATGTTCAAACCACTCGTATAGTTGTATGATGTAGGGGCTGATGGGTTCTTGCCTCATCATCAGCAGCAGCGCCACTTCTGTAACGAGAGGTTTGGGATGCCCAGGCTAGAGAAAAGTAGTAGACAGAAGGTTAGCTGGGCAAATATCTGAAGAAAACGTATAATTTTTAAATGTCCTTTTCTTTGATCTTTTCAGATGTGTTCAACAGAGTCTTTCTGGTCATTTGGTGTTTCTGGGCTTATTTGTCTGTTCCATTTACACCTAATGCTTCCTACAGGTGTATTAACTACAGTAATCTGCACTTAAACAAAGGTTTTGGCCAACTTACAATATCAAGGTAACGATTGTTGTCAGTCTTGCGAATCCGCTTGATGGCAACCTGAAAGAAAAAATCAATAACACTAAAAGTATTCAAGCACAGACCTTGATCCAAGTATTAAACCATCTATTAAATGTTTTAAATATGTTTTGATGCATGCAAGAGCAACACGTTTCTACGGTTCGGTAAGATTTACCTTTTTGGCGTCAAATTTGCGTGTTCCCTCGAACACCCTGCCAAATCCTCCAGATCCAATCATCTCTCCCGCGTTATAGAGAGACTCAAAGGGCTCTGAAAACAAACAGAAAAATATGAGCTTGATAGATCCTTTGTTTCATTTTAAAAGTATCAGCGCTGGTTGTGTCGAGAAAATAATATTAATATGAGAAAGTAACATTAATATTCCCTGAAAACAAACCTTAAGATATTTTTAGTGGAAAACAAGACGACATAACATTGGAGAAATAACGCCTGGCGATTTACCGTTATTTGTCTTGACGGCGGAGTGATCTGGAGCAGGTGACGGTTCAGGATCAGGCTCTGACTCCAGATCTGCTGGAAGGACAAAAGGCTCCACAACATCCACAGCACTACTGTGGAAACAGCAGCCAAAAGGACTCTTCATAGCCTTCCACAGCCTCCGGAAGAAAGAACCAAATCCTTTCCTCTTCCGACATTTTGTAGGTTTTTCTGAAATGAAGAAAAACAATTAGAAACATGTCTGACCTCAAATTAAACAATGATATAATGACATACCTTACATTTTACTGTTAAATTCTTATATCTGTAATGTTACAAATCAAAAGTAGGTCAATTTTACTGAGCAACAGTAAATGTGACCGAACATTAACGTGTTAAAAACTTGAAGCAGTCTTATGCATGAAATAGCAGAATCTCTATCTGTACACTTTACACCGCCAGGCCTTATTTCAGTCTCACCTGTTGAGCTCTTGTTCACAGGTGAAGCCTCCTTCATGGCACCCTGAGCAGTTCGGCCATTTGAAGTCTCTGATGGGCCGACAGGAACTTGACCCGGCAGCGGAGGGCACATCCACTCCTCGAGGCTGTCGGACCTGGACAAACGGCGGTTGCCCTGTTGGTTTGGGCGATCTGATCCATCACCACTCCACCTCCATATGACGCTGTACGAGCCTCTGCTGCTGAGGCTCAACAACTCTCTGCATGACCGCCTCTCTACATTGTCCTCAGAGAGGGACAGACATGATGCAGACATGACGTCCGGTGAAGAATCTGTCTGAGTGGATCTGGAGCGGCCGGAGGCTGGAAGATTTCAAACATCAAAAACTGTTTTTTAATAATATCAATGATCAATGTCAGTGGTCAATACAATTTTTTTTTTTTTTTTTTTTACTTTCAAAGATAAATAATTTATTAACTGAGCCATAACTCCTTTAACAAAAGCCTGTTCTGACCTCTGTCAGAGCGTTTATCAAGTCTTTTAAATGGAGTGGATGGACGTCCATCATCTGGGCTCTGCTGGCTGCCGCTCTGCTGCTTCCTCCTCCACTGATCCTGACCTGTGGACACAAAAACAGAAAACTCTGACGGCAGAGGTGTTAAATATCCAGATATCTCCTGGCTCAGTGTCTGGGTCGGGTCTGGCAGCGGATCCTGATCGCGGTCATCAGAACCGGGTCTCCAAACCTCCTGACCAGCCGTCTGAGAGGAAGCAGCTCTCCTGGATCTGGAGCGGCCTGAGGCTGGAATATTTCAGACATCACATAGTTAAACATGTTTTATTAATAATCAATAATCAACATCAGTGTCTTGGTACTATGGTTACTCAAATTGAAGAGTTTACTTCACATGCAAGGAATCAAATAACAGTTACTTGTGATCACTTAGCTGGGAAAATCGGGGGATCAAATGGGTTCCCTCGCACAAGTTTCTTCACATTAATTTAGTAACTGTACAACATCATACCATAACACACCATGAACAAATGATAAACTAAAGCACTCACCTCCTCTTTCACCCCCGTGAGACATCGACATCCTCTTCAAAACTGCAATAAAAACAATAACTTACTAAATACAATACAAATAAAAAAGAATAAATACAACTCTCCTCAGAAATAATCCTCAAAAAAAAAAAGAAAGAAAAGAAATAAAAAGCTAAAAAACAAAACAATAAAATAACTGAAACTCCAAACTCCTTCTAAAATGAAAAGAACAATAAATTAAAAGTGTCCTCAGAAATAATATGAATTCTTTGGAAATAAATAAAACTGTGTAACAGAAATCTCCTCCGCTATCCTTCTAGAATAAAAGTCTTCTCAGCAATCCTCCGAACAGCTTCAATCTCAAGAAATGCAAAAGTCTCTGAATTCGCTTCGCCTCTCAATCATCAACAGATGCGATCTGGTTCCAGTGTGTTTATATGAGACAGAATTCATAACATGCGTCGGCGTCGCTATAGCAACTAACATTTGAATCTCTCATATGCACGCACACCTGAAGTCACGTGTGTGAGCGCACATCGAATCTAAACAATAATCAATTTATTGAATACTTTTACTAATAATTAATTAATAATAAAAAGGCACTTATAGTCCAATATGGATCCTAGAGTCGTTGATTCGGACTGAAATACTGAACTTTATTATGTTAATAAAATGAAAACTCAAAATGACGTGATTGACTTGACTTTATGGACAGCAAAACACAGTAAATAAAATAAAACTCAACACAGTTACAAGTTACTTATTTAAACAAACAGTTGTGTATTATTTACCCTAATATTGTATTAAAAAAAAAAATAGCAGAGATCTCCCTCCAAACACTTCATTCACGATCTAGAAGCGTGTAGAGATGTTTGACTGACAGTTTGAAGAGCCAATAGAGTTACGAGGTTTAGTCACGAGATCTTTTAGTACTTTTTTATTGGTTAAATATTTCCAACCCCAGAGTAAAGGTTGACCTAATTATTTATGAAGAAAAAAACGACATTACTTCTTTTACTGTCTATGGACATTAGGAGAAAAGAGATTTCTGCACGACAGCAACGATATGGATCAAAGTTTAGAATCTTTTAACAATAAATGTTTGTACTTATCTTTGCATGTCTTCTGCAATATTACTCTGAGACGATCGAAAGGTTTCTGGTTAAACACGATGATCTCATCATCATAAACGATCTCTGCTTTTTGGGATTTGTGCGGTTTCATGCGGCAGTACATATCTAAATATATAACGTTATCCATCCAAATGAGGTATTTAAAGCATCGACTGATTGATATTTGCTTCATAGTTTTCAAATTCAAACGCGCAAATACCTTTACATCCGGGGCGGGAATAACAGAAACTTTTTATTTTGACAAGCTGTGGGAGAGAGGAACTACTGACCATGGAAAACTGCATTTAATCATTCTTTTAACTAACGTTAAATAAATAAAGTTGTAGTGTGATGAGATGTTTATTAAAATTATTATTATCGCTTATTAAAATATTTCATGCATCTTTTTGGAAAATGACCGACTTTTTAATGGGTGGGCCCAGGCCACTGAATTGAAGGGGTGTCAATTGCTGTAAATTCATTAAATGATTGTACTCAATTAGCTTAAGGGCTATGATGAATAATTAGGCTTTGAAAATGAATAATTCCAGGATTTATAAAAACATGAATTTAAAGGTGAAATGTGTAGTTTCTGAGACACTAGTGCAGGGCCGGATTTATGCGTATTATGGGCATGCTCAGTTACAATGAGGAGAATTTTTATAATTTCTTGGACCTGCTTGAACCTGGAGATGAGGTCATGGCAGACGAGGGTTCAGCATCAATGATACGCTCTCCAGTGTTGGTGCTGGACGGATCATTCACAGGCCATCGCACGCCTCAGAGTTCCAAAGGGTCATTCCAAGGGTCGAGGAAAACCACATTTGGGATTGTGTTGTGCCACTCACATTAATCAAATCTGGCATAATTGCTATTGTATGGTTAATTATCAGGGACCAATGTTTCTTGAGCAGTGAATGTATATAGACTACAGTACCGGTCAAAAGTCTGGAAACATTATATTTGTAATGGTTTTGAAAGAAGTCTCTTATGCTCATCAAGCCTGCATTTATTTGCTCAAAAATACAGAAAAACAGTTATATTGTGCAATATGAATACAATTTTAAATAATGGTTTTCTATTTTAAAATATTTTCAAATATAATTTATTTCTGTGATGCAAATCTGAATTTTCGTCAGCCATTACTCCAGTCTTCAGTGTCACATGATCCTTCAGAAACACTGTATAATAGCAAGTACAATATACTTAATGTTATAATATGAATAAATGTGTGTATAATGTATCAAATGCAATGTAATATCTGTAAAAAAAAATTAATAAAAAAATCTAAAACAAAATATAATTATGCATTCACCATGGTATGTACAATAGCCATCCAGTATATGACTTTCTTTCAGACGAATACAATCAGAGTTGCAGTATATTAATAAATATCTCTAAAAAGCTTTATAATGGCAGTGCACGGAAACCACCAGTTTGAAACTCAAAAACATGCATCCATCCATCCATCCATCCATCCATCCCCCCGTTCTCCACACGGCTCCGGGGGGGTCAATAAAGGCCTTCTGAAGGGAAGCGTTGCGTTTGTGGAAGAAAATACCCATATTTAACACATTATAAAGTAAAATAACTAGCTTCCGCCAGACCTCTTCCATATTCAACTTACAAACAAAATGTAACTGATGCGCTTTTATCGTTAGTTGAATATGGAAGGCATAGGATGTAACGTAATCATTTTGAACTGCAAGAGGCACTACACTTTTTTCCGACATCGAATACGGAATGCGGTCTGGTGGAAGCTAGATATTTTATTGTCACACTGAATTAAGTTTAGTTTGACAATAATAGATGGATTTTTTCTAGATGATAAAATTTCTGTCATGACAACTTTCAGTGTGTTTGTCATGGTAATGGATATATGACAATGTTGATATGTTCGGTCTTGGTGGAATAGATCTGCTGCTGTTATTGCTGCTGGAAAGCAAGTTTATATTCATAAATAAACAGACATTCAGTATTGCATTCATGAATTACCCATAGCAGATCTATACAGTTGGAGCTTGGGAAGGTGGAGGGTTTCTGAAAGCGCGCTGCAACTACAGCAAATGCTATCAAAGTACTAGAAGGTTGAGCAAGCAAACTCACTGGCTACTGATAGAGCAGGAACCAATCAGCTGATGTGATTACAAGAAGACTGAGTTCAGGACCTATCAGCCATCTAGAGTTTCATGACAGAACCTTGTGTTTTTAGGTAACTATTCCTATAAGCTTCAAGATTGACCTAAATCTTTCTAATACAAGAATAGTGGATAGTGCACCAAATGATTATTATTATTGTCCATTTATAGTCTCATTTAGTGTATGGGAATGTTTTAGACAGGCTTCAATGCATTGAAGTTTGCAACCATGTAGCATTTATGCAACTAAAAACATTTATTCAAAGGGGTCATATAGAGATTTTATATACATATATACATAAACAGTCATAAACAGATTGGGTCACACATAAAGAACTATATAAATAAAGATGACTCGTCTTGACGTTTAAAAACAAAGCAAGCGCGTCTGTGATGACTTGATGATTCTCTCAAGTCTTGTCGTCTCTCAAGTTCTTCTCAGACGTGGACAGGCTCTGAGTCTCTGGTGCGGCGGCTCTGAGTTCCTGTCAGGTTGGGGTTGGACTTCAGGCTTCAGTCGAGTCTCGAGTTCGAACCCTCCACCGAGGACAGCAAGTCTGTTATTTCCTATCCAATACAAAGATTAAATGAGCAAGTCAACTCATGAATGTTTTAGAACTGATTTACAACAGAACTGAATTCTGTTTGCATCACTGATTCTGTTATTTCCCTGTTTATTAATGTGAAGAGCATTACAATGAAGACAAATTTGAAAATCTCACTAGAAACAATCCAGAATTGAAGGCAAATGATGATAATCTACTCTGTCTGTTACAGTTCCTCGCACCTGTAATCACTGATCCAGAGAATCTCCTGAACTTCTCCAATCTACATCATTTCTAATCCATTTGTGTTGTAACATCTGCTCTAACGTCGGCCGTTTAGTTGGATCCCGGGTCAGGCACTGGCTAATCAGATCTCTGCATTCTGTGCACATTTTAATAAGGAGAGAGCTGGTTAGTCATGACCATGTGACTTGGCATCTATGAAAACAGCACCTGAAACATGATTAAGGTAATGTAAAATGTTCCATACTTCACCTTTAACTGTGCAGAGCTTTTTGCTTTATGTGTGTGTTTAATGTTCTCAATATTATTTACTCACCTTTGGATAAGCTGGAGTTCTGGAATGTGACTTTGGCTCGTGTGATTTCCACTCTGTCCTGAAAAGGAGGACATGCGTTCACCATCTCATACAGCAACACTCCTAGAGACCAGACATTCGCTGGGACGGCGTGGAATCGAGGGTCTGTCAAGGCTTCAGGTGGGCAGTAATCCAGCACTCCTGGAAGAAAGACATTTGGACATTGTTGAGCTTTTTTTAAAGCATCAAGTAATCAGTAAGTTCACTACATTCACTTCCAAAACGCTCACCACGGTATGTGTCCCTCTCGTATCCATCGCTGCTAAACAGCTGACCGCAGCCAAAGTCTATCAGCTTGAGCTCTAACGTGTTTTTCTTCAACAGGAAGTTCTGCGCATGGACGTCATTATGAAAAACACCGTGCTCAATGCAGTGTTGTACTGCCAGCACAGCCTGTGGCATGATGACCCGCGCTGTTGTTTCGTCCAGTTGAGGATGATGAATGATGAAGTCCAGCAAGCTCTCGCAGGGTTCAGGGAACTCCATGACCAGAGTGAATTTTCGAGGATGTTCAAACCACTCGTATAGTTGTATGATGTAGGGGCTGATGGGTTCTTGCCTCATCATCAGCAGCAGCGCCACTTCTGTAACGAGAGGTTTGGGATGCCCAGGCTAGAGAAAAGTAGTAGACAGAAGGTTAGCTGGGCAAATATCTGAAGAAAACGTATAATTTTTAAATGTCCTTTTCTTTGATCTTTTCAGATGTGTTCAACAGAGTCTTTCTGGTCATTTGGTGTTTCTGGGCTTATTTGTCTGTTCCATTTACACCTAATGCTTCCTACAGGTGTATTAACTACAGTAATCTGCACTTAAACAAAGGTTTTGGCCAACTTACAATATCAAGGTAACGATTGTTGTCAGTCTTGCGAATCCGCTTGATGGCAACCTGAAAGAAAAAATCAATAACACTAAAAGTATTCAAGCACAGACCTTGATCCAAGTATTAAACCATCTATTAAATGTTTTAAATATGTTTTGATGCATGCAAGAGCAACACGTTTCTACGGTTCGGTAAGATTTACCTTTTTGGCGTCAAATTTGCGTTCCCTCGAACACCCTGCCAAATCCTCCAGATCCAATCATCTCTCCCGCGTTATAGAGAGACTCAAAGGGCTCTGAAAACAAACAGAAAAATATGAGCTTGATAGATCCTTTGTTTCATTTTAAAAGTATCAGCGCTGGTTGTGTCGAGAAAATAATATTAATATGAGAAAGTAACATTAATATTCCCTGAAAACAAACCTTAAGATATTTTTAGTGGAAAACAAGACGACATAACATTGGAGAAATAACGCCTGGCGATTTACCGTTATTTGTCTTGACGGCGGAGTGATCTGGAGCAGGTGACGGTTCAGGATCAGGCTCTGACTCCAGATCTGCTGGAAGGACAAAAGGCTCCACAACATCCACAGCACTACTGTGGAAACAGCAGCCAAAAGGACTCTTCATAGCCTTCCACAGCCTCCGGAAGAAAGAACCAAATCCTTTCCTCTTCCGACATTTTGTAGGTTTTTCTGAAATGAAGAAAAACAATTAGAAACATGTCTGACCTCAAATTAAACAATGATATAATGACATACCTTACATTTTACTGTTAAATTCTTATATCTGTAATGTTACAAATCAAAAGTAGGTCAATTTTGCTGAGCAACAGTAAATGTGACCGAACATTAACGTGTTAAAAACTTGAAGCAGTCTTATGCATGAAATAGCAGAATCTCTATCTGTACACTTTACACCGCCAGGCCTTATTTCAGTCTCACCTGTTGAGCTCTTGTTCACAGGTGAAGCCTCCTTCATGGCACCCTGAGCAGTTCGGCCATTTGAAGTCTCTGATGGGCCGACAGGAACTTGACCCGGCAGCGGAGGGCACATCCACTCCTCGAGGCTGTCGGACCTGGACAAACGGCGGTTGCCCTGTTGGTTTGGGCGATCTGATCCATCACCACTCCACCTCCATATGACGCTGTACGAGCCTCTGCTGCTGAGGCTCAACGACTCTCTGCATGACCGCCTCTCTACATTGTCCTCAGAGAGGGACAGACATGATGCAGACATGACGTCCGGTGAAGAATCTGTCTGAGTGGATCTGGAGCGGCCGGAGGCTGGAAGATTTCAAACATCAAAAACTGTTTTTTAATAATATCAATGATCAATGTCAGTGGTCAATACAATTTTTTTTTTTTTTTAACTTTCAAAGATAAATAATTTATTAACTGAGCCATAACTCCTTTAACAAAAGCCTGTTCTGACCTCTGTCAGAGCGTTTATCAAGTCTTTTAAATGGAGTGGATGGACGTCCATCATCTGGGCTCTGCTGGCTGCCGCTCTGCTGCTTCCTCCTCCACTGATCCTGACCTGTGGACACAAAAACAGAAAACTCTGACAGCAGAGGTGTTAAATATCCAGATATCTCCTGGCTCAGTGTCTGGGTCGGGTCTGGCAGCGGATCCTGATCGCGGTCATCAGAACCGGGTCTCCAAACCTCCTGACCAGCCGTCTGAGAGGAAGCAGCTCTCCTGGATCTGGAGCGGCCTGAGGCTGGAATATTTCAGACATCACATAGTTAAACATGTTTTATTAATAATCAATAATCAACATCAGTGTCTTGGTACTATGGTTACTCAAATTGAAGAGTTTACTTCACATGCAAGGAATCAAATAACAGTTACTTGTGATCACTTAGCTGGGAAAATCGGGGGATCAAATGGGTTCCCTCGCACAAGTTTCTTCACATTAATTTAGTAACTGTACAACATCATACCATAACACACCATGAACAAATGATAAACTAAAGCACTCACCTTCTCTTTCACCCCCGTGAGACATCGACATCCTCTTCAAAACTGCAATAAAAACAATAACTTACTAAATACAATACAAATAAAAAAGAATAAAATACAACTCTCCTCAGAAATAATCCTCAAAAAAAAAAGAAAGAAAGAAAAGAAATAAAAAGCTAAAAAACAAAACAATAAAATAACTGAAACTCCAAACTCCTTCTAAAATGAAAAGAACAATAAATTAAAAGTATCCTCAGAAATAATATGAATTCTTTGGAAATAAATAAAACTGTGTAACAGAAATCTCCTCCGCTATCCTTCTAGAATAAAAGTCTTCTCAGCAATCCTCCGAACAGCTTCAATCTCAAGAAATGCAAAAGTCTCTGAATTCGCTTCGCCTCTCAATCATCAACAGATGCGATCTGGTTCCAGTGTGTTTATATGAGACAGAATTCATAACATGCGTCGGCGTCGCTATAGCAACTAACATTTGAATCTCTCATACGCACGCACACCAGAAGTCACGTGTGTGAGCGCGTGAGCGCACATCGAATCTAAACAATAATCAATTTATTGAATACTTTTACTAATAATTAATAAATAATAAAAGGCACTTATAGTCTAATATGGATCCTAGAGTCGTTGATTCGGACTGAAATACTGAACTTTATTATGTTAATAAAATGAAAACTCAAAATGACGT
The DNA here is from genome assembly GCF_024489055.1 of Chanodichthys erythropterus. NCBI lineage: Eukaryota > Metazoa > Chordata > Actinopteri > Cypriniformes > Xenocyprididae > Chanodichthys > Chanodichthys erythropterus. The sequence goes on from NC_090234.1 coordinate 8,975,177, forward strand.
GATTGACTTGACTTTATGGACAGCAAAACACAGTAAATAAAATAAAACTCAACACAGTTACAAGTTACTTATTTAAACAAACAGTTGTGTATTATTTACCCTAATATTGTATTAAACAAAAAAAAATAGCAGAGATCTCCCTCCAAACACTTCATTCACGATCTAGAAGCGTGTAGAGATGTTTGACTGACAGTTTGAAGAGCCAATGGAGTTACGAGGTTTAGTCACGAGATCTTTTAGTACTTTTTTATTGGTTAAATATTTCAAACCCCAGAGTAAAGGTTGACCTAATTATTTATGAAGAAAAAAACGACATTACTTCTTTTACTGTCTATGGACATTAGGAGAAAAGAGATTTCTGCACGACAGCAACGATATGGATCAAAGTTTAGAATCTTTTAACAATAAATGTTTGTACTTATCTTTGCATGTCTTCTGCAATATTACTCTGAGACGATCGAAAGGTTTCTGGTTAAACACGATGATCTCATCATCATAAACGATCTCTGCTTTTTGGGAGTTGTGCGGTTTCATGCGGCAGTACATATCTAAATATATATAACGTTATCCATCCAAATGAGGTATTTAAAGCATCGACTGATTGATATTTGCTTCATAGTTTTCAAATTCAAACGCGCAAATACCTTTACATCCGGGGCGGGAATAACAGAAACTTTTTATTTTGACAAGCGTGTGGGAGAGAGGAACTACTGACCATGGAAAACTGCATTTAATCATTCTTTTAACTAACGTTAAATAAATAAAGTTGTAGTGTGATGAGATGTTTATTAAAATTATTATTATCGCTTATTAAAATATTTCATGCATCTTTTTGGAAAATGACCGACTTTTTAATGGGTGGGCCCAGGCCACTGAATTGAAGGGGTGTCAATTGCTGTAAATTCATTAAATGATTGTACTCAATTAGCTTAAGGGCTATGATGAATAATTAGGCTTTGAAAATGAATAATTCCAGGATTTATAAAAACATGAATTTAAAGGTGAAATGTGTAGTTTCTGAGACACTAGTGCAGGGCCGGATTTATGCGTATTATGGGCATGCTCAGTTACAATGAGGAGAATTTTTATAATTTCTTGGACCTGCTTGAACCTGGAGATGAGGTCATGGCAGACGAGGGTTCAGCATCAATGATACGCTCTCCAGTGTTGGTGCTGGACGGATCATTCACAGGCCATCGCACGCCTCAGAGTTCCAAAGGGTCATTCCAAGGGTCGAGGAAAACCACATTTGGGATTGTGTTGTGCCACTCACATTAATCAAATCTGGCATAATTGCTATTGTATGGTTAATTATCAGGGACCAATGTTTCTTGAGCAGTGAATGTATATAGACTACAGTACCGGTCAAAAGTCTGGAAACATTATATTTGTAATGGTTTTGAAAGAAGTCTCTTATGCTCATCAAGCCTGCATTTATTTGCTCAAAAATACAGAAAAACAGTTATATTGTGCAATATGAATACAATTTTAAATAATGGTTTTCTATTTTAAAATATTTTCAAATATAATTTATTTCTGTGATGCAAATCTGAATTTTCGTCAGCCATTACTCCAGTCTTCAGTGTCACATGATCCTTCAGAAACACTGTATAATAGCAAGTACAATATACTTAATGTTATAATATGAATAAATGTGTGTATAATGTATCAAATGCAATGTAATATCTGTAAAAAAAAAAATAATAAAAAAAATCTAAAACAAAATATAATTATGCATTCACCATGGTATGTACAATAGCCATCCAGTATATGACTTTCTTTCAGACGAATACAATCAGAGTTGCAGTATATTAATAAATATCTCTAAAAAGCTTTATAATGGCAGTGCACGGAAACCACCAGTTTGAAACTCAAAAACATGCATCCATCCATCCATCCATCCCCCCGTTCTCCACACGGCTCCGGGGGGGTCAATAAAGGCCTTCTGAAGGGAAGCGTTGCGTTTGTGGAAGAAAATACCCATATTTAACACATTATAAAGTAAAATAACTAGCTTCCGCCAGACCTCTTCCATATTCAACTTACAAAGTGTAACTGATGCGCTTTTATCGTTAGTTGAATATGGAAGGCATAGGATGTAACGTAAGCATTTTGAACTGCAAGAGGCACTACACTTTTTTCCGACATCGAATACGGAAGGCGGTCTGGTGGAAGCTAGATATTTTATTGTCACACTGAATTAAGTTTAGTTTGACAATAATAGATGAATTTTTTCTAGATGATAAAATTTCTGTCATGACAACTTTCAGTGTGTTTGTCATGGTAATGGATATATGACAATGTTGATATGTTCGGTCTTGGTGGAATAGATCTGCTGCTGTTATTGCTGCTGGAAAGCAAGTTTATATTCATAAATAAACAGACATTCAGTATTGCATTCATGAATTACCCATAGCAGATCTATACAGTTGGAGCTTGGGAAGGTGGAGGGTTTCTGAAAGCGCGCTGCAACTACAGCAAATGCTATCAAAGTACTAGAAGGTTGAGCAAGCAAACTCACTGGCTACTGATAGAGCAGGAACCAATCAGCTGATGTGATTACAAGAAGACTGAGTTCAGGACCTATCAGCCATCTAGAGTTTCATGACAGAACCTTGTGTTTTTAGGTAACTATTCCTATAAGCTTCAAGATTGACCTAAATCTTTCTAATACAAGAATAGTGGATAGTGCACCAAATGATTATTATTATTGTCCATTTATAGTCTCATTTAGTGTATGGTAATGTTTTAGACAGGCTTCAATGCATTGAAGTTTGCAACCATGTAGCATTTATGCAACTAAAAACATTTATTCAAAGGGGTCATATAGAGATTTTATATACATATATACATAAACAGTCATAAACAGATTGGGTCACACATAAAGAACTATATAAATAAAGATGACTCGTCTTGACGTTTAAAAACAAAGCAAGCGCGTCTGTGATGACTTGATGATTCTCTCCAGTCTTGTCGTCTCTCAAGTTCTTCTCAGACGTGGACAGGCTCTGAGTCTCTGGTGCTCTCTGAGTTCCTGTCAGGTTGGGGTTGGACTTCAGGCTTCAGTCGAGTCTCGAGTTCGAACCCTCCACCGAGGACAGCAAGTCTGTTATTTCCTATCCAATACAAAGATTAAATGAGCAAGTCAACTCATGAATGTTTTAGAACTGATTTACAACAGAACTGAATTCTGTTTGCATCACTGATTCTGTTATTTCCCTGTTTATTAATGTGAAGAGCATTACAATGAAGACAAATTTGAAAATCTCACTAGAAACAATCCAGAATTGAAGGCAAATGATGATAATCTACTCTGTCTGTTACAGTTCCTCGCACCTGTAATCACTGATCCAGAGAATCTCCTGAACTTCTCCAATCTACATCATTTCTAATCCATTTGTGTTGTAACATCTGCTCTAACGTCGGCCGTTTAGTTGGATCCCGGGTCAGGCACTGGCTAATCAGATCTCTGCATTCTGTGCACATTTTAATAAGGAGAGAGCTGGTTAGTCATGACCATGTGACTTGGCATCTATGAAAACAGCACCTGAAACATGATTAAGGTAATGTAAAATGTTCCATACTTCACTTTTAACTGTGCAGAGCTTTTTGCTTTATGTGTGTGTTTAATGTTCTCAATATTATTCACTCACCTTTGGATAAGCTGGAGTTCTGAAATGTGACTTTGGCTCGTGTGATTTCCACTCTGTCCTGAAAAGGAGGACATGCGTTCACCATCTCATACAGCAACACTCCTAGAGACCAGACATTCGCTGGGACGGCGTGGAATCGAGGGTCTGTCAAGGCTTCAGGTGGGCAGTAATCCAGCACTCCTGTAAGAAAGACATTTGGACATTGTTGAGCTTTTTTTAAAGCATCAAGTAATCAGTAAGTTCACTACATTCACTTCCAAAACGCTCACCACGGTATGTGTCCCTCTCGTATCCATCGCTGCTAAACAGCTGACCGCAGCCAAAGTCTATCAGCTTGAGCTCTAACGTGTTTTTCTTCAACAGGAAGTTCTGCGCATGGACGTCATTATGAAAAACACCGTGCTCAATGCAGTGTTGTACTGCCAGCACAGCCTGTGGCATGATGACCCGCGCTGTTGTTTCGTCCAGTTGAGGATGATGAATGATGAAGTCCAGCAAGCTCTCGCAGGGTTCAGGGAACTCCATGACCAGAGTGAATTTTCGAGGATGTTCAAACCACTCGTATAGTTGTATGATGTAGGGGCTGATGGGTTCTTGCCTCATCATCAGCAGCAGCGCCACTTCTGTAACGAGAGGTTTGGGATGCCCAGGCTAGAGAAAAGTAGTAGACAGAAGGTTAGCTGGGCAAATATCTGAAGAAAACGTATAATTTTTAAATGTCCTTTTCTTTGATCTTTTCAGATGTGTTCAACAGAGTCTTTCTGGTCATTTGGTGTTTCTGGGCTTATTTGTCTGTTCCATTTACACCTAATGCTTCCTACAGGTGTATTAACTACAGTAATCTGCACTTAAACAAAGGTTTTGGCCAACTTACAATATCAAGGTAACGATTGTTGTCAGTCTTGCGAATCCGCTTGATGGCAACCTGAAAGAAAAAATCAATAACACTAAAAGTATTCAAGCACAGACCTTGATCCAAGTATTAAACCATCTATTAAATGTTTTAAATATGTTTTGATGCATGCAAGAGCAACACGTTTCTACGGTTCGGTAAGATTTACCTTTTTGGCGTCAAATTTGCGTGTTCCCTCGAACACCCTGCCAAATCCTCCAGATCCAATCATCTCTCCCGCGTTATAGAGAGACTCAAAGGGCTCTGAAAACAAACAGAAAAATATGAGCTTGATAGATCCTTTGTTTCATTTTAAAAGTATCAGCGCTGGTTGTGTCGAGAAAATAATATTAATATGGGAAAGTAACATTAATATTCCCTGAAAACAAACCTTAAGATATTTTTAGTGGAAAACAAGACGACATAACATTGGAGAAATAACGCCTGGCGATTTACCGTTATTTGTCTTGACGGCGGAGTGATCTGGAGCAGGTGACAGTTCAGGATCAGGCTCTGACTCCAGATCTGCTGGAAGGACAAAAGGCTCCACAACATCCACAGCACTACTGTGGAAACAGCAGCCAAAAGGACTCTTCATAGCCTTCCACAGCCTCCGGAAGAAAGAACCAAATCCTTTCCTCTTCCGACATTTTGTAGGTTTTTCTGAAATGAAGAAAAACAATTAGAAACATGTCTGACCTCAAATTAAACAATGATATAATGACATACCTTACATTTTACTGTTAAATTCTTATATCTGTAATGTTACAAATCAAAAGTAGGTCAATTTTGCTGAGCAACAGTAAATGTGACCGAACATTAACGTGTTAAAAACTTGAAGCAGTCTTATGCATGAAATAGCAGAATCTCTATCTGTACACTTTACACCGCCAGGCCTTATTTCAGTCTCACCTGTTGAGCTCTTGTTCACAGGTGAAGCCTCCTTCATGGCACCCTGAGCAGTTCGGCCATTTGAAGTCTCTGATGGGCCGACAGGAACTTGACCCGGCAGCGGAGGGCACATCCACTCCTCGAGGCTGTCGGACCTGGACAAACGGCGGTTGCCCTGTTGGTTTGGGCGATCTGATCCATCACCACTCCACCTCCATATGACGCTGTACGAGCCTCTGCTGCTGAGGCTCAACAACTCTCTGCATGACCGCCTCTCTACATTGTCCTCAGAGAGGGACAGACATGATGCAGACATGACGTCCGGTGAAGAATCTGTCTGAGTGGATCTGGAGCGGCCGGAGGCTGGAAGATTTCAAACATCAAAAACTGTTTTTTAATAATATCAATGATCAATGTCAGTGGTCAATACAATTTTTTTTTTTTTTTTAACTTTCAAAGATAAATAATTTATTAACTGAGCCATAACTCCTTTAACAAAAGCCTGTTCTGACCTCTGTCAGAGCGTTTATCAAGTCTTTTAAATGGAGTGGATGGACGTCCATCATCTGGGCTCTGCTGGCTGCCGCTCTGCTGCTTCTTCCTCCACTGATCCTGACCTGTGGACACAAAAACAGAAAACTCTGACGGCAGAGGTGTTAAATATCCAGATATCTCCTGGCTCAGTGTCTGGGTCGGGTCTGGCAGCGGATCCTGATCGCGGTCATCAGAACCGGGTCTCCAAACCTCCTGACCAGCCGTCTGAGAGGAAGCAGCTCTCCTGGATCTGGAGCGGCCTGAGGCTGGAATATTTCAGACATCACATAGTTAAACATGTTTTATTAATAATCAATAATCAACATCAGTGTCTTGGTACTATGGTTACTCAAATTGAAGAGTTTACTTCACATGCAAGGAATCAAATAACAGTTACTTGTGATCACTTAGCTGGGAAAATCGGGGGATCAAATGGGTTCCCTCGCACAAGTTTCTTCACATTAATTTAGTAACTGTACAACATCATACCATAACACACCATGAACAAATGATAAACTAAAGCACTCACCTTCTCTTTCACCCCCGTGAGACATCGACATCCTCTTCAAAACTGCAATAAAAACAATAACTTACTAAATACAATACAAATAAAAAAGAATAAAATACAACTCTCCTCAGAAATAATCCTCAAAAAAAAAGAAAGAAAGAAAAGAAATAAAAAGCTAAAAAACAAAACAATAAAATAACTGAAACTCCAAACTCCTTCTAAAATGAAAAGAACAATAAATTAAAAGTGTCCTCAGAAATAATATGAATTCTTTGGAAATAAATAAAACTGTGTAACAGAAATCTCCTCCGCTATCCTTCTAGAATAAAAGTCTTCTCAGCAATCCTCCGAACAGCTTCAATCTCAAGAAATGCAAAAGTCTCTGAATTCGCTTCGCCTCTCAATCATCAACAGATGCGATCTGGTTCCAGTGTGTTTATATGAGACAGAATTCATAACATGCGTCGCTATAGCAACTAAAATTTGAATCGCTCATGATATGCATGCAAACAAGAAGTCACGTGTGTGAGCAGAGCGTTTGAGCGCACATCGAATCTAAACAATAATCAATTTATTGAATACTTTTACTAACTTAATTTTGACGTTTTATTTAATACATATGAGATTTATTCTTTCTAAATTATTCGTATTATTATCCGTGGAATTATGTGTCCAAATCCGTCATTATCATAATTGAATAATAAAAGACACTTATAGTCTAATGGATCCCAGAGTCGTTGCTTTTATCCAAAAAGGCACAAGGGAGGATAAATCGGACATCATTATATTATAAACTCCAGATGAATAAAATTTGCCCTTTTCCGCATATATAACCATCAAGGCCAATCAGCTTTCAGTATCACTATTGCGTCATCAAAGCGGTTTGTAGCAATCGATGTGAGGTTCAGGTATTGACGTCTGTTTAAAAATATGCAGGTTGTGCCAGAGTTTATACTGGATTCACGTGCTCTCGGAATTATCGTAAATACGAGTTTCTTAGGTAACAATTGCACCTGAGCCCCCCCCCCCCCCCCCCCCATTTAGAAACTTGAATGCAATGAGCTCATAATCACTTCAGAAGTGGGAATTGGTCAAATTTCCATAGCACGTGAAAGCAGCATAAATCATATTGTTTACACATTGGACGCCTTGTAGATGTTGTTGGCCTATGTTAATATTGCAGTTTGGAAGCTTTCATTTTGATTGTCAGTTTTATAAACTTAAAGCAATAACCCAGGATTTCCCAGGAAAAAATCTGGTTTTCATCTGGAGAAGGTTCATTACATTAAAAGAGCAGAGATGACCAAGTAATTTAATGACCTAGTAATGGAGGTCTACAAACCATTGATTTTGATTTAAAAAATGGCTAGGCCTACCCTGAAAATTAAGTGGTTAAAATCTTTTCTAAACAACAACTTTTGGTTTCATATTCCCAGATGAATTAAGAAAATTTCACTCCCCCACGTCTCCTGATCAAGTTATCCCAGATTCACCAACAAGTCATGTTATACTGGAAGTTCTTACAATTATAATTTCACACCACATAAGACTCCATATGGAATAATATATCACAATAAAAATAAATCACTATAAGGACTGGATGGAGAAAGGTCAGTTGGTGCTTCATTTACTCAATAGCAGTGGGTGTTTTATATCATAGGCCTACAATAATTTCTGTCTTAAATATAATATAACCTGTTTTTGGAACATATTCAATGATCAAAGCTATCCCTAACTCTATTATATTGTATCTAATTAAAGAATTTCTTTCAAATTCTACTTGTGCCTCCCATTACCCTTTTAATTTAAGGTTGCAGTTTCAAAGAAACTAAATTTCCAAACAAAACAACTAGAAATATGTTTGATAACATATTGTTCCATATTGTGATAGAAACTTGATTTCACAGATTTTCTCCAAAAAAAATTAAAAAAAATAAATACAGGATATACGAACAAAATAAAAATCCTACTAACTCCTAAAAGCTAAGGAAATTGATTTGTTTATCCATCCAGTGAATTTGAAAAAGATTTGAAATTGAACTATATGTTGTGATAATACTGAAACTATTGGTCATTTATTTTTCCATTGCTTTATGGATTGATATTCATGACTGGTTCTTCACTTTGGAGTCTGTTGTTATGAACAGCAACAAAGATGATTTTCTGGTTAATAGGCTAATATCCTTATTCTGAGAATACACAAATTCCAAAAAAACATTATATATATATATATATATATATATATATATATATATATATATATATATATATATATATATATATATATATATATATATATATATGGTGAATTCAGGTGAATTTTCCAATTCATCTCAATGGCAAAAAGTGCGCGCCCGTGTGTGTGTGTGTGTGTGTGTGTGTGTGTGTGTGTGTGTGTGTGTGTGTGTGTGTGTGTGTGTGTGTGTGTGAAAAAGTTAAGTCTTTTTTTCAAGCTTCATGTCATTGCATGGTGATGGACACTAGATGGTGATACTGTACAACAGAAGAGATTGAAACAACCAGTGCAAGACAATGATTTTCATAAACGTTTGAATATATAGAAACATATCTATGAACATTTCTTCTAATGAACATCTAGCCTACAATTTATATGACTATATCAGGGAATATGTATACGTCCATTAAAGCAATGAATGCTTGTTTCAGTACTTGGATTTTAATCAGTTGTCATTTACATTCTACAAACAAGACATGGCATTTATATATTTATTTGTCCATAGGCTATATATTGATTTCAATTTGGTCTTTTGAATGATAGTATAATCGCCTGCTCTCTAGTGGAAACCACATAAGGAAATGCTAAAGAAACATCACAGTGTTTGTTTTACAAAAACCTTTCTCTGCAAAAACCAAAAATAATTAATAATGACACTGATTATAAATAAAATTATTATATTATATTATATTATATTATATTATATTATATTATATTATATTATATTATATTATATTATATTATATTATATTATATTTTATATTATGATCACTGCCTGATGAAGAATCTGTCTGTAAATGTAAAAATAGTTCAAGAGCATAGAAAACTCCTAAACACAATATTGTTTCTCCTTAAATAAAATTCTGTCATTACATACGTTAGTGAAATGTTCTGTTATGATAAAAAAGAAAAAGTTGGAAATATGTGTTTCATTGGACAGTGTTATGTTATGTTATGTTATGTTATATAAAACTATTTTTTTAAAAGAGTTTTTAAAACTTTTTTCTTTTTTTCCTTTTTTCAATTTTATTATATAAAATAATGTCAGTCTGATCCTGTTCACATTTTATGGTTCCAACTGTATTGACATTTTCATTCTGGTTCTAAAAGTTCATCTGGACTGATAGCTGTATAATATGATTAATACAATCAGATAAAAAGATTACAAACCCCAATGGCTATATCATGCTATTTGTCCAATTGAATAACTGCTGGGATTTTGTTAGCGGCAGTGTGTAAAGAAAACTCAGCAGTTTTTTCTTTTTCTTTTTTTGCTTGCACAATCACAACTGCAATCTTCAGAGAGTTTGTGCTTTGTAAGGATGAAACTACATCCTATTAATCCTTCAAGAGGACAATAAACACCTCTGTTCCAGAGGTTACTTTTAAATTTAAAAAATGAAAAATGAAAAAGAAAGATTTGCTGCAAAAGATGAATGTGCACAGTTCTGAAAAAGCTGGCCGGTTGTTTTTTAGGCCAATTATAACAATGAATTGACCCATACTGTGATGTAAAGTATACATTACATGTGTAATACGTAATAACATTATCTCAAGGCATTGATATAAAACCAAGTAGGAAGCAGAAAAGGTCAAAAATAAATTTGCTCATCTTTAACCATGAATTACATCAGTGATTCAGCTTTTAAAAGATCACATCAGTGGTTTAATAAACTTTCACAACCTGACCGCTTCGGAAACGAGTGAATAGAGCTCTTTGTTCCCTGGTCCCGGTCTTTAATATTTTGGCTTGAACCACCGGGTCCCGATGTGGTTCATCAGCTCGGCAGACTGCAGTGTACCTGGAAGAGTCTTTCACTGCCTCAGGAAACACTTGCACTCAATAGGAGCCACCCCAGCCCCAGCTGGCCCGTCTAATTTACCGCCACTGGTGACACTCTTCCTCTGAACCGTGAATATTTGGAGGGCTAGACTTCCCAAATACTTCTTTATTTTGCTGCCTCATTAGATGAACAGAGCTCCAGGGATGAACTCACTCTCAGTAAGGAGTGAGTTTAGTGGTGGATCATTTAGTAAATGTCACTCAGGTGACGGTTTTCCCACAAAGCTCAAAAGTGTTTTCTAGAAATCACTTTTAAGGAAATAAAAAATGAGATTTTAAACTGAAGTGACGAAGAGTGATGGTTCAACCTTAATAATTTGGTTACGATAGCATGTAAAATGATATTTATGTGTAATTGATGTGAAATACTTTTGGGAAGATGTCCTGTGACAGGCTTAACCTGACATGTACAAACTGCATTTTTCTGATTATTTTGCATGAAGTAACCCTAAAAGTGTGCTTATTGAATTCAAGCTTGTACTTAAAATCTTAAAAGTATTTAAGCATATTTTAGTCTATTATAACTGTTTGTCATTTGGCAGTACACTTCAACCATATTTCAAAGACAATAGAAGTAATTATGAAATTGCATACAAAGATGTATTCAAGTCCTACCTAAGTGGGTCAAAAACACTCTAAAGTTCAGCAAATTTCATTTATTATTAATTAAAATATAATACATTTTCATTTAATTGGAATTAACATAAAATTAATTTAATTAAGTGTCCAACATTAATTCATAATAATCCATATGGACACTTAATTGGATGTTAAATCTAATGAAATGAATCCATATTCATTGCATTCAGTTTGCACTTAAGTAATCTCTGTAATAAATAATCTGTTTAAAAGTATGCTAAAGTGTACTTTTTTTGGTACTTTTTCACAAGGGTAGAGTTATAGCATCTAAAACATTCTCCTAATATAATTCTTAATCTTAATTTAATATATCTTTTATAAATTTTAAAACAAAATCTTGATTTTAAAAAAATGTGTTAACAAAATCCTTATAATAAATATATTTTAAGGTTTCTCTGAATAATAAAAACTCCATTTCCATAGAAATTGCTCCATTTGTGCATTAGGGAGGATAAAAAATCAGAGAGTGCCAGTGAGAGATGAGAAAGATCCGTGACATATTACTTTCACTGTGAGATTGATATGATGGCACCAAAAATGAGAGTGAAAAATGCTAATCAGGAAATTGATTCAACCTAAACCATGTGGTGAAGACATTTTATTTACAATGCATCATTTACACCTTTGCTAAAGTTAATGAGATTTCAAATAATCCAAATTGAATAGCATTTAAACTGTTATTTGGTCTGGAAGCGAGCCTTGCTGGAGATTCGGGAAGGTGACCGATATCCAGATATCCATTATGGCATGATATGCCTTCAGTGGATAGCAGGAGTTTTGGCAAAGCAATCAGGAGAAATGTTGTGGTGAAGAGAACATTAGACATTTGGTCGCCAGAAGAAGAGGCCTTCATGAATCTGAAGGTTTGTGATTGGTGGTGGGGAGTGTGGCTTCAGTGGGGTTTGCTCAGTGAGGCCTTAGATCTCTGCCATATGGACAAACTGGGAAGACAGTGGAAATCTTGAGTTGACGTTACAATTTGACAACTCTCTTAGGTGCAGGAGAGCATCAGGAATTTTAATGAGTAGCCAGCAGCTTTTAATAGGATTGTCAGGGCCCAAGGGCCGATTGTCACGTCACACAAAGACCTTAGAGGTTTGCACTGCTGAAAACCCCAAACTTTGTAATTATTCTTGAATAGATAAGAAGGATGAGGACTGTATGGTTTTCATTTGTTTAATTACAGCTGCATAATGCTTACTTTTGTACTTCACCATGTATATAATTTAAATAGAATTGAAAATAAACCATAATTTGTAATAGAAGTTTATAATTAATTTTGAAATAATATATATGCAGATTTTTAAATAGGTATAGGTACACCTGTTCAACTGCTCAGTTGAATCATATGGCAGCAACTCAATGCATTTAGGCATGTAGGCATATGATCTACTGAATTTCAAACTTAGCATCAGAATGGAGAAAAAAGGTGATTGAAGTGACTTTGAATGTGCAATGGTTGTTGGTGCCAGACAGGCTGGTCTGAGTATGTCAGAAACTGCTGATCTACTGGGATTTTCACACACAACCATCTCAAGGGTTTACAGAGAATGTCCCGAAAAAGAGAAAATATCCAGTGAGTGGCAGTTCTGTTGGCGAAAATGCCTTGTTGATACCAGAGGTCAGAGAAGGATGGCCAGACTGCTTCGATCTGATAGAAAGGCAACAGCAACTCAAATAAGCACTTGTTACAACCAAAGTCTGCAGAAGAGCATCTCTGAACACACAACACGTCGAACTTTGAAGCAGATGGGCTACAGCAGCAGAAAATCACACTGGTGTCACTCATGTCAGCTAAGAACAGGAAACTGAGGCTTCACATGGGCTCACCAAAAGTGGACAATAGAAGATTGGAAAAACATTGCTGGTCTGATGAGTCTTGATTTCTGCTGAAACATTCAGATGGTAGGGTCAGAATTTGGTGTAAACAACATGAAAGCATGGATCCATCCTGCCTTGGATCAATGGTTCAGGCTGCTGGTGGTGTAATGGTGTGTGGGATATTTTCTTGGCACACTTTGGGCTCGTTAGTACCAATCGAGCATCATTAAAATGCAACAGCCTATGTGAGTATTGTTGCTGATCATGTCAATCCCTTTATGAACACAGTGTACCATCTTCTGATGGCTACTTCAGGATAACACGCCATGTCACAAAGCTCAAATAATCTCAAAATGGTTTCTTGAAGATGACAATGAGTTCACTACTGAAACTGACACATTCACCAGATCTCAGTCTAATAGAACACCTATGGTGGAATAGGAGATTTGCATCATGGATATGCAGCTGAAACATCTGCAGCAACTGCATGATGCTATCATGTCAGTATTGACTAAAATCTCTGAAGAATGTTTCCAGCACCTTGTTGAATCTATGCCACGAAGAACATTTCACGAGTTCACACTTACAAATAATTAGATAGAGTAAAAGATCATGCGTATTTGGTGTGCTGTCCGTGGAAGGGCTCCGAGCTCGGAATGTGGCCCGAACCCTGAGTTCTCCACCATATCCCTGGCTGGAATAGTAACTAGAGGAGTCACGGTGGCTGTCGAGGAACAAAGGTGCATTGGTTATATATATATATAGGCCTTCAATCGTACTGATTGGGTATCATTAGAACGTGCTCCTCCCGAACTTTGTTAATAAAACATAATTTTGCCACTTGTGACATTTTGTTTCAGAAGAGTCAGGTTTGACAAACATTCATGAAATATCCACCCTGTCACATATAAAGAAAAAAAAAAAATCTACTATTTGACAAGGAAAGTTATATTTATTGACTCTTGAATGATAATCAGAACCCATAACACTGATCACAGGGAAACCATTTTGTAAAAAAACAAAAAAAACAAACTTCAACCATCAATGCATCACAATCATCCCACAATGCAGTTCTTTATAATGCAGACATTTATAAAAGCCTGTTTCATAGCATGACTTCTAAATGCATCTGAAGCGACAGCCTTTAATCCTGGAAACAGATGAAAAAGTAATTCATTCCCTGGGAGCGCAAGAGAACGCCTTGTTATCAGCATTACAACAGGTCTAATGCACATGGATATTACTCTCACTCCACCCCTTGCTGTTCCTTTGCTCACACTGCAGGACATCACAGCACCTGCCCCGAAAACTCAGGATCTGCTAAAGTGCCATCTCTTTTCCCAAGGTGCCCCAGTCCTATGGCAGTCCGAGGCACTCGGGTGCTGTTCTGTCAGTCCCGGTTTGGGAGAGAGATGGATCCTGGCTTCCAAAGTGAAACCGATACTCGTGAATTCCAAGGTGCAGACTGAAGAGGACCGTGGCTGTGACATTTTGATGTCACAGCTGCCACAGTTGTACTTCTTGAATTTCTTATTTGAGTAACACTCATAAATATTGCCAGACACTTTAACATACCAACAGCTGTTTTTCTACATCAGCCACATTCTTCCCCAAATGATTTTAAAGTTTGTATACAGACACAGCTTTCATGTGCAGATATTTACAGTGAAAAGATTAAAGATGAAAAAAAAAGAGGAAAAAAGGAAAAAGCACTTCCTAAGAATATTTAAACATAGGGATGTCCTCGGTATACTCAGTATATTTAACCTATTTAATATATTGTTAAAATATTGTTTAACGTATTGTTTTATTTTCATATTTAAATTCTGAGCTCTGTTTTCATGATCAAAGCACAGATTCCAAATCATTAAATCTGTCTGGTTCATAAATCATTCCAATATTACGGAAAGGAAAATAAGAAAAGATATTAGCTTAAACATAATTAAATCTATTTTTAGGATTCTTTTGCATCGTGACATAATTTCTAGATAATTAAACACCCCCTCCTCTAAATTCCCAAATGCTAAAATCTCATTACTGTAATGTGAAAAAATAATTATTTAAATATATTTATACAGCATGTATTACTTGTTGTACTGCCTCTAATTTATGCTGACGTAGATAAAAAAATCCCTTTACATTATTCTTCTACTCTACATACAATATTGTATAAATACAACCATATTATAATAATGTGAATGTAGTGGGATTCAACATTGAGAGGGAATTTTTAATGGAATTAATGGATTAATGGATTTTTACCAGATTAATGGAAAATTAAAAATATACATACATACACATTATTGTAAATGGTATAAAAAAGTTTATAGAAGTATGTCTATAAAGAAACAAAAAGAAAAGAAAAGAACTGTGAGTCAATGAATTGTGATTTTTTTTGTCATATTTAATTACACATAAGAATACTGCATGAATTTCACACAGCTCAGTTCCGCAATTTATCATATGCTACACCTTAGACTAGATCCACATTATGACTATCCTGAAGGCCATAACTGCTAAACATACTTACACAGTTTAGACTAGTTTTATGCATAGAATTCTTCTAAAAGTATATTGCTGCTATAAAATGAAAAACATATCAATAAACATATAGATAAAGATTTGAATTAAGACAGCAGTAAGAGGGAAGGTGGGGATCTACTACGGTCTAGAGTGTGGGATGAATTCTTGGGAGTTGGGGAGATCTGAAGAAGAAAAAACTAAAATAAATGCTAGAGAAGCTGCAGGGTGTCCAATGTGAAGGCCATGTTATGGTCTGATCCTCTGGCAGCCAGTATTGTGAATCGGACGGACATCCTTTACACTGACTACCCTCACTGACATCTGTCTGCCAACAGCGTCGACTCAAACATCGATCTGCCACCAGCTTGTGTCCAAATATTTTACAATGTTGTATATCAAACTTGAATCATTTTAACTCAACACAATTACTTATTTATGGCCCTATAAATTATTCTCCCTGATATGAGCCTCAGTCACGTAAAGCTAATTTGGAGTTTGTGCTGTTTGGTCTGGCAGTGGGTAGCTGCTTCTATTCATGACACATACACGCACAAAGTTCTGGCTTTTCTCGATCCTTAATGGCTAAATGCACAAGGGAATGTTTTACTGTTAATTTAGGTCACAATAGAGATGACTGCGCTCTTTATGGAGTGTGGTCACATTCAGTCTGCATTCGAGTTTTAACTGGTTCCCATGCTTATTAGCTGTCTGAAATAGTACTAGGGCTTTGAAAATGTACTCATGCTGCCTTTTTCTCAGATTTTATTTTGGGGTTAAAGTAAACAGCTCATAAGAATAAAAATCAAAGGAAACCATATGTTGTACTTTATGCACTACTGTTTGATTCAGATGAAGGATAGCTTCCCACATAGCATTAAAATTGCTGATGTTTAGTTACTGAAATTCATGGTCAGAAAAAAAGCAATTTATGCAGAACTGTTTAATATGTTCTGCATTATTAAAACAATAAGCCATGCAGTAGGCCAACAAATTTTACCATGTGAAAAGGGTGTCCTTAGGGAGGTGAAGCTTGTATACCCTTATAAAAAAAGAAGTGTGCTTAGTTGTATAAATTGTGCATTTGTAGAGTACCTCAAATCTAACTGCTAGTATTCGCACTAGTTGTTAAGACACAATCTTAAAGGGTTAGTTCACCCAGAAATGAAAATAATGTCATTTATTACTCACCCATAAGACCTTCGTTAATCTTCGGAACGCAAATTAAGATATTTTTGTTGAAATCCGATGGCTCAGTGAGGCCTCCATAGCCAGCAATGACATTTCCTCTCTCAAGATCCATTAATGTACTAAAAACATATTTAAATCAGTTCATGTGAGTACAGTGGTTCAATATTAATATTATAAAGCGACAAGAATATTTTTGGTGTGGCAAAAAAACTAAATAACGACTTATATAGTGATGGCCGATTTCAAAACACTGCTTCAGGAAGCTTCGGAGCGTTATGAATCAGCGTATCGAATCATGATTCGGATCGCGTGTCAAACCGCCAATCTGCTGAAATCATGTGACTTTGGAGCTCCAAACCGCTGATTCAACACGCTCGAGGCCTCACTGAGTCATCGGATTTCAACAAAAATATCTTAATTTGTGTTCTGAAGATTAACGAAGGTCTTACGGGTGTGGAACGACGGTGAGTGATTAATTAATCAGATTTTTTGGGTGAACTAGCCCTTTAAGGGGATAGTTCACCCCAAAAAGAAAATTCTATCCTTTTGTACTCTCCCTCAAGTTCTAAACCTGTATAAACTTCTTTTTTCTGTTGAACACAAAGGAGGATATTTTGAAGAATGTTGGTGATACCGGTTTGGAACAACTTGAGGGTGAGTAAATGATGACAGAATTTTTTATTTTTGGGTGAACTATCCCTTTAACATTATGGCTGTGTTTATGCAACTGGCCCCTTGACTTAATCTACATGTTTCTAATGTGTGAAATATCATTGTGTTTATTTACTGTGGCAGGAGAATCAGGAGTTACAAGTGAATAAAAGCATCCATAAAATCTTTAACATCCAGCGGGGCCTTTAAAACCTCTCCTGTCTCTCTCAGAATGTTTCTGGCATGGCGGCTCTCCTGAACTGAATCACACACAAAGTTAAAATCTTTCCTCACTGATGAGAAAATCCTTGGGGATTGTAAAAAGGTTGAAATTTTTGTAAAATTGCAGCATAACAAAGTTTGATATTATGTGACTGATTTGATTTTACATTGTTATTTATGTATTAAGTACCATTATTTTTTTCCATCAAGCAAAACTCACTAAAGCTGATTTCACAAAGACTGCCAGACAGGTTTCTTGCATTATTTTGGAAGGCACACTGAGAAAGGTCTTTAGTTTTAAATCTTTCATCACAAAGGCTGTACAACACATTTACTGCTACTCTGTGCCTTTTTTCAATCCAGTTACTGCATTACATTAAACCCTCTGACAACGCTCACCTGAAAATCCATTTCATCCGGCTTCAAATTATAATATCATCTACATTTTTGGCAGGGGGTGATAAGCAATCATCTCCCAGATAACATAGACTTTCCAAACCCTCATTGTATGAGGAAATGGCTGCACATTTCATTACCGTTTCATGCATTTCATCAGCATTAGTGATGTCATTGTCAGCTTAAAATGTGAGTCTGCACCGATATGTGTTACAGCCGACAAAATAAGTGGTGCATTTGTTTCAGCTATGGCTGTTTCTTCAACTATGGGCACTTTTGACCCTGTGGACTTTTTAAAAGAAGCTCACTTGCTTTTCACACTCTCTCTCATTTATTTTGTCAGCTAACAATGTCCACCGTGAATTTACAATTTTATTTTCTATATGTGATAAACATTTCCACAATAATGGCATTTTCAGCAACAGCATATCGTAAATTATGCATTATGTTTAATAGCATTCTGTGATGGAAATTTGAAAAAAAAAAAAAAAAAAAAAAAAAAAAATATATATATATATATATATATATATATATATATATATGTTTCAGAGTAAATGCTATCAGTTAACATAAACACATTACTCAAATTAAGTAAATTATGAAGATTAAATTAATATTTCTTTACTTTCTGAATGTTATTAATTCATATAATTGCTATTAATATTGAACATCAAACTGGTTTCTTAGCATTTTTTTTTTTTTTTACAGAAAGCACAAATTCAATGTATTTTCCTGCCCTCTTTTGATTGACAAGATAATTCCCAAACCATCGGCCGACACCGATTATTGATCGAAATATCGTTGCATGTCTAATATATATTATTTAAGAAGAAAAGCATTATGAAGTTTTTACCCGCAGCATGTGGTTTTCTGCTCACACCATAATATATACAGTATGGATTTTCATTGTTCAAGACTGAAGGTCTGGGTCTGGGACTTGGGTAAAACAAATGACATTAATATAAAAAAAGCATTTGAAAAGTAGCAAAAATATATGATAAAGGCATTGTAAAATGTCTTAAATGTGGCTTTTACAAAAAAAAAAAAAAAAAATGTATGTAAATGTAAAAAAAAATCGGTTAGTGTTAAAAAAGAAATCAACCCATGGCAAATAAAAGATCCCAAAGTGCACTCAAACTGAACAATTTTTCATCTTGTTATTTTTTGATGTTTCAAAAGAAATGAGATGGCACATAATGGCATTCCTTACATAGCATTTTTTCATTGCGGTCAGCATTATGTATTTTGGGCAATATATACCAACTGGATGTGCATCAAGCAGGCTCGTCTGGGTTGAATTGAGACTTTAGAAAACTATTTAAACTGTGGCTCTGAATCATGATTGAGTCATTCTCTTGTCTATTGCAGACTGGAGTGCTTTCATGTAGAATGTGATTGGGATCATGCTGGGTGACCAGTGGAATCACTCAAACAGTGAGGAAAATGCCGCCAACACATAAGCAAACCATTTCTCAAAGCCACGACTGTCATCATAAGAAAAGGGAGAGCTGAAAGAAAACCAACATTTTAGAAATATCCAGGCTTTACAGCTAAATGTTTGAGTTCCTGTGGATATTCTGGACTTGGTTATGACCTCATTATGTCATATGAATGATGCATGTCTCACAACAACTCCTCTATTAACAGGAGAGGAACCACGGAGATTTCATGTGGAGACATTTTGCGCCAATCATTTTTTTTCCAACGGTGTAAAAAATATAACTCAGCATGCTCACTTCCTTGGTATGAGTGACTAAGCCAAACGGTGCAAACGTGGTAACAGATGCTGAACTAAATTCATGTTCTCAACAGTAACACATTGATTACCAATAATACATTTGGATCTCATATAGAGAATGTGTCACATGAATCACAGATATATATCATGTAAATGTTGATAGCTTAAAAACATGTTTTCATATTCCTATGATGACTGTTTGATTATAAGTATTTTTCCAACGATCTGACAGTGATATATAAGGGAGGTCAAATATGACCTACAACCCTTAAAAATTTACCATCAAACTCTGTCATTTACTCTAAATATAAAATGAATTCAATTATCATTCCATAAGCTCATTACTGTAGCAGGGAATACAGGGCTCATGGTGTGAGCAGAAAACCACATCTATGCTGAGGGTGGAAAACTCTTAGTACTAGTAAAACTAAATGGGAAAAATGTTTCATAATGCCTTTCTTCTTAAATAATATGTGGCCTAATGTTTTTTAAAGAAAGACTATATATTTTTTGAGTGTTCCTTTTTCACTAGAAATTACAGCTCTGAAAGAAACCTACACATATTCTCAAACATTTCTGGTGATGTGTTGTGCCAAAGTGTAACCAATTTAAACCATGTGTAACATGAAAGGTCAGGTTTTGCAATAACATTCAGAGAACAGTATTTCAATCACGCAATCTCTTGCAATAAATTTTAGCAGCTTTTATTGACAAACAACATAGCAGATCTAGACAGGTGGTGCTGGGGAGGAGGAGGGCTAAAGAAAATTTAAATTGTCATGACGCACAGTACTGAGATGAAACAGGTTGCGTAGATAGGAAAAAGAGAACTATGCATCAGACCTATATAGTATGAGACTTCTAAGCAAATTTCTTTGTGAGAATGGCACAAATGTGAGGACATTTTCAATGCTATCCTCAATGAAAGGAAGCCATAATCCAAGTGTTTGAATGTAAATGGGCCATTGAGGATGTAGTGCTGGTGTGTGCCACTTAAGAATTATGAACTGTGTACTTTAGACCTTCAGTCAACAGCTGAGAATGTAATGAGATGGCCTGGACCACAGGCTGGCCCACTTTATCATATGCCACAACATGAAAATGACACTGAAGCCTCATACATCACCAGTCTATCCAAATAATGCCCTCACACATAAAGTGAGACAGTCTAATAGCAGGGGGTCACGGAGGCTGGGCAAGAACCCTTTTGCAGTTTAAAATCCCATTACTGCTGTTTACAAACCCACCTTACCAAATTTATCATGCTTCAGAGTAACTTGTTTACTGACAGATGGTTTGCCACACAATTCGATTCTTTCCAATACTTTTCTCGCGACTGAGAGCCGATCACTCTCCAGCCTTGGGCAACATATTGGACATCTGAGGTTAATTCATTTTATTTATCAGCCTGACAGTCAACATAAAGCAGAGAAATCAGCTGGATTTGAAGCTGTGCTCTAGAAAGAACAATAAAAATGCACAGAAACAATAAAAAAGTGTGTCTGACAGGAAGCATGCATAAAGTGTCATGTTTTTGGCTTAGGGATCTTTTTGACATTTCCAAATTCTTTATTGATGGATGACCCACAAACGGGATCCATGACTTTCGAACATGTTTGAGCGCCTTTGTATGTCATAAATTAAGCAGGTTAGATATATTGAATAGCATGTCCCTCTCCTCATATTGCAACCAGATGTCACTGCATTTCAATTAAATTCAAAGACAGAACTACGTGTTTCATAAAAGTCTTGTTTCCCGAGCAGATGCAGGATGATCAGAGTGTTGAACAATGCAGTGGAGATATGTGATCTGTGTGGATCACTGATGACTTCAGACACAGTTCTCTCTGACTCAACATCTCCAGTTCAGACACACATTACCGCTTTTTGTCTCAAAACTTCTCTGGCGTTTGATTTATTTGTGCTTGTGTCACCTACAGTTACTCTGTGATGGACTGGCCATCTGTCCAGGGGACAGAGACGCTGGGTAGGCTCCAGCATCCCGGTGACCTTACATAGGACAAACAGATTGGAGAATGGATGGATCAGTGTTACTGAAGAGGAAATGTCTCCTTCACATTTCAAAAATCTCAGTTATAAATTGGCATTCTATAAATATATGTGTCATGGAGTGAGCAGGTAAGCAGATGAGTGGTGGATCCAAATGTAGCAAAATGTGATTTATTTAACAACAAAACAAAGATGGGTATACAAAGGATGAACGAATGCAACACTTTTGCAAATGTGAAGACAATACATGACAAGGAAGTAAGGAAAATTGAGGGCTTAAAAACACAGGATAACAAAGCAGACTAGAAACAGGTGTGCAACTAAATCAGTAACCATGGCAACAAATGAAGAGCGGGAAAGTGGGGAACAAAGGAAAACAAGATGATACAAACTAAAAGTCCATCAAAACAGAACATAAACTTGACATTATGAATATAAAATTTCAGCTTGGTTAATTTGGTGCTGCTAATAAGTATGTCTTTGTGATAAAATAAGTGTAGTTCTTTAAAGCATAACAAAAGATTATTAATTTATTACAAGTCCACATTCAATACAATTAAGCACACTTTTTATTTAAGTGGTGACTAACATACGAAAACACATGAAAACTTGACTATAATTTTATTCGATATTACATTTGAATTTATTATATTGTAAATATGCTAAATTGCAACATCATCACTACAAATGTGTAACTACACATATATTTAAAAAAAATGACATACCATAAAGAATATTTTAGTTGACCATAAATGCTTGTCAGTACTTTTGGCAGAACACTTTAACCATATTACAAAAACAAAAGTTTTGGTGATAATGAAATTACATTGCATTTAATAAAATGTAATTTTCATTTAGTTCAAATATGAACTTGCAGTTTAGTGAAAACATTACATTAGATTCGCACTCAAGTATATTATTTAAAAGCATATTATTTTCATATTAAGTACTCTTAAATGTATTCTAAAGTGTACTTGGGAAAATAATAAAAAAAAAATAAAAAAAAAAGTTTCAGATTTGGACAGTTTTAAATATTTTATTTCTTTCCAGCCATGTCCAAGTTGTCAGCATCTGTGCTTCAGTCTGTCTCTCCATCAGACCTTTATTTGTAGCTTGTTAGTGACTTTGTCCCATGACCCTCTTCTTCATGACAGATCAAACCTGGAATAAATCAAGTCAATGAAAATTCCATTATGCTCTCACACCAATGCCCTATAACTCAATAAGCAAATGTGAGCTGTGCCCTTGCTGGGGAAGGCACGTGAGTGCAGCTTGTTGCAAGAGATGTACACTCACACATGGACGCATACAAATGGGTAATTGCGAGAGTGCTGTAGGCAATGTCATCAAGGACTCTCGGCTGGCCACCTCCTTGCTGAAAATATTACACAAAAATACATAAATGTGAGGGCAGTTATTTAAATCCCACACTCTTTCACACATGCAGATAACCTCCCACTAGTGAAGTGGAAATAAAATGCACTTGTGTAACAAAAGGAAAGCACAATAAATTACCGGCATTATTTCAGAGTGAAGCTTTCACTTGCTCATACATAATATGGGATTACCATTTCCAATCCATATATCACTCTAGTGGAGTCATTCAGGGAGCAAGACCCATCCAATCATGCAAGAATCCCTGCCAAAAGCTGTAGATTAAAACCTGCAACTGAGAATCCATTCAAAATACTTACAGAAGAAGTGCGACTGTACATTGATTGTTTGTGCATACATGATGTCATACCAGCCCTACATGTTAAAAGCACATGCAGCTGTTCAAATCAAAGACCAAATTAAACTGATTGAAAAAACTGATTGCATTTTTATGCATTGTACACGAGCAAGTAATTTTTCTTTTGCCACTTCTCTTTGACCTCCAGCTCATTGTTGTCTTTGATCAGTGGTCTCAAAGTACCAGGCTTAGGGAAGTCTTATAAGGAGGTAATTATCAGGATTGCACAGGAGACTTCCCTTGATCTCAAATCTTGTTCACTTCCTTACATTCGAATCAGCAACACTGACAATACATGCAATAACCATTGAAGTTTGTGTGAGTTTTCTGCTTCTCCAGGTGCGAGAGCCATCCGTTCCTGTGGACGTTTTTCGTAGAGTACGAGGGCATGGAGTGGAACCCCACCAAAGTCCCTTTCATGAAAAGTCTGTTCACTCGGCAGCCATATTTGCAACGCCTCTGGGCAGCTATTTTGGGCATCCAAGACTAAGTCCTAGCTATTTGAATGGGGAAATCCTGAAATCTCAAAAACTGCTTGGTGAACTCAAAATTAAATAACATACACTGCCATCCAAAAGTTTGGAAACGCCCTAGAAAAGTGGGGTTTTTAATTTGTGATAATTCTGCACTGATAAGGGACAACACAAACTACGAAAATATATTTTATTACATAAACAGTTTATACATAGACAAAAATTACATTTTGGATTAATCAAAATATCCACCATTAGCAGATATCTGACCTAAACTGGGTTCTAATTGGTTCATTGTATTCTAAACTTAATTGGCAATCAATTGTTGAAGCTATTAAGGTGTGCTGACCCAAAAATCTTTTACAAACTTGGGCCAAGTTTAAACCAGTAAGCAGGCATCACATTTGTTAAGGGGCATATCTGACTTTGACATGTATACTGTATATTGCCATTATTATGTAATCAAAATGAAAATTATTATTGCTGGTCTTCAATGATAATGTCAAGTTACTTTAATGCACCAAAAAATGATAAGGATTTATGCTGATATAATCCAAAACCACTCTTTGCCAGGGGTGTTTCCAAACTTTTGGAGGGCAGTGTATTTCAAATCAGCAACAAAAATATGACATGAACTGGCCCATAAATGTTGCTTCTTATGCTCAAATAGCATTAAAAAAAGCTTCTTTTTCAGGCTAGACCAGCCAATGCGCATGTGCAGTTCTAAGTGCGAGCCTCAGGTTTCTATGGGAACCGTTAGAAAGCTTCTAATGGTAGCTGCAATGACGCAATTACTTTACCAATCAGCATTTGGCTCTTTTGCTGATCTTTTAAGGTAGGACATATTCAGCAATATGGCGAACCGTCTTTCTATATCTATAGTCTTTGGGGTGTCCATGCTCCTTCTGCTGAGGGTGAACTGTGCCTGGTCTCCATTTAATTATTTGAGGAACTGGAAAGGATTATTTCCCAAAGTCTCCCATTGCCACTGGTCCTGTCCAGCTCCAAGTCTCCTTCATTGCTGCTGGTCCTAGTCTACTTCGTCAATGATAGTCCCACCCAGCCTCCATCTCCTGACTCCTTCTGCCTAAACCATCCAGTTCCTTGGCCTCGCCTCTGCTGGCTCTCTTCAGTCCCTCAGCTTCTCCTTTGGTGGCTCTGCTATTTGGATGCGCCTTGGGCCTTCTGGTCTTCAGCTCCACCTTATTGCGTAGATTCCCTTGCTCCACTTCATGCCGCAGAGCACGTTACTCCACCTCTGCCAGTTGACCAGTCGGATTCACCTTCCACCTCGCTACCTCGGCTTCACCTTGGTCAGTCGTCACTCTCCGACTGTATCTCCTTCCACCCCTTTGGCTCTGTCAGGCTCCTCCTTTCGTCCGGCTCGCCTCAGTCCTCTGGCACCCTGGCTCCACCTCAGCCGCTCCTTGTTGGCCTCCAGGTCCTACTGTTTCACTCAGCTCTGCCTGGGTCTCCAGCTCTCCTGGTTCCACCACTGTCAGGCCCTGTTTACACTAGTGTATTTTCGATTTAAAGCACATAACTTTTGCTACAGTTTCGCCAATCATTTACACTACTCTGGAGTTTTTTCGACCCTCGAAAATGGAGACTTTCGAAAACGCTGCAGAGCCCATTTTAGTTTGAAAATGCTGGGGTTGCGTTTAAGTGTAAATAGACCAAAACTATTTTTGTTGTAATTTTTAGCAGCCACTGTGCAGTTAAACTTTGCTTTTTTTAATACTGCAGATACCTACATGCGCAAGAGGCAACTGTTTACAACTGTACGCGCATGCCCAGTGTGCATGAATGGTGATGTGACATGCATTTTCTGGTCATGTAGTGTAGACGGAGATTGTTTCTGAAAGTCTGTGGAAACGCCAGTGTAGATGAAGATCATTTTCATTTTAAAAACATGCCGCTTTAAAACGAAAACACGCTAGTCTAAATGGGTTCTCAGTCAGGTAACGTGTTTTTATTTCTATGCTTATTTTTCCTGTGATCTCCTGCGTGTTCCCAGTTAGATTTATGATTAAAGACTGTTTTTGTTCAATTCTCCGTCATCATGCAATTACTACAGCTACTACCAGGGGCACGAGAAGATGCTTTAGGTTAGGAGTGCTGTTTTTTTTTTTTTTTTTGGGAATAAGAAACAATATCGAGTTGATAAAAAAAAACTCCACAAAGCACAACAAGCGTATCGGTGAGAACACTTGTTTAAACAACATACACACTGGGACATTTGACTGCACATCACATTTTTGACATTATTGGTACTGCTTGCAATCATATTACAACAGACCGGTCAATAGGAAATAAATAAAGACTTTAAATAAGAGGGTTATTGAGCTGTTTACACTGTCATATACAATAAAAGAGCCTGCACAGTGACAGGAAATAAAAATGAACACAAAAACCTGCCTGCCTTACTCAATACCGAAGGTGGACTTTCTGGACGAATTCTTTCTACACACACTGCAACGGTCACAATATGATGTCACACTCTGTGCGTATGTTTTAGAAAACATAATTCAACAATAAATAACATTTTTTAAAATAAAAGTGTTTTTTACAAATAGATTTCTAAATGCTAAAAATTACGAAACAAAAAATTGTGTTGCATCTACAATCCTGAGAAAACGTCTCGGTTACGTATGTAACCCTCGTTCCCTGAAGGAGGGAACGGAGACGTACGTCAGTAGTGACCGACGAATTGGGATATCGCTTAGAGAGCCCTATCATCTTCGTGTAAACTAAAACAAGCCAATGGAATTGGCGTGCGATATTTGCATAATGCGCACCGCCCCCGTCAGGTGTATATAAATAGGAAGCAGATGCAATCGCACTCTGTTTTTCGCTGAGGAGACAACTGGTGTCCGCGCTACAGCGAGGGTACAGAAACTGTGGCGACGGGACGTACGTCTCCGTTCCCCCCTTCAGGGAACGAGGGTTACATACGTATCCGAGACGTTCCCTTTCAGTCGGTCACGTTCGACGTACGTCAGTAGTGACCGACGAATTGGGATCCCAACTAAAGTGCCACAGTTACGAAACCCCTTCCAGTGCCCAGCGCAAGCTCAGCCGCCCATAGCACCGGCTGGCGGTGAAGGGGGCGAGCTTACACCGAGAGAGTCTACTGCTGTCTAACCACTACCCACTAAGTAAACTAGACACACTGGGGAAGCGAACCCGTGAGGGACGCTGCGGAGACCACTACCTACCCAATGGGGGAGGAGTTTACGTGGGAAATACACACATGGACTGGCCCGGGGGGGCAGTACGCATATGGAGTCCCTGGGATGGCTCCACCTGGTTAGGGGGAGACTCATCTGACAGGTGACAGCAGAGCTGGCTCTGCTAAGGGAAAGACACGGACTCGGCCCGTAGGGAGTTTTAAACCGTGGAGAATACACATATGGGACCGCTCACGTAGAGGGGTCACGACATATGGGCCCCAGCCAACAGACAGCGTCAGCGACGGATGTAGGCCTGGCATCAGACACTCCGCAATGTCCGAGCCGAAGGGGGAGGCGGAGGAACTCGACAGGGTTCGCCAGCGGGGAACACGACTGGAGTGAAAGTATGCACGTATCCGGCCAGTGGCGGGAATGGCATTGCAAGCCGACACTTAGAGCGGGTACAACACGTCTACCGACTAGAGGATGCGAGTACACGCGAGGATACCGGCTCTACACGTAGGCTATAAAACCTAGCGAATGTGTTAGGTGTCGCCCAGCCCGCAGCTCTACAGATATCTGTCAGCGAGGCGCCATGAGCCAGCGCCCAGGAAGAGGCCACCCCTCTGGTGGAGTGGGCTCTCAACCCGAGTGGGCAAGGCACGCCCTGGGATTCGTACGCCAAGGCGATGGCATCCACTATCCAGTGGGCCATCCTCTGCTTGGAGACAGCCTTTCCCTTCTGCTGGCCTCCATAACAGATGAAGAGCTGATCTGAGGTCCTGAAGCTTCGCGTTCTGTCCACGTAAACGTGCAGAGCGCGGACGGGACAGAGCAAAGCTAGGGCTGGGTCTGCCTCCTCCGAGAGCAGCGCTTGCAGGTTCACTACCTGATCTCTGAAGGGAGTGGTAGGAACCTTGGGCACGTATCCAGGCCGGGGTCTCAGGATGACGTGAGAAGCACCGGGCCCGAATTCTAGGCACGTTTCGTCGACCGAAAATGCATGCATTATCAGATCGTGTTTCCCCAGGGACTTACCCACAACTGCATGGTGATGTGCGGCAATAGCGGCAACATGCACCTAGAGGGTGGAGGGAGACAGCCTTCGCTCCAACCCATCTTGCAGAAAGGAAAGCACAGATCCGACCGAACATGATCGGGGGTCCTCTCGGCGAGAGGCGCACCATTCGACGAACAGGTTCCACTTCAACGGATAGAGATTCCTAGTGGAAGGAGCTCTAGCGGAAGTGAAGGTGTCTACAACCGCTTGCGGGAGATCACTCAGAACCTCCGCATCCCGTCCAGGGACCACACGTGGAGGTTCCATAGATCGGGACGCGGGTGCCACAGGGTGCCCCGTCTCTGAGTCAGGAGGTCCTTCCTCAGAGGAATCGGCCAGGGAGGGGCTGTCGCGAGGAGGATGAGGTCTGAGAACCAGGTCCGAGTGGGCCAGTACGGAGCCACTAACAGAACCTGCTCCCCGTCCTCCCTGACCTTGCACAGGAGTTGTGCGAGAAGGCTCACTGGGGGAAACGCATATTTGCGCAGACCCGGGGGCCAGCTGTGTGCCAGGGCATTCGTGCCGAGCGTGCCGCCGGTCAGGGAATAAAACCACTGGCAGTGGGCAGTTTCTGGGGAGGCAAACAGGTCTACCTGAGCCTCGCCGAAATGCTGCCAAATCAGCTGAACCGCCTGGGGGTGGAGCCGCCACTCGCCCGCAAGTGGAGGCTGCCGTGACAGCTCGTCGGCTGCACGGTTGAGCACACCTGGGACATGAGTGGCCCGAAGGGACCTCAGATACTTCTGACTCCACAACAAGAGATGGCGGGCGAGTCGCGACATGCGACGGGAGCGTAGACCACCCTGACGGTTGATGTACGCAACGGCCGCAGTGCTGTCTGAGCGGACTAGAACGTGCTTGCCTGACAACAGCTTCTTGAAGCGGGCCAAAGCAAGACGTACCGCTAGCAACTCGAGGCAATTGATATGCCAATGCAGCTGAGGCCCCGTCCAAAGACCTGCCACTGCATGCCCGTTGTACGTGGCCCCCCATCCCGTGGCAGAGGCATCTGTGGAGACCACAGCATGCCTGGACACTTGTTCGAGGGGTACTCCGGCCCGCAGGAACGAAGGGTCCGACCACCGGACAAGGGTGCGACGGCAGCTCGGTGTCACGGGGACACGGAGCGTGCCGCACTGCCACGCCCATCTCGGGACCCGGCCGCGGAGCCAGTGTTGAAGCGGTCTCATATGAAGCAATCCGAGCGGCGTGACCGCGGCTGCAGATGCCATATGCCCCAGGAGCCTCTGAAAATCTTTCAGTGGAGCCGCTGTCCTGCGCTTGAGCGAACTCAGGCAGTTCAACACCGACTGGACACGCGCCTCGGTGAGACGCGCAGTCCGTGCAACCGAGTCTAGCTTGAGACCGAGATAAGAGATCCTCTGCCCGGGGGCGAGTTTGCTCTTTGACCCGAATTTTGATCCCAGTTGACCCGAAGACCCAACCGGCTGAGGTGAGCTAAAACCATGTCCCTGTGTTCGCACAACTGCTCTCGCGAGCTGGCCAGGATCAGCCAGTCGTCGAGATAGTTGAGAATACGAACGCCCTGTTCCTTGAGGGGAACAATGGCCGCCTCCGCAACCTTCGTAAAGACGCGGGGTGACAGGGCCAGCCCGAAGGGTAGGACTTTGTACTGATATGCCCGACCCTCGAACGCAAACCGGAGGAAGGGTCTGTGTCGAGGCAGAATCGAGACATGAAAGTACGCGTCCTTCAGGTCTATTGCTGCAAACCAATCCCGGGGACGGACGCATTCGAAAATGCGCTTCTGCGTGAGCATCTTGAACGGCATCTTATGAAGGTACCGGTTCAGGATGCGCAGATCCAGGATTGGCCGTAGCCCACCGCCCTTTTTCGGTACAATGAAGTAGGGGCTGTAGAACCCCGACTTCATATCGGCTGGAGGGACCGGCTCGATTGCATCCTTCGCCAGCAGGACAGCAATCTCCGCCCGGAGAACAGGTGCACTGTCCAACGACACCTGAGTGAAGTGGACACCCCTGAAAACCGGGGGACGCCGGGCGAACTGAATCGCATAGCCGAGTCTGACAGCGCTTTTGCCTGATAGACGGGACGGGCTGGGAAGCGTGATCCACGCCTCCAGACTCCGAGCCAGCGGGACCAAAGGCACCACAGACGCACCGGGGGTGGGGCAGCAAGGCAGAGAGGGACCCGACTCGGACGGCATGGAAGCGGCCCGGAGTGAGGTCGGACTCTGCGAGGCAGCCGTGCGAATGGGAGACGGCGCACGGGACGCGGTCTGCGCCATCACACTGCCGCCTACTGGCGGAATGGGAGGGGTTGCGAGTGGCGAGGCGGGGCCTGGCACACTGGCGAACGCGCCCTCCTGTGACCTGGAGTTTGAGGAAACTGCTCTTTTTGTGGCAAAGTGGGTACCGCTGGACTCCGGAGAGCCAGCGGCGGTAGATGGACAGCCGCCACAAAATCCCCCCGGCCCTCCTCCGGGGGTGGGAGAGCAGATGGAATACTCTCCCAAAGGGCAGGAACCTTCCGCTCCAGGTCGCCCGTCTCCGGGCCGAGTTTTCCCCGACCGCTTGCCACCTGGTTGGCAGAGACGGGCTGGGCACCACGTCTGCGACCGGCACCCTGCTGTTTGGCTGGTGTAGGCTGCTGCTTTGCCAATTTAGCAGGGGCGGAGGAAGACGCAGGCGGGCGCCCTCGGCGACGAGCGGGCTGAGGCTGAGCCACGGGCGGCTGGGTGGAGGCAGCAGCGGACCGCCGTGGCATGACATGTCTGATAGCCTCAACCTGCTTCTGTGCAGCGGAGAACTGTTGGGCACAGCTCTCCACCGCGTCGCCGAAAAGGCCGACCGGAGACACGGGGGAATCCAGGAACCGACGTTTGTCGGTCTCCCTCATGTCTGCCAAGGTCAGCCAGAGGTGGCGTTGCTGGGCTTCCAGAGTAGACATCGCCTGGCCAACAGAACGCGCTGTCACCTTCGTTGCCCGGAGGGCAAGGTCAGTGGCAGCGCGCAGCTCCCCAAGCAGCTGTTGGTCAGGACCTTCCTGGGGCATCTGCGACAGCGCTTTTGCCTGATAGACCAGCAAAAGGGCCATCGCGTGCAGGGCAGAGGCAGCCTGCCCACAGGCACTGTAAGCTTTCTCAGTCAGACCGGCTGAGAATTCACAGGCCTGGGACGGGAGACGCGGCTCACCGCGCCAGCCAGCGGCCGTTGGACACAACTGCGTCGCAACAGACCGCTCGACTGGCGGGATCCTCGTGTACCCCCTGGCTAGCCCGCCGTCCAGGGAGGTGAAGGCGGACAAGGGACCAGGCCCCGTACGAGCCCCATGCGGAGCTTGCCAAGACCTGGTCACCTCATCGTGTACCTCCGGGAAGAAAGGCATTGGGGCGGGACGCTGGATTTGACCAGCGCGACCCCCCCCCAAGTACCAATCGTCCAACCGAGATGGGCCGGGACAGGGTGGAGGGTTCCACTCGAGCCCGACGCACAAGGCGGCCCGGGAGAGCACAGCCGTGAGCTCGGGATCCGACTCGGGCAACGCTACCGTCCCGGGCGGCAGCGCGTCCGAATCCTCCCCCGAGGACTCAGGCTCACCTTCCGATGCAGCGATCGACATCCGATCCGCCGCCGGCACACCAAAGGTAACGGCTGGACAGTCCGTAGAGGGCCCAGCGGAAACCAACGGTGGCACGATGGGTTGCGGTGCTGATGAGGCGGCAGGGGCCCGAGGAGCGTTTCCGCTCGGCGGGGAAGCCCTGACCGTAATCCTCAGGTCACCCTTCCCATACAGCGCCGTACCGTCATTCCGGTTCCCGGGGCCGGAAAAAACGGTCGTACGCGGCATAGGAGAGGGGACCCCCGCTTCCTGAGACTTCAGGAAGGAGAGTCTCGACCTCAGCATCGCGATAGTCATGTTCCCGCAATGGGAACATGAACCATCCACAAAAGCTGCTTCAGCGTGCAGAATGCCCAAACACGAGATGCAACGATTGTGCCCATCAGCAGGGACCAGGGAACGACCGCACCCATTAACGCACAGACGAAATGACATACTGTCAGGGTTCGTCTGTAAAGCTCTTTTAGAAGGGGAAGTCAACTCACTCGTGCTGAAGCACCCAGGGAGCGACGCGATGTGTCAGGTACACCACTCCCTGACACACCGAGGAACCGGCCCAAATCGCTACACACGCACACACTCTTTGTGTTGCTGTGAAAACAGCAGTTTTCGAGCTTATAGCTCAGCTCCTCGGAGACTCGCGACCTCGCTGAACGTGCCCTTTCACCAGCACTGAAAGCTCGCTGTAAATCCTCTTCTGAGGCAATGTTTTAGAATAAAACAAACGAAGAAAGGAGTCTTCTAAAACAGGACACCAGTGAATGGCTCCGAAGCGAAAGACAGAGTGCGATTGCATCTGCTTCCTATTTATATACACCTGACGGGGGCGGTGCGCATTATGCAAATATCGCACGCCAATTCCATTGGCTTGTTTTAGTTTACACGAAGATGATAGGGCTCTCTAAGCGATATCCCAATTCGTCGGTCACTACTGACGTACGTCGAACGTGACCGACTGAAAGGGAACAGGGGGCGCTGCAGCACCCCAGCACCCCTACTTCCCGTGCCCCTGGTTACTACTGACAAAAGTAGGCCTACTAAAAAAAGATTATTATTTTCAAACAATAGTTTAACTCTTCATTATTCAACAAAACAGGAAAAACTGAAAGAACATATGCAGCCTTTCTATTGTCAATGGAGTGCATGTAAAAAGCAAAACAAAACAAAACTAATAACCACTGTTTTTGATGAAAAAAGAAGTTTTGCCATCCTATCTTCATCAAAAAAAAAGAAAAAAAAAAACGTGTCAGGTGAAAGCAGAGGCAGATGACCTTCTCCTCATGGGAGAGCACAGCCTGTGATTAGCAGCATTAGATCTATGTTATTATGTTAGATTAATTGCAGGGGGCTGTGCTGCACCCAGCGCACGCATCATTCTTAGCTCTCCTCCAGCCACCTGCTCCCCACGGTTCAGCTCATGCCTCATGAGTCCAGTGCAGCCATGAGAGTTCTAGCAAGGTCAGCCAGATACATCTGCCCCAAAGCTGAACGTCAGATTGCAAATACGTAGGGTCCAGGTTGAAAATGGAAAGAGGGAAAACAATCATTTTCTTTTCATGCAATAGGACAATGAGGTAAATGTCTGGCTTTCGAGTGCGGAAAACAAGATCTGAATCAAACCTACTTCAGCAGATTTAAACTGTAAGGAAGATCTTTTCCATGATGAAACCCATTCATTTGGCAATTATTGCTGCTGTGCTATAAAAGTCTCCACAGTTCTTCTGATTAAAAGATCAAATGGCTCATTTAAGCTTCCAGGTTCAATATTGGCAGGAATTCTTATGTCATAAAACAAACATAAAATGCTTCGACACATTTGGATCAATGACCTGACACTCATCTTTTTTTGTTTAAACTATTAAATAATTTCTTGATTTATCTTACATGCAATGAAATGTGACTTCAATACATATTTTCTTTGATAAACATGTTTTATATTTCTGAAATAGAGAAAGGAAAAGCCATTTTATTATATTATGGCATATGATATGATACTCTGGCATACAATAATAAAAAAAAAATAGTTTATTTTGTTTAATGGTGAAGAAAAATAAATGACATTTAAACATGTATAATAAAAAAAATGTAAATACATATTTGTAACATTTTACAATAAGGTTTCAGTTGATAGTTAACTATATTAGTTAACATGAACTTAACATTAACAGTGAACAATACTTATTGGTCAATGTTAATTTCAACATTTAGCTACTAATGCATTTTTTTTTTTATATCAAAAGTTGTATTTGTTAACATTAGTTAATGCACTGTGAACTAACATGAAAAAATAATGAACAATTATATTTTTACTAACATTAAAGGGTTAGTTTACCCAAAAATTAAA
This sequence comes from Chanodichthys erythropterus, assembly GCF_024489055.1. Taxonomy (NCBI): domain Eukaryota; kingdom Metazoa; phylum Chordata; class Actinopteri; order Cypriniformes; family Xenocyprididae; genus Chanodichthys; species Chanodichthys erythropterus. The sequence continues at coordinate 9,009,307 of NC_090234.1, forward strand.
ACTTCAAATCTTCATGAAGCAGTGTTTTGAAATTGGCCATCACTAGATATTGTTGAAAAGTCATTATTATTATTTTTTTTTTTTTGGTGCACAAAAAGTATTCTTGTCACTTCATAACATTAAGGTTAAACCACTGTAGTCACATGAACTGTTTTAAAATACGTTTTGAGTAGCTTTCTGGGCACTGATAGTGTTTATTGTCTTGCTGGCAATAGAGGCCTCACTGAGCCATCACAAATATCTTAATTTGTGATCCAAAGATGAACAAAGGTCTTACTGGTGTAGAATAACTACATGAGGGTGAGTAATTAATGAAAGAATTTTCATTTTTGGGTGAACTAACCCATAAATGCTGCAAAATATATTGCTCATTATAGTTCATGTTAGCTAAAGCATTTACTAATGTGTTACCAACATATTTCACCAATTTTGTTTGATTATTTTTAATTCTACATGTTACATGTTAGTTATACATGCATTCAAGGAATATATGAGCCCAGCATGAATAAAAAGATTAAGATCATTTCATCTCTAACTTGTCTTCATATTTAGAAATTAATTACATATGTTTATAGATTAACACCAAATTTCATGTTGTGGCTTTTACAATACTCCCAATGTCCCAATAATAATATTGCAAAGCTGGGGGAAAGTCAGAGCATTGGTGGATGTATCAGGTCAGTGGCAGGGCAAGGTCAGCATCCCCTGGTATTGCATGTGCACATGCACCAGTTTCCCCATGCAGGGGCCAGAATCGGGGGCCTCCAGAGGCAGGCCTGTGCGCAGATGCTTTAGCTGATGTCACTGCTGGCCATGCATGAATGGATGCAAGGTTAGGAGGTGGTGCTTTGCCTTTCCCATTGCTGGGAGAGAAAGATGCAGAAGAGACAAAGCTGCTGACAGTGATGGCACAGCAAATGGAGGAGTGAGCCAGGAGACAGACTGACGCTGTGCTGTGAAAAAAAGAAAGCCCTACTCTGCTCATGTATGTGTCCTTTGATAAAGTTTTAGGAGTGTCTGAAGTATTACAGATGAAATAAATGCCCACAAGGCTATTGGCTCAGACAGTATTCTCAATTGTTTGACCATTCCTGAATATGCAGTTTTGATTTTGTGCTCACAGTATTGTTTTGGGAAAATGGAATATCATTTGAGGAAAAATATCAACAGTGAATGTGAATGAGCACAACATCCAGTGTCAAATATGTCCTGAAAGTACTTATTTGGATTGCATTTTATTTAAACTAGTTTAGTGAAAACTGTAAAAAAGAGACATTTCAAAAACAAAACACTTCTTAAACATGCAACCAAAATCCATAAATAAACGTTTTTATAAAGAATCTGAGGTCACACTTTGTCTTTAACTACACTGGGTTAAATTGCTGGGTTAAAAACAATCCAAGCTGGGTTAAATTGTTGGACAAACTTAGCGTTTGGGTTGTTTTGACCCAGTGGTTGGGTTAAATGTTTGACCAACCTGCTGGGCAGTTTTATTTAACTCAATTATTGTCTAAAAATACTATATGCCTGGCATAAAATGAACCCAAAATATGTTGGAAATTAAAAATCAGTTTTTACAGTGTACTGTGTACTAACATTTAAATACAGCTGTTATTCATTTATGTAATTACATCTACCCTGATGTTGACCCTTTCCTTATACCTTAAACCTAACCATACCACCAAACCTGTCCTTCCCCATATTCCATCTAAATAGCAGCCAAAGTATTTGCTATACAACATGAACACACAATAATTACATTGTACCTTACATTTTTTATATTTACATAGTAGTTAAAAAAAGTTAATATAAACAAATGTGAAATACAGCATCATTAATGTGGAATATAATTTTTGAAAAGAAGTCTTTCACAGAAAACACAGAAAATGTGTTTAGTATATTAAATGGATCTAAATGTTGAAAAACAAAAATGTTTTTACAACAGCTTCTAATGTAGCTCATCCAATCAGAACAATGAACTATTCTTTTACACAAAACACAGTAATGTGAGTTAAGGTGATAAAACAGTTTGTTTAAAGCACCCTGCAGAGAAGATCTACACTGACACTCCCGGTTCATGAAAAAACATTTGCATGGTTACTCTTTATTTTCCTTTCTTGTATTTTCGAGCTTTTTACCAGGACACAACATGGATACAAAGCTTCTGCACTCGGCCAATAGAGGGTGATCTAATAGCATGAGTGTAACCGAAGAGGCTGGTTCTGTCATTCAGAACAGTCAAAAGATCAAGTGTGAGAGCAGTTATTACTGTAAACTTGATTGAGTTTCATTTATTTTAGATCAGACATACACCAGGGTATTGTTTGATAGAAACCACAAAAAAAAAAAAACCCAAGAAAAACATAAGTAACAAATTCTTTTTAATCTGGTTTATACTGTATATATCAAATGTTTTCATCGAATTCACAGATAAAATCTTTGGACTTTGCAATTAGAACCTTCATGGCCGCTGTTGTAAAGTTCTCCCTTTTGTGTGAAGGAAAATTGTGTGCTGAAATTCCATGGTAATTACTACCTTGACATCGTATCTCATTTATGCTTCATTTTCTTTCCTATTCTGTGCTCTAGCATTGGGCCATATTTTTTTGCTGAAAGGTTTGCATGTGAAATTAATAGTCTTGGGTAAGAAAGAATAAGAATGATATGCATTTTTTTTTCAATGTAATAGCCTTGAGCCTCGAGCTCACACCATATCTATTCATTACTGCATCAAAGAGACCTCTCCTCCACCAGAAAAGGTAAATAGTTGACTGGCTTGCCCCTTTGAAAAGAAAAATTGAATAATTTCTTCGCTCTTTGATTTTATTTTTTTCTTTTGCCAGCACTAGAACCTCTTACCCTGGTTTTATCTAACAGTAATGGTATCATTTTGCTTTTCTGAAATAGAATTCAGCAGGGGTCATATGTCTAGACTGGATTTTGATGAGGAAATTAATAAGACTTAGGGAATGCATTTGGTGGTCACCGACCGTTATGATTTTGTCAAATAGCCGCTCATTTTCTTTATGGAGATATAATTTTAGATTACCACTTTGAGTGAGGCTACATTAGCAGACCTGAATTATTCGAATCCACTGGATAAAATATACAGTCAGATACTTTTGTTACAAGAAATACATAGCCATCCATAACATAACTTATTGTGTAAAGCCACATGAATTCATGCTTTGAACAGACAGCCATTTTCCTGACTGCTTTTATCTTTTAGAAAACCTCACTGTAACGAGGTTAGTAGATATGGGAAGAAGGAGGCGGGAACCGGCGAACATTCAACAAAACTTTAATATAAAATAAACAAACAAAACGAAAGTAATGCCGGCAGACCCTCGCGGACGTCTGCCGGCCACACAAACATAACAAAACATAAAATAAAGTCCAGGCCTGGCCCTCTCTCGTCCTTCACTGATGTCGCTCCTCCTTTTATGCCTCCGGAGCTCCTCCGTGAGAGACTCGAGGCCGGCACGCCTCGCAGGTGACGCTCATTATCACTCGCGTCACCGGCCTCGCGCCGTTCCCTCACGGCTCTCGCCCGCCCTGCTCGTCACATACCCCCAACGCCCCTCGCAGGCCGGGGGGTACCTCCGAGACTGCGCTTTACTCCCCCCCGGGGCCTGTCTCGGCGGCCGCAGCACCTGGGGGTAAGGACAGACGAGACGAGAGAAAGGAGACGGAAGCAAGGGGAGCGACAGGACGAGAGAGGGGAGAGAGGAAAAAAAAAAAAAAAAAATGCTGGGTCCGGCTCCCAGACACACTGCCGCTCGGTCCTCAGCCTGCCAAGAGGCTCTTCTTCGCGGTGCCATGCGGTGGCACTGGACGCTCGGTGGACGGCCCGATCCTCGATCGCCTCCTGGCGGCCGGCGATGGCTCCTCCGACTGAGGGCAGCCGGCAGCGAGTCCCCCGTCCCCTGCTCCTCCCCTTCATGGCGGACGGCAGCAGGCTCCGGCCCACGGCAGACGGCGGCGACTCCTCCGCTCCCTCCAGGTCCAGGACGGCAGCCACCCCACCTCGTCCCAGGAGCACGGCATCCGGCTCTCCGTCCCACCTTTCACAAGGCTCCAGCACCACCGCCTCGGGCAGCCTTTCGCGGTCTTCACTTCCGCGCTGCCCTAACTCCGCAGCACCGCGATCCCCCTCAGCAGCGAGGGCTCTCCGACAGCATGTCCCTCCTTCCTCCCGGGTTTCGGCACCAATGTAACGAGGTTAGTAGATATGGGAAGAAGGAGGCGGGAACCGGCGAACATTCAACAAAACTTTAATATAAAATAAACAAACAAAACGAAAGTAATGCCGGCAGACCCTCGCGGACGTCTGCCGGCCACACAAACATAACAAAACATAAAATAAAGTCCAGGCCTGGCCCTCTCTCGTCCTTCACTGATGTCGCTCCTCCTTTTATGCCTCCGGAGCTCCTCCGTGAGAGACTCGAGGCCGGCACGCCTCGCAGGTGACGCTCATTATCACTCGCGTCACCGGCCTCGCGCCGTTCCCTCACGGCTCTCGCCCGCCCTGCTCGTCACACTCACTTTTTTTCTCTTTTTTTCTTTAAAAAAAAGAAGGTTGAGAACAGAGCACCTTCCAAAATAGGCTAATTTTGTTGTTTATTCAGCAATATTTAATCATTTTCATTCCCAAACACTAAAATAGCAATGAAAAAAAAATAAAAAAAAAAATTGAGAAATATGCGCAAATGTTGGGCTTTTTTTTGACTGTAATAAGCAATAATGTTGCATGAACGGTAAGGCCAACATGCATATGCAGTTGAAGGAAAGTAGAATCTTGTTGTTTGAACTCTGTGGCTGCCTGTTAACTAGGTCATCACCGGCTGAGTGTATTTAATAGAACCTCTTGCCTGTTGCCTCTCTGTGATGAGAGGGAAGAGAGAACACCTGACCAGAACGGTTTTGCTCTCTAAGTGCATAATAGACAAAAATTCAGCTTTACATCACATTATTCCTGTAATGTAATTTACATTTAATACTTTAATAAAATATATTTAAATAGAAAACAGTTTTTTTTTTTTTGTTTTTTTTTTTTTACATTTGAATAATACTTCACCTTATAAAAAAATTGTGGATGGTCCAGCCCAGCTAATTTTGGTTTAGAAAAATGTGATCAATTTAACAATGAAATCTGAGAACAGTTGTGATGGTGATGTGCTCTTCTCAAACTTTGGAGCAAACGTGTTTAACAAAAGTCTCCATTTGTTTGACATTGAATCGCATTGCTGTCAAGGAGCAAAAATTGAGATACTGAAGATATACGTGTATTTGCTATACTAAACGTGAAAAAGAAGAAAAAATAAATAAATAAATAATACACATTTAATCTGTGAATTGTAGGAAAATGTGAGTTACAATAATAATCGTTATCTGTGGAATTACTGCAAGTTTTATTATCAGTATACAGTGTGTAAGCTTTGTCCTTTATCACATAATGTGATAACTACAAACAGCAGAGGTGACATTCATGTGGGATTTACAGCTCAGGTATCTCATATTTAAAGTGTAGCCTGAACTCTCTGGAGGGGTATAGCTGTGACTTGTCGTGTACAATCTTAAGAAAGGTAAGCCTGCGTGACTTTCATTACTGGCCCCCCGATTAAAGCTCGGCTCACATCGAATGGAAGATTAGCCCTCAATCTGGATCCTGTGTGATGTCAAAAAATAGACGAGTGTGAACGTCAGGATTAAGCAATCAGAAGTATGGGAAAAGGAGAGAAAGGAAAAGAAAGTGGGAGGAAGAAACACTGTGCCTCTGTTCTTCGGTTACTGTGTTTTCATGGGTGTAGAGTAGAGCCTTGCAAAACCAAGGGCCAGAGAGCCACGAGTTCTGGCTCCAAAAGTATCAATGGCACAAACAAAGATCCATTTTTAGGATTCACTCAAAGTAGTGGTGCAACGAATCAGTAAACTCATGGTTGGATCATATTGCGGTTTTTGAATGAAGATACTAAATAAATAAAAGATAAATAAAAGGGTGGTGGGGAGTTAATGTAACTTTGCTTTTCAATTGTTACTTAAAGCCCACTTTAAAGGCCCACTAAAGAGTGTTGGAATGCGCAGCATTATTCAATGTGTTGACGTAATTTCAACTGAAACAGGAAGACAGGGTGATATATTGAACAGCCCTGCCCCTTTTTTTAAAATAGCCAATAGTGTTTCGTTTATATCACAGCTCGGCCAGAGCTGTTAAACTCAGTGAAACCTCTGTTTCCTTTTCCTAAACGTTTATCCTCCTAATCCTAAATTTTAACTATAATACATTTTTATTTAGTTGAAATTAACATGCAATTAAGTGCCCAAAAACATTACATCCAGTTCACAATTAAGTTCTGTATTATATTTTAATATAGATGTTATATTATAAAGTATATTATATTTTTGTAAATAGATACTTTTTAAAAGTAGCTATGTAAAAGTATTCCTTTTTCTTTAATCAAAAACAAGGATAACATATGTCATTAGTAAAGCTTTGTAATCAAATAAGTCTGACCATGATTCCAGTAAATTACCCCAACACTGTGGTATTTCTCTCACAACTGCACTCTTCACCTCCTGCATTGTTTCATGCAGCTGAGAGAAGAACATCTCTATGCCAAGCGTGATTATATCCCCATGCAGCTGCCTGTGTTCACAACAAATTTAATGGCCTCCTTCCCTGACTAATGAGCATAGCTGTCTTATGGGCATGGACATTAAGATGTTGTAATTTTGGAGATAATTAGTTTGCTTGTCAGTTTTATGTCTTGTACCTCTGTGGCATCTGAACATGGCCTCGGAGGTGTTCTTTGTTGTTAAGCACTGGGGAATTTAAACTTTTATTTAATTAACAAAATCCATTCTTTTAGTTACTTTCCATGTCTGTGACAGTTCTTTGGACAAAGTCGTTTCAAGTTTAACTTGATTTACAGAAGGAAAAAAGTTATTAATGTTCTATGTTAGACATTACCATAAAGTTCATGTTTACTGGCTATACAGCAACCATTAGCAAGAGAGTAGTGAAATCCTTTGGGCATATTTGACAGAGAATAAAAGGGAGCAAAACAAACAATATATATAGAGAAATAATCCATAGTATATATCAGGAATTTAAAAAATACAGAGTACTGCATAGATCTAAGATATCTGATTACGGCCGTTGCATGTGATCTGTAAAAAGTTAAATTTATTTTCAAAAAATTATTATGTGCTGTATATAAATAATAGTATTCAAGTTATAGTTGAATAAATAATGACAAATTGACTTACAAAGCATCATGCTATATTTTGAAGAGCAGAACAGAAAATGGCCTGAAAACAAAGCAAGCAACTGGAAAATCCTTTTGGGAATTCCTAGTATACTCCAATAAGAGTTCACAGTGCATACCAGTCATAGCATAAGAGGCACAAGGATAGTCACTGGGACTCCATAATCCAACCCAACATGTCCCATGCTGTGTTCCCTACCACAGCCAGCTGTCACAGTGGAAGTCTGCAAGTTTTAGTTTGCTTTTCAAAACATTACTGCAATTACAACAATTGCATTGACAGCCCATTATTTGGTATTACAATTGGTATAAATATATCTGAGGGGTTCCTTAAAAAGTTGTGCCTCTTTTAGCTGGGCAGTTGTCTTTCTTCCTTTGATGTATTTCTTATTGAAAGTTTGCATGTGTCATGGCTTGTCCCTAATTCTTAAAATAGCCAATAGGCTTAAGTTTGTGTCCACAGCCATGAAGCATGATTTGTTACTTGCTATTGTCAACGGTAAGTGGAGGAAGAGACATCCCTTTATTCTAGAGAGCATACTGTGTACGTCAGTTTGGGTGGTAGAGCAACCTTTGACCTGATGCAGTGACGCACGCAGAGGCGCAGAAGAGAGCAAAACAAAACACTGGTCATGAATTAGAAGTATAAAATGAGAAATTTTAAAGAGAAATGTCAGAGGATTTTGATATAAGAGAAGAGGAGCTTGAGTTTGTTGCCCAGCTGTATTTGTTTGAACTGTGAGTGGCATCTAAGCTTATCATACCCCTACATCCTGCGTCATACATCGCGTCAGAGGATTACTCATTTGGTGCAAATTTGTCGCATTCTGTGTGCGGTCTTTCGCCAGCTGTTTGAATATATAAAGTTTTAAATAAAGACATTTTTATTACAAAAAGCATCTTTTTTAACCTTTATTAACCTTTATTAACCCTCAGGAGTCGTATGGATTGATTTTTTTTATTTTTTTTTTATGGATGGATGTATTTTTTCTGTCTTCAGAATTTGGCCTACCATTCACAACCATCATAAACCTTGGAGGACTAAGGATATTTTTTTAAATATATCTCGGATTGTGTTCATCTGAAAGAAGATAGTCATATACAACTAGGATGGCTTGAGGGTGAGTAAATCATGGAATGATTTTCAAAGAGGGGCACTCATATTATTTAAGTGAAAGTGCAACGCTCAGTATTGTGGAATAAGTCCCTCATTCTAAATAAAAGACCCAATTGCTGATTGATAAAGTCATCACTGCAGCTGCCATCAGAAGTGAAACAGTTATTATTCTGCGATGCGAGCTTATAGGACTGCACATGTGCTCTAGCTTGAAAAATACGCTTTTTACAGTTTTTTCTGAATGCTTAAGCGCTAATCGTGATTCTTGTAGCACAATTTCTAAAACTATTAATACGTATAGCAAAACCACTCACTGAGTTTGCAAAACTAAAAGCACAAACACTGCTTTGCACTCAGTTTGCAATATTGTAACACACACTTTGCAAAACTGTAGGCACAATTCACTGCACAACACTTTTTTTGCAGAACTTTAAACACAACTCACTTCTTACACTCAATTACCAAATTTCCAACACACTCCTAGCAAAATTATACACATGTATGGCTATCATTAACACTATTTTGCCAACTGTCTGGCACACTTTCACATGTGAAAACTGTTTTAGATAATTAGTTCACTTTGCAATCAGCCTAAGCACTATAAATAAGCCACAGGTAAGCTGTCTGTGTGGAGTACAATGGAAGGAGCAGTAAGAGTGAGAAGAGTGAGAATCAGAGGAGGCCGAGGAGGCCGAGGGAGAGGACATGGAGGTGAAGAAGTTGGAGGAAGAGGACGTGGAGGTGAAGAAGTTGGAGGAAGAGGACGTGGAGGTGAAGAAGCGAGAGGGTTAGAGGAAGTAAGAGGAAGAGGACAAGGAGGAGCAAGAGGAGGACGAGGAGAGGAAAGAGGAAGGGTAAGAAGAGTAAGAAATAGAATAACTGATGACATCAGAGCTACAATAGTGGACCATGTCATCAACCATGGGATGACCCTGAGGGAAGCTGGCCAACGGGTTCAGCCTAATTTGAGCAGCTACACTGTGGCAAGCATCATTAGGACATTTCGAAATGAGAATCGGTAAGTACTTTGTAGCACTGCCATACTCTAATGAGAAACACAACAGTAGCATACATGCAAAAATACTGAAATTGTTACTTTACAGAATTGCTAGACGTTCAGATGTTGGGGGCAGAGGAAGAATGTTCACTCCAGAGCAAGAGACCCATATAGTGAACACGGTGATTGCCAATAATGCAAAAAGACTGCGCGAAATACAGCAGCGCATAATTGATAATGACACCATCTTTCAAAATATACACAGTGTAAGCATTTCTGCACTAAGTCGTGTACTTGCGCGCCACAGAATAAGAATGAAGCAAATTTACAGAGTTCCTTTCGAGAGAAACACAGAACGTGTAAAGCAACTGCGATATGACTATGTGCAGGTAAGCTATAGTGTCATTGGTTCTGAATTTGGAAGTGCATACTGTAGTGCTGTGCATGGGCCTGATGTGTTGCATTTGTTTTGTCTTGTCCAGAGAGTGATGGAACTAGAAGCAGATGCCATAGGACATGAGCTACTTTTTGTAGATGAGGCCGGTTTTAACCTCAGTAAAACCAGGAGACGTGGCAGGAACATTATTGGACACCGTGCCATCATCAATGTCCCAGGACAACGTGGTGGTAACATAACCATGTGTGCAGCTATAAGCCAAAATGGTGTTGTTCACCATCATGCAACCATAGGCCCATACAACACTGCACACATTATTGCATTCCTGGACACCTTACATGACATGCTCACTGTTCAGAGACCAGAGCATACCCGATATGTCATCATATGGGACAATGTTAGTTTCCATAAGGCTGCTTTGGTCCGCAACTGGTTTACAGACCACCCATCCTTCATGGCACTCAACCTCCCTCCATACTCTCCATTCTTAAATCCTATCGAGGAGTTATTTTCTGCCTGGCGCTGGAAAGTGTACGACCGTCATCCTTATCAACAGGTAGCCCTTTTACAGGCAATGAAGGAGGCATGTGGAGATAATGACCAGGCATCATGTCAGGCCTGGATACGGCATTCAAGGAGATATTTTCCCCGGTGCCTTGGACTGGAGGATATCGCATGCGATGTGGACGAAATTTTGTGGCCGGACCCAGAAAGACGACATGATGTAGGCTGATTGTCTTTTTTTTTTTTCTTTTTTTTTTTTGTGAAATTACTATTTTGTGTTCTGACTTTGTCTTTGTTTTGATGAGTGTGAATAAACACCAATACTTGAAGTTTGGATCCTTGTATGTTTACATGACACTATGACAAAAGTATGACCTCAAATTGACATCTGTACACAAAGAAAGCAAAAGCCAGATGTGTTTTGTATTCATACCATCAGTGTGTAGTTGGCACATTGTGTGCTTAGTAGATGATGGCTTGTGTTTACTGTTTGATACGAAAACACAATTTTTACGAAGGTATGAAGAGTTAATCTAGCTGTGTTCGCTTTTGCAAGAGAACTACAATGTTTTGATAATTGGGTGAAAGGTTTTCTTATTTGTGTGTAGAGTTTTGCAAAAATAGCCAATAGTTACAAAAAATGTGCTTAAGCAATCAGAAAAAACTGTAAATGTTTTTTGTGCACAAGACACAATATTTATGAGCAGGGACGTGCACAGACATTTTGGGGGGCAGGGGCTCAAGTGGAAAAAAGGGCACATCTCATAATTATTTATTTAAAAAATAATGAACCCTTAAATATATTAAGACAACTTTGACTTCACTTACACTCACACAATTGTTTTATACTCCACAGATTTCTACAAAATAATTAGTTCACACAGAGACCATGGTCTTCTTTAGTATTCACTAGGTTTATCACCAGAGAAGTTATATATATATAGAGAGAGAGAGAGAGAGAGAGAATAAATGACTGCACCAAGGAGAGGGACATAGTTTCACTAATAATTTTTATGTTTATTTTGCACAAATCAATAAATTGTTTTAAATTGTTTTGGTGTTATTGGAATACTTTTTTCATGAAGTGGACAATTTTAAGATTTTACAATTTTAAGGTCCTTTTTTTCTGCCATGTCTTTTACTCTAATGGAAAGAAAATTTAACCATAACCCCACATTTAGATGGAGTTTGTTTTAAGCCTACTACCCTCCATCTGTTTGCATCTGTAGATTTCTTCTAAACTAACCAAAATAAGCTACTCTGCATATTTAAACACATCAAGAATTTCCTGAACTATTATATATTATAACAAATGCCTGCAGAGGGCGCCAAAAGCCTGCTGATTTTTGTTGTTAGACAGCACAGCACGATCAAAGCCAACCATGATTAAAAAATATATATCATTAGTTAAATAATAATATTCGCCCACTTCTTTGTGATAGAAATGCTACAGCCACTGTAATTTCTTCAACAAGAATATGTGGACATTAAAGAATAGCATTATGTAGCTGATGCTGTATTATGATTTTTAAATAGTTTTAATAAACAATGTATCCTTAGAAAACTGTCTAATAATGTGGTTCATGGATGTGCGTCCATGAAATGCTTCTCTTCTTGTATTGACAGCCCAACCTATCGGTCAAGTGTTTACCATGGTTCAAAACGCAATGCAGAGCACAATACAATAATTTAAATTATAATATGACATATATTGCATTCGTATCAAATCAGGCAGATGTGTTGATGGTGGTCAAACGATTAATGCAGCGTTAATAAATAACCCTTAAATAGACAAAACTTCCAGGTTTGTGAACATAGGCTAGCCTACCTGAAAGAAATGCACGGGATGGATCCATCTAGGGCCTTTTTTCTTTTTCGCTTCTTATCGCCGGACAGCAGTTGCATTTTCGCGGGAATAGTTGTCACAAGTTTTCAGCCAGCAGCAAACTCGAGGTGAGGTGGGGCGTGGCGCACGTGCGTGCGTGCGGGCATGAATGGCGTGTTGCGGAGTGAGGGCATCTGAACTCGACAAAGCCGACCTGATATAGTATTTTTTAAATTTGTTTTATAAAGTAAATATATTTGTTTGACAGGGAAGCTGTGCGCAAACAGTAATATATATTCATTTATTAAAAATAAAAAAAGCACCCCAGAAAAAAGGGCACTTTCTCTCCAGGAAGAAAAAGGGCAGGGGCTCAAGCCCCCTTATGTGTGCACGTGCCTGTTTATGAGACAGCTGTTGTCAGATTTCATTGGTGATTTCAAATATAAAATTTATCCTTAAGTTTGGTGAACAGCTTTAGAGAATTAGATTTTCCCATTCAAAGAGATAGGAGACTGTACTTGCATGACTGAAATAGCTGCCAGAGAGGCGTTTCAAAGATGGCCGCCGAGTAAAATGAGTTGACTTAAAGGGACTTTGCTTCAGATGCAGCCTCTCTGCCACCTCAGTATTAGAGATTGACCGTTATATCGATATACCAATATTTTCCCCGATATTTAAGCATTTTACTATAATCGGATATCGGTTTTGTAATTTTTTTACCAATAAATGCCGCCATCTTGTGGGTGTTTTGAGAATTGCGCGCAGGATCGCCATTACAGCGCATGAGGGGAGACGAGACAACGGCGTGCACAGGTAAAGTATACTTACCTGCGTTGCTGTAATTGGTAAACTTTATTTAACGTAACAGCCATTAATGCACAAATTAGATGTGTTAGCTACATAAATGCCTGAAATGTAGCTAGTTTATGCAGCTTGTCTCTAAGAAATAGAAAGAAGCTGACGGAGTCATGTAAGAAAGCCTGTCCAAATAAAGATGTAACTTTACATGAATTAAATAATACAGCTATTAATGAGCACATGAGTGCTGAATTTAATTCTCTCTCTGTTGTCTATGCTCATCATTAGTCTCGTGAAGTCAACTGCATTTTGCGGGTTGATGCTCTGGAAATGCTCCTCCAGCACGGCCACCGCATGTAACTTTTAAGAAGATTACTTGTTTAAAACACTGTAATTATATACACATTTACTATATAACCATTAATTCGCAAATAAACATCCAAGTGTAAACAACTCTATGGAAATTCATTATTAGATATAGATATAGATAAACAGCAGATATTTCATAATCTGTTTGTTATATTCCAATATTCCAGAGAATATTATTCAGTTATTTAACATTATCCAGCGAATTATTCTTCACTGTTTAGCATATTAAACAGCTTAGAAATCTACTAAAACTGTAGTTTAAAATGAAGTATTACATTTCTGCAAAGTTGATATGACTCCTGTCTTTAATTTATTTTTTCCATTTGAAAACATTAGACATTCTACATTTATTTTGGGTTTTGTTAACATGGGTGTTGCTGCGGCTGCTGCTGCTTTTTAAAGAAGATTTATTTTGTTTTCTATGCAAGGAGGGAGTGATTGTTATAAAATGGTTTGTTGTAATCGTGTCAAAAACAGAAGTATAACAGTAAATAAATATTGGTTCCTCATATTGGTTATTGTGCACATAAACACACAAATTATCGGTATCCATTCTAAAATAAATAAATAAATAAATAAATAAATATCAGTCGAACACTCAGTATTGCAAAAAATAGATTTTGGTGTTACTGATTTCATTTGGTTGGTAACAGGCATTTTTCCTATTATTCTAATTGAATTTATTGATTAAATTTAAGAATATGACATAAAAGACGCACACATTTAGAAAAACTTTGTCCGTATAAGGAAAAAAGTCCCTGGAAATCAATTTAAGGAGCAAATATTTTGCCTTAAAAGAAGAGCTCATTTCTGTCATAGTGCAGGTATGTTTGCATCATTACCTGATGTGCATAATTCCTCGAGTAAATTGTGTGCTAAAACAACAGAGAAAGCACATACAAGTAAATTACAACACTATCATTAAGAGCAATTCATTCTTAATAATTCCCCTCCTGAGTTTTCTCTCTGTGAGAAAAAATTAAATCAATAAATCTATTATTCCTCAATAACAGTGTAAAACACTGTTTACTGGCACTAATCCATTAGCATGTTAAAGCTGCTATTATTCATTACGTTATAAAAGAAAACAAAGCTAATTAAATTAGCTTTGATATGCACATAATAATTAAAGAGGATAGAATTTGAGGTCTAACCAGAACATTTCTGTTTGTTTAAATTGCATGCTAGATGAAGACCCTTGTGAAAAAGCATATTTATACACTTGTTAACTTTAAATGTATTATTAAATAACACACTACAATAAGTTAAAATTATAATCAAGTACTTTGTGCTTTAGTGTGTTAGTCAACACATCAAAATAAGTGCTACTTTAATGCATGACAAAAGACTATTAAAACATAATCATTAAAAAAGTAAAACTTTTAATTTGACATTATTATTTTTAAAAGTGTACTTAAGTGTAAGTAACAGAAAGTGTACTCTCTTTAAAGGGTTACATTTCTGTCATTAATTACTCACCCTCATGTCGTTCCAAACCTGTAAGACCTTTGTTTATCTTTGGAACACAAATTAAGATATATTTTGATAAAATCCAAGAGGTTTTTTGGCAACGAAATTCAAGGTCCAGAAAAGTAGTAAAGACATTGTTAAAATAATAAAACATGACTACAGTGGTTCAGTGCAACGCTTCCGTGTTTACGTCCGAAAGCTGGCTTATTATTAGCCAACTCCTGCGTCAGCATCACACGCAAGCGTCATGTTGCTCATGTGAACAGTGTCGGCCAGTACTGAGCCGGCGTTCTGATGTAAACATGGAGGTGCTGCACTGCATCAACTGCGTAGGAGAATGACATGGTAGAGGAGAAATTGTTGAATAAAGTCGTTATTTTTATTTTGTTTTTGCACACAAAAAGTATTCTCATGGCTTCAGAACATTACTTAGGTCACTTTTGCAAAACTCTTCACACAGTTCTCCTAACCAACTTTCAGCTTGGCAAAGCAGTTCATTTCACATTCAAAATGCACTAAATCTACCAAAACACTTTATTCAGGTCTCAAATCAACTAATTCTTCCAGAACACTAGCAAAGGTTGACAGCCGACAAACACACTTTGTCACCCACAAAACAATGACCTAAAAAATACAATTCAACTGATTTTATAACATTTACAGTTTTTTACGATTGCTTACACACTAAAATTAAAAGTAGTACACTATTAGCAAAACCTTACACTCAAGAAGCAAAACATCAGCCCATATTTGCACAACTATAAGCACATTGTCAATCTCACACTTGTTGCAAAACTCTACACACAATGATTTGCAAAACACTAAAAACACTTAACATACACTACACACAAAAATCTATCATGAAGTCACTTCCTTGCAATACCAAAGCACTGACTGTCAAATTACTGCACCGTTCAACACAGTCAGGTGTGCAAACACTTGTTTGCTTACAGTTTTTGCCCGTTGCTTGAACACTATAGACCCATGCTTAGACTAAAGTAACACAACTTGAAGCTTTTGTTACCATACCTCAAACACATGTACCCATACCTTAAACAAAAGCACTGCTTTGCAGTCTAGTTGCAATTCTGCAACACACTTACTCCTTTATGCAACACACTTGGTCCTGCATACTACACTCTATTTCATTCATAAGACACTTCATTCAAAAATGAAATCTCAGGGTGCCATTTGGAAAACACATGTATCTAAACACATCGGGTAATTGCAACCACTCAAATATACACCTCAAAAAACGTACTTACAAAACTGAACACCAATCAGCCAGCTACAAAAAGGCCTCAGTTAAGCCATTTTGAGAATTTTGCAAGCATGGAGAGCAAGAGGTGGAGGCAGAGGAAGACAAAGAGAGAGAGGAGTAGGACATGGTCAAAGAGGCATGGAACAATATTTCAGATGATATTAGAGCAATGGTGGTGGATCATGTGGCCAGACCCAAAAAGATGGCAGGATCTATAATCCCACCCACGCACAATTGGCCTGTTTTTCTGTATTTACAGTAGTGTATTTTGTTTTATTTTTGTATTATTGCGTTACTGCATTTACTTTACTGTACTGTATAGTACTGTGATGTGCAGTATTGAGTTGATGTCATCTGTAAACTTTCATTTTTGATTATTGTGAAAACCTTTGTTGGAAAAAAAACAGAACAAAAACTGTAAGTGTTGCATTGAGCTTCACAGAACTGAATGAACTGAATAAAAACAGTGAAAATGAAAGACTGCAGTGTTTTATATAAAGTAGACTAGTGTGTTCCCCCTGATCTGAAAGTGTATGCATATGATGCAAGTGTGTGTCATTTTGTCATCAGAGTTACATTTTGACAAAGGAATGTTAGGTTTTGATAGCAGAGTTTCAATTTGACAGAGATGTGAATGGTATATTTCCCAGTGTTGTGTCATGGTTCCCTTTCGTGGGAACTATCGACGCTACGTCAGTGACGTGATGGGAATCCTCTGCATTTTTGTGTTCGTGAAGCACTATTGTATCTAACCAATGAGAGAACGCGACGTCAGAGGCGGGTGACGTCACGAACCGGAACCTATAAAGCATGCCCGGAAACAAAGAACGCTAGCTTCTGTTGTCTTCAGTAAGCGCTATTTGTATCTTGTCTGTCTTATTTACTGTTGTCTGTCTACCATCTCGCCAGAAAGTGATCTCTTTGTCTGAGGACAAGAGTTTCTAAACAAGTGAAATAAGACACATAATAGACATATATATATATAAAATGACGGAGAAAAGCCAGCGTTTCACTAAGTGTGCACCTCCTTGCCCGCGATTCATCGTGGAGGGAGATACACATGAGATGTGTGTGAAATGCCTGGGAGTTGAGCACGCACAGGCAGCTCTTGAGGGGGCTGTCTGTGTGCACTGTGAGTGGCTCACTCTCAGGGCGCTGCGCTCACGCCGGGCGCTCTTTGAGGAGGGCGCCGCGGCGAGTGTTCCCCGCGGGTCTGGTCCCGCTGCTGCCGAGGCACAGCGAAGGCTGCACTCGTGGGGTTCACAAATGGATCTAGCAGAGGGGGGAGAGACGGGCTCTGCCTTATCGCTTCCCTTACCTGCTAGATCTAGTGTCTCTCCTTTGGTGGTGGAAGCACGCGCTGCGGTTTCTTCCCCGCAAAGGGAGGCACCGGCACTGAATATATCTTCCTCCGAGGAGGTTGATGTTGAAGGTGTCGAGGGTGGTGATGAGGGACCGTCATCCTCATCTCCAGCCCATGAGGAAGTATGCACTAGCGGGAGTTTTGTAGCTCCACTCCTGTTGGCTTTATTCTCGAGGGAATAAAAGTCTAAGCTCGGATCTCGCGCTTGCCGAGGCAGCGCGTGGATTGGGTTTTCATTAAAGAATATATGGCTCGGATCTCGCGTTGCCGAGGCAGCGCGTAGATTAAGTCTGCAAGAATGAATATACAGCTCGGGTCTTGCGTTTGCCGAGGCTGCGCATGTATCACGTGTCCGTAATTATGCATGTGTGTGTATGTATATGTGTATATATATTTATATATTAAGGGATCTGAGCAGACGGGAGTTTCCCTTTCTCTCTTTCCCTAAAATACCTTGCGAATTATTACGAGCTATAATTCTTTTTTGTATTCTAAATATATTCAGTCTGTTCAAAAATATATATATTTATATAAGAACTGGCTGCATTTAATTTGAGGATTAAATGAAATATTGAATACATTAAATTCTGAGGAATTTAAAAGAAAGTGTCGCCACCCTTGGTCCCCCGCAGAAAGCTTGGGGACAGGGACAGGCGACACAGCCGAAGTCTTTGTGGGGTAACACAGATCTGCGGACTGTAATTACTTCCAAGAAGGCTTCGAAGAAGTCCTGATGCCAGTGGCGCGGGACATTGGAGGGCAGTCCCCTCCAGAGAGGGTTGGGTATTAAAATACTTGGTACTCATCCCTCTTTGGCGCCCTCAGGGGGCCGTTCTGCTAACCCTGCCACCCAGTGTGTTTCAGGGCGCAGCGGTCTCCACCGATCCTCCGAGGAGGGCCGGTCATCATTTGATTCGGCTGTTCCTTGCCGGTTCGCCGCTTCAGGGTGCCGAGTCAAGTGTTCAAAAAACACCAGAGGCCAGTCTCGAGAGACTGGTTCCCTTTGTAAATAAGGCAGAATGAAAACTTCTCCCAAATATTTCAAAATGGGTGCTGCTCACAATAGAAAAGGGTTACAAATTCGGGTCTCGCCCGCCCCAGTTTAATGGGGTCCTTCCCACAGTGGTGGCCCCGAGCAGTCTCTGGTAATGGAACAGGAGGTTATGACGCTCTTGCAAAAAGGAGCTATAGAAGGGGTTCTCCTCCCAGCAAGCTGTCAGGGTTTCACAACCTATACTTCATTGTTCCAAAGAAGGGACAGATCAGGTCCGAGGAGCTGGTTTGTTGTGATAGACCTGAAAGATGCTAACTTTCATGTATCCATCCATCCTTCTCATAGGAAGTTCCTCAGGTTTGCTTTCGGGGACAAAGCTTACCAATACAGGGTTCTTCCTTTCAGCCTATCATTATCACCCCGCACGTTCATGAAGTGCGTGGATGCAGCGCTGGCTCCATTGAGACTCCAGGGCATCTGCGTGCTGAACTATATCGACGATTGGTTGATATTAGCTCAAACAGAACAGTTGGCAGTTCAACATCGAGATGTTGTTCTGTCGCACATGAGAAAGCTTGGGCTGAGGCTCAATGCCAAAAAGAGTGTGCTGGTTCCGAGTCAGATTGCAAACTATTTAGGAGTAATCTGGGATTCTACCACGATGCAGGCGCAGCTGTCTCCTGCTCGTGTGAATTCCATTTTCGGAGCCGTGAATGGGGTGAAGTTAGGCCAGTCACTCACTGTAAAACAGTTTCAGAGACTGTTGGGTCTGATGGCAGCTGCGTCCAACGTTATTACTATTGGCCTTCTGCACATGATACCCTTACAGTGGTGGCTCAGGACCAAGGGGTTTTCCCTGAGGGGAGATCCTTTTCACATGATCAAAGTCACGCGGCGATGCCTTCGTGCTCTGGTCATGTGGAAAAAGCCTTGGTTCCTGTCCCAGGGACCAGTGCTGGGAACTCCTCGTCGTCGCGTAATGCTTACGACAGATGCTTCCCTCACGGTCTGGGGGGGGGCGATCATGAGTGGTCGCTCGGCTCAGGGTCTAAGGGAGGACCATCAGCTCTCCTGGCACATAAATCGGCTGGAGATGATGGCGGTGTCTCTAGAACTGAAACACTTCCTCCCAGACCTGAGGGGCCACCACGTGTTGGTCCGTACGGACAACACGACGGTGGTCTCTCTTGACCAGTCATTCACTGTAAAAGTTTCAGAGACTGTTAGGTCTTATGGCGGCTGCGTCCAACGTGATAACTTTTGGCCTTCTGCACATGAGACTCTTACAGTGGTGGCTCAGGACCAAGGGGTTTTCTCCGAGGGGAAATCCTTTTCGCAAGATCAAAAGTCACGCGGCGATGCCTTCGTGCTCTGGTCATGTGGAAAAAGCCTTGGTTCCTGTCCCAGAACCCATGTTTGGGACTTCTCGTCGTCGCGTAATGCTTACGACGGATGTTTCTCTCATGGGCTGGGGGCGATCATGAGTGGTCGCTCAGCTCAGGGTCTCTGGGAGGACCATCAGTTCCTGGCACTTAAATCGGCTGGAAATGATGGCGGTATTTCTTGCAGTAAAATACTTCTTCCCAGACCTGAGGGCATTAAAATGTGGGAGCAGACGCCCTGTCGAGGCAGGGGCCGAGGCCCGGGGAATGGAGTCTCCATACTGAGGTGTGGAGCTCACTTTGGAAAACTTTGGTCGAGCTGAAATCGACCTATTTGCTTCAGGGGAATCAACCCAGTGTCCACTGTGGTTCTTCCTATCTCATTCAGCACCACTGGGTCTGGATGCCATGGTACAGACGTGGCCGAGGCTGCGTCTGTATGCATTTCCCCGTTCGCTCTGCTCCCGGGAGTTCTGGAGTAAATACGCCAGGAAGGGGTCAGTCTAATATTGATAGCCCTGTACTGGCCAACCAAAATATGGTTCTCAGACCTAGTGCCACTTCTAGATGGCTCCCTGATGGAGCTTCCTCTCAGGCAGGACCTCCTGTCTCAAGCGGGCAGCATGATAATTCATCCATGCCCAGAGCTATGGAGACTGTGGGCCTGGCCTCTGAGGGGGCCAGGCTCATACATGCTGCTCTCCCAACTGAGGTTGTGGAGACCATACTCCACTCCAGAGCTCCCTCCACGAGGAAGTGTATGCGGCCATTTTTGGCCATAGTCCTCTGGGGGATTCCTCGGTAGGTCGAGCCCCCCCTTTTTATACGCTTCCTCCGTGGTACTCTGAGGCTGGGGCCTTCAGTACCTACAAGGACGTTGGCCTGGGACTCGGCCGTGGTATTAGAAGGGTTAGCCGAGGCTCCCTTCGAACCACTAGAGGAAGTTTCAGAGAAATTCCTCACCTTTAAAGACCATATTTCTACTGGCTATTTCATCTCTTAAAAGAATAGGAGATCTTCAAGCACTTTCAGCTGCTTCTTTGTGTTTGGAATTTGCACCTGGAATGGTCAAAGCGTTCCTGCACACTAGACCAGGCTATATGCCTAAGGTCCCCACCAAAGTCCCAGGTTCCATCGTACTTTAGGCCTTCCATCTTCCTCCATTTACAACTTCGGATCAGGAGAAACTCAATCTGCTCTGTCCAGTGATGGCTTTAGATGCATATGTCCACAGAGCTGCCCTGTGGGGAAAAACAGATAAATTGTTTGTGTGTTTTATGGGTCTCATTAGAAAGGAGGTCCAGCATCTAAGCAGAGAATGAGCAAGGGGGTGGTCGAGGCTATCACACTTGCTTATGAGGGGGCCGGACAGCCATCTCCATTAGCTGTCCGTGTTCACCCGACTAGGGGTATGGCGGCCTAAAAGGCCTTAATGTCAGGAGTATCCATTAATGACATATGTGGTTCTGCTGGATGGTCATCCTAGCACACCATCAGATTTTATAATCTTAATGTGAGTAGAACTCCGGGTGCTTGGTTTTACAAGATAGTAGCCAGGCACTCGGAGGCACGGCGTAGTTGGGACAGCGTTCCCATCACGTCACTGACGTAGCGTCGATAGTTCCCACGAAAGGGAACGTCTTGGGTTACGAGTGTAACCCTTGTTCCCTGAGTAAGGGAACGAGACGCTACGTCACGTTGCCGTACCTCCAGCATGCCTGGAGCGCTTACTTCAGACATGTCACAGAAGCTAGCGTTCTTTGTTTCCGGGCATGCTTTATAGGTTCCGGTTCGTGACGTCACCCGCCTCTGACGTCGCGTTCTCTCATTGGTTAGATACAATAGTGCTTCACGAACACAAAAATGCAGAGGATTCCCATCACGTCACTGACGTAGCGTCTCGTTCCCTTACTCAGGGAACAAGGGTTACACTCGTAACCCAAGACGTTACTTGTGTGTAGAGTTTTGGCGCAATGAGCGAAGTTTTGCAAAATGTGCTCAAGCAACGGGCAAAAACTCACAAATCAGGTGTATAAGCACTATAAAAAGCATCAGGTGAGTTCATCGGCCTTGAGCACAAAGGAAAGAGTCAGAGAAAGAGTAAGACAAGGAGGACAACGAGGAGAACGAGGAGGAGGACAAGGAGGAGGAGGAAGGGGAGGAAGAGGAATCAACAGTGGAGGAATCAACAGAGGAAGAGGAAAAGAAGGAGGAAGGAGAGGAAGAGGAATCAACAGAGGAGGAATCAGCAGAGGAAGAGGAAGAGAAGGAGGTCATGCTGGAGGTAGAGGTAGAGGAAGACAAGATGGTGCTCAAAGTGGACCGAATCTGACAAATGAGATCCACGCAACACTGGTTGACCACGTTGTCAACCACGGCCTGACACTGAGGGAGGCTGGACTGCGAGTACAGCCAAATCTAAGCCGATACACAGTGGCAAGTGTGATATGAACATTACGACTGGAAAATAGGTATTGTAAAAATATCCTCATATCAAAAACATCTGCACGGTTTCAGTAACTGCTTACAGTACTGTATTCTATGCACTATCAGCACTTCTGTTACCATTTCCTGTGAAATTACTGTACTATTGTATACTGTTTTTCTACATAGGATTGAGGGTCGGGAATGACAAGGGGGAAGGCCTCGTATGTTCACAGAACAGCAAGAGAGGGAGATAGTAAACATGGTTTTGGCCAACAATGCTATAACACTCAATTAGCTCCAAGCTAACATTGTCAATAACCACACCACTTTCAATGATATCCATCTGGTCTCAACATCAACACTGGCACGCATCCTAAAAAAAAAACAAATGAAGCAAATTTATCAGGTGCCTTTCGAGCGCAAATCCAAAAGGGTGAAACGACTTCGGCATGATTATGCAGAAGTATGTATTCACTAGCAGTGTGATCTTGCATACTGTTTCATAATCTTACTGTACTGTAATATGTATACTAGATCTACACTGAACTACACAATTTTCCCTGACACTGTTCTTCAGAGAGTTTTACGAATGGATGGAGAGGAGATCCAGCATGAGTTCATTTACGTAGATGAGGCTGGGTTCAACCTGGCGAGAACACGAAGGAGGGGAAGAAACATCATTGGCCACAGGGCAATAGTCAATGTCCCAGGGCAACGTGGGGTAATATAACACTCTGTGCAGCCATTACACAGAATGGGGTCCTCCACCGCCATGCCCATATGGGCCCTTACAACACAGCACTCATACTTACTTTCTTGGACCAATTGCACAACATAACAGCAGCAAATCAAATCGATCATATGCAATACATTGTTGTCTGGGACAATTTGTCTTTCCACCGCTCTGCTCTGGTTCAGAAACTGGTTTCAGCAACATCGACATTTCACCGTCCTATATCTTTCACCATACTCTCCATTCCTCAACCCTATAGAAGAGTTTTTCTCTGCATGGCGGTGGAAGGTATATAATCTCCGTCTCCAGGCTGAGGTACCCCTCATCCAAGCCATGGAGGAGGCCTGTGACCAGATGGAGGTAGCAGCAATGCAAGGATGGATTCGTCATTCAAGACGTTTCTTTCCAAGGTGTCTTGCTAATGACAACATTGCCTGCGATGTTGATGAAATTCTCTGGCCAGATCCAGCTAGGCGAAGAGACAATGTCTAGTTTTTTTGTTTTTTTTTGTTTTTTTTTTACAGTAAACTTACAGTACAATACGTAAAGTGACATTTTGTTACAGTATTATGAATCTCCATGTCAACATTTTTGGCGTGTTGACAAATAAATGAGTTTCTTCAGTCTGCAACATTGGTCTTGTGTAGTGTTTGGTGAATTTACATTATATTTGTACTTTGTTGATGGTAGCCTACTCTAATCATAGGGAAGTAGAAGTGCTAAAAGTTTTTTAGGTTTATCACAGCAGAGTGTAACTCGTGCAAACAGAGTATAGTAATGTGAAACGTGTGTGTTTCATATGGTAACAAAGTGTGTTTTTTAAACAGAAGTGTATAGTTTTTACAAGAGTGTTTAATTATGCAAAGAATCTGAAGTGTTTTGCTAATTGGGTGTGTGGTTGTGCTAATTGTGTGTAGTGTTTTGAAAACACGAGCCCTGTTTTGAAAATCGTGCTTAAGCAATCCAAAAAAAACTGTAATTTTAAGATTTAAAATATATTACATTAAAATATTACTGTAGGAATGTAGCAAATTGCTGTCTTATTCATTTTTTTTATTATGTTATTGTTTTGAACATAAGTTTAACAGTTTAACAGTGAAAACAGTATGTAAGCATGTGCAAATTGGCGTGTACGTACAAAGAGTTTTGGCAGTTGTTGTGTCTGAGTGAGAAAAAAATTCATGAAATTTGAGAGATGTAGTCATTGAATGCATTTTGTGCCAAAGCAATGATAATTGATCCTCAGTTTAGCCCACATAGACTTCTGTTGTGCTCACTGTGTGAAGAGTTTTGCAAAAGTGACCTAAGTATTTATAAATGTGTCTAAGCGTCTGTAAAAAACTGTAAGGTTGAAACACTGCAGTCACGTTGACTATTTTTGTCTTCACTTTTGACTTTTCAACAATATCTAGTGATGGGCGATTTAGAAACACTGCTTCAAAGCTTTACGAATCTTTTGTTTCGAATTAGTGGTTTTGAGCACCAAAGTCACATGATTTCAGTAAATGAGGCTTAGTTTACGCCATCCGAACCACTGATTCAAAACAAAAGATTCTTAAAGCTTCGAAGCAGTGTTTCGAAATCGTCAATCACTAGATATAGTTGAAAAGACCGTATTTTGTTTTTTTGGCATACAAAAAAGTACTATATATAATATTTAATATTAAGGTAGAACCACTTTACTCACATGAACTGTTTAAATATGTCTTCAGTACCTTTCTGGATCTTGAGAGGATCAGGGACATTACTGACAATAGAGACCTCACTGAGCCATTGGATTTCATCAGAAATATCTTAATTTGTGTTCCGAAGATGAACGAAGGTCTTACGGGTGTAGAACGACATGAGGGTAATAAATGACATTATTTTCATTTTTGAGTGAACTAACCCTTTAATGGTTAATCAATGTATCATTTAGTACATCTATAGATTTCTATAGATACAGATTTTATAGATATAGTTTCTAGTTTTTTGCAATTTCTGATACAGATAACTAAAAGTAAAAGGAAAACAGTGAATGACTGTATAACATCAGACTGATCAGAGATACATCAGAAGAAGAGAGAAAGATGGCATCAAATACAACATCAAATAACAGAGACTGACACATTACTAAAACTCACCCTTATAAAGGTCAACTATTGTACAGATTTAGTCATATGGCACAGTGAGAACATTTACTGTATTGGCAGCAAACTCTGTTCTAGCACAAAACCTTATGGCCGTGTCATAACACACTGAATAGATCCTATTACAAACATTATGGATTTTATGCCAATTATGTAATTTAGGTAATGTAAGTGTATTTTCTAATGTGGCATCTGTAGCCCATAACTGTAATTATTTCAGAAACAAGGGTGATTTGAAACATGCATCTTGCATTGTTTGCTATTGAATTGATTGTTAAAAGAATTAAACTGAAATAAGATCATACTTTTGTGTTTCTGTGATTAAACCAAATGTTCCCATTACACAATGATCTTGTGTTTTGAAACAGTGTTTATGTAGAATGAAAATAACTAGAATGAAAGCATGAGATCAGGTTTTGAAAGAATGACTGTGTTACAAGTGTGATCAGTTTGGATTTTTGTAAGAGTTTTGAAAATGTTCACCTTTACATGTCAAAATAGTAGCAAAGTGCACTCAAAAAAATGGTTTTGCAGCACTGTTGGTTTTACCCTAATCTGTTTTGTTAAAATAACACACATACATTTCTTTTCCCACCAAAACACTATTGTATTGCGTTTCATTAACTGAAACTGTGCCAATCTCCACTATACTTAATTATCAGTCGTTAAACTAATGTAAAGTGTTTAAGTTCGCGATTCAAAAAACCGGATGTGACGACTTCCAACGTATTTGATGAAGACGGCGCGAAGGAGGTGGCAAGGTGAATGGCGTCAGACGTCAGTCAGTGAGGTAAGAAAATAAAAAGTTAATCTAAAGGCTTTAATTTCTGTTAGTGTTTCGCAAAGTCTGCGCTGGGATGTTTTTAATATATTGATATTGAATATTGTGTTAAACTTTATTGTTTAACGTTTATTGTGCCATTAATGGATGATTCCATGCGATTGAAAGATGCGTGTTTATTTGTAACATAAGTACTTGTACTTGTTACACTAATCTGTAGTGTAAAACGCTTAACTTGAAAAAGTTTTACGTGGCTTCATGCACTAAGACAGTGATATTAAAAGTTAAAACTCAGTACGCACCTTATTAATAAACTAAATGCAGATGAATCCAGCATATGAATGCAACGCGTTTAGTTAACGTAACGTTAAACGTCGTTCATATTTTAGGTTAAACTGCACGAATAACATGTGGTTTAGGCTATCATCAGAATTTGATATTTTTAGATTGCTGTTTCGGTATTAATAGCTATGTTAAGCATGTAAAACATGGGAGGAAAACGCTTATCGTGTAACTAAACGCATTGCGTTGATATTTTGGGCTCATCTGCTTTTATTGGAATTGTGTTTCAGAGTTTGGTCTTTGATTATCACAGTCTTGGTATATTAAGGCCTGGTTTCACAGACAGGGCTTAGGCTAAACCAGGATTAGGCATTATTTCAATTAGGGCATTGTAGCTTTTATAAACGTAAACTAGAAAAAACATTACTGGTGTGCATCTTTAGATAAAACAATGACATCCACATATTTTAAGATGTATCAGTACAATTTGCTTTTAGTTAAAACAGCTAAAATATGCATTTTAGTCTGTGAAAATGGGGTAAAGCGTTTTAGCTCCTAAAACCTCCCAGTGTAGTTTCTAAGCTATGCAAGTCCCAGTAAAATTGTACAAATAATGCCACGTTCACCTTGCAGATGCATACATTTTGACATTTTATCTGATATTACTTTTTTATGACAGTTTTTCATCATGGTTTTTGGAGTTCGTCACTGTCTTTGGTGAAATAAAGGAAGGAGATTTATTGAAGGAGAAAATGGCGTTTTGGCTAAGGTAAGTGAAGCACTGTATTTGTCTTTTTAGGTTTTAATAAAAGTAGTTAGTTAGAACCCATGGCTTGGCACAATAAAACTGCTAAACCTGCTCTTCATAACGTCTTTGTTTTAAATTTATCCCATTGGTGTCAACATTCGTTGTCAAGCTGGATGGATACTCTGGAAAACGGATGTTTGCAAATTGAGGAGTCGTCCTTGGACAAAAAATTAAACATCTCTTGGTGCCCACTACACTGGTATGAAAAACTACACTCAACAAAACCTTAAATTAAAGCGTTAGTTTACCCAAAAATTTAATTTCTGTCATTACTCTCCCTCATGTCGTTCCACACTGGTAAGACCTTCATTCATCTTCAGAACACAAATTAGGATATTTTTGATGAAATCTGAGGGTATCTGATCTACTCATAGGCAGCAACGTCATTACACCTTTTGACGTTCAGAAATATAGTTAAAAACATGGTTAAAATAGTCAACGTGACTGCAGTGGTTTAACCTTAATGGTATGAAGTGACGGGAATACTATTTTGCACAAAAACAAAAATAATGACTTTATTCAACAATTTAAACTGTTGTCATACGTAGTGAACTCACTGCTGACTGACTTGTTTACGTCCGAATAACAGCTCGTTATTGGCTGACTCCTGTGTCAGCATCAAATGCACGTGTTCAGCTTCAGCCTATACTAAGTTGGCATTCGGATGTAAACAAGGATGACAGTTCCAATTGTTGAATAAAGTCATAATGTTTGTTTTGTTTTTGACCACAAAAAGTATTCTTATCGCTTCATAACATTAAAGTTGAACCACTGCAGTCACATGGACTACTTTAACCATATTTTTAACTACCTTTTTGGACGTCAAAAGGTGCAATGACGTTGCTGCCTTTGAGTAGATCAGATACCCTGGGATATCAGCAAAAATATCTTAATTTGTGTTCAGAAGATGAACGAAGATCTTACTGGTGTGGTACGACATGAGGGTGAGTAACAAATGACAGAAATGTAATTTTAGGGTGAACTAACCCTTTAAAACAATATTCTCTCACTGGGGTTATGGTCATGAGCATGCATAAAAAAACGGATATAAGATTGTTTATTACCATGATAAATACAATAAATGCAAAGTAACTGACAGATGTTACATGTATAACACTATTGTTAATGGACAATGTTCTGCAGAGTTTAGCTCTAACTTACCCCAGCGCAAGCTGAAAGTTTAACACTTTGTTCTTATTTGAAAATTCAAAAAAACATTGATGGTTCAGGTGCATTTAATTTGGGTCGAGCTAAACTCCGCAGAACAGTCCCTCTAAGAGCAAGCTTTCACACCCCTGATGTAAAGCATGAGGCGGATGGATAACTGAAAGTGGTTGAGTATGATGGGAGCAATGGCAGGGTAATCCTATGGAAAGGTGAATTATTTTCATTTTAAAGGGTAAAGGCTATATTTGGGTAATGTTGTTGTTGTTGTTGTTTGCATCTTTAGAATGGTGACATTGAACTGAAGAGAGAGTGCACAATCAAATCTCTCTGTGTCTACATGAAAGAAGGCCCTAGCAGTCTGATCTGTATATGGTGAGTATATGTGCATTTTAAAATGTTGTTTATTTTCAAGGATGCTAAATGCTTTGTTAAAGTTAATACACAGGAATTTAAGAGTACTGTTTTTTTTTTGTTTGTTTGTTTTTTTAATATCCACACTAGGACAGGACAGGAGGCGATTCAGAAGACTTTGATGGGGATTTATTTCATAAGACTGGAAGGTGCAGATATAGAAGAGAGCCTAGATGTTGGAGTGGTGTTAGAGGGGCAAAAGGTTCTTCAGACCTTAGCAGTGTCCCATATGCCATATACAGCCATGTTGATGAGAGTAAAATATGGACTGAATTTGAGCTACCCTCCTGGATTCAGGTATACTTTCAAAGCACTGCAAAAGTTGATGGCAACAAGTTATCCAATAAAGTGCATTGAAGGGCACAGTACCATCTGGACACTTTTTTTTGTAAATTTGTATAAAAAAAAATTTAATTGTATTTATCCTTTGTTTTTTTTTGTTTTTTTCTAGGTTAATTTTCACTTTCTGAGTTTGCAGAAGTCTTTTGATTCTAACATTATCTAAAATTACTTTTACATCAGACTGTTAAAAGCATTTGCACAAGTTTAAAGATTCTTGAATGTAATGACTGAATAGGCTGTTTAAAACATAGTTTATTGCAACTGACAAATACAGTTTGATAACTTGTTACATATCTTGTCTTTTTTTTTGTCTCTACAAGGTAATCACACACAAATAAATGCTGCTTTGAAGGGAGTTACTTTAAATAGAAATCACTGAGTTAAAGTAACAAAACCTAATTGGATGGAACCACTGTCCATAATTTAATTGAGTTATTTGAAACAAATCTCCTTTTGTTGGTTGAATGAAACATATTTGGCTGGTTTTAAATAAACTAAAGCATGTCCACTAAACTTAACAAGTTTAAGTTTCAGGGAAGCAATTGCATTGATTTGATTTGACATTGCTATTTTAAATAGATTTGTCCTCATTCAGTTGTGTTGTCACAACACAAGAATTTTACATAGATTAAAAAAATTCTATTAATGTTAATAAAAAACAATTTGCTTGTGTGGAACCACTGTCCATAATAAAATTAAGTAGGTTTAAAGGATCATTTTTTTGAGTGTGAATAAAAAACCTGTAATGACAAATTTCATTTTTGGGTATAAACTAACCCTTTATTTCATTAATATATTATCTACAAGTATTTTTTTTTAAATATACTTTTAAGATTTAAGATATACTTTTAAGAAGTACACTACAAGTGCACATTAAATACAATTAAGCATACTTCTTGTTCACAAGGTGTGATGTGATCCTAAACTTGTGTTTTGACTGCAAAGTATTGCTTATATGCAGTGTTAAAGGACAGATGTGCTTGCTGAGGAGTAGTGCATTAGCACACATTGAAATCGTCTCAGGTTTCAAACGAGACGCTGCGTGGTAACGCATTGGGAACCTTCTGCGTGATGTCGTCACTGAAGCACTCATGTATCTAGCCAATCGCGAAGCGAGACGTCAGAGACGGGTGACGTCACGGACCAGGAAACTATAAAGCACACTCGGATGCAGAGCACGCCAGCTTCTAAGTAAGTCTGAAGCAAGCACTTGCAAGTGTGCAGGGGTACGGCAAGAGACGCAGCGTCTCGTTCCCTACTCAGGGAACCAGGGTTACATCTGTAACCTGAGACGTTCCCTTTCGTGGGAACTGTCGACGCTGCGTGGTAACGCATTGGGAACGCAATCCCAACTGAGCCGTAGCTCAAGCACTTGCCAAGGTTATCTTGACAGGACAGAGGACCCCGGAGTGGAGCCAACATCAAGGTTATAATATTTAATAAATGTGTGCTGGCATGACCATCCAGCTGCATCACATATGTCACTCATGGAGACTCCTGACATCAGAGCTTTTGATGCCGCCATACCCCTGGTAGAATGGGCGCGAACATTCAAGGGAGAGGGCTGTCCGGCCGCTTCGTATGCAAGTGAGATGGCCTCGACCACCCACTTGCTCATTCTCTGTTTTGATGCTGGGCCCCCTTTTCTAGGGGACCCATAACAGACAAACAACTGATCTGACTTACGCCACAGGGCAGCTCTGTGGACATAAGTATCCAAAGCCCTTACTGGGCATAACAGATTCAATTTTTCCTGATCCGCAGATTCAAATGGAGGAGGATAGAAAGACTGAAGCACAATGGGGCCTGGGACATTGGTAGGGACCTTTGGGACATACCCCGGTTTAGGATACAGGAATGCTTTCACCATTCCTGGAGCAAATTCAAGGAAAGAGGGAGCAACAGAAAGTGCTTGTAAATCTCCTATCCGCTTCAGAGAAGTGATAGCTAATAAAAGAATCGTTTTCAGAGTGAGGAACCTCTCAGGAACCTCCTCTAATGGTTCAAAGGGAGCCTCAGCTAACCCTTGTAAGACCACAGCCAAGTCCCAGGTTGGCACCCTTGTGCGCACTGGAGGCCTCAACCTCAGTGTGCCACGGAGGAAGCGTGTGACGAGGGGGTCTCGACCTACCGAGATATTCCCCTCAAGAGGAGCATGATATGCTGAAATTGCTGCAACATAAACCTTTAAGGTTGAGTGAAATAGGCCCTCCGAGAATTTTTTCTGGAGGAATTTTAGCACAAAGCTAACAGAAGAAAGGACAGGGTCCGTATTATTGTGTCTGCACCAGGTAGAAAACAAATTCCATTTGTAGGCATACAACTTCCTCGTGGCGGGAGCTCTGGAGTTAAGAATGGTCTCCACAACCTCGGTTGGGAGACCAGCATTTATGAGTCTGGCCCCCTCAGAGGCCAGGCCCATAGTTTCAGTCGTTCTGGGCGGGGATGTATAATCATGCCGCCCGCTTGAGACAGGAGGTCCTGTCTGAGAGGAAGCTCCATTGGGGAGCCGTTGAGTAACGACACTAGGTCTGAGAACCATATCCTGGTTGGCCAGAATGGGGCTACCAGTATTAGATTGGCCCCTTCTCGGCGTACTTTTTCCAGAACTCCCGGGAGCAGGGCGATCGGGGGAAATGCATACAGGCGCAGCCTCGGCCACGTCTGTACCATAGCATCCAGACCCAGAGGTGCTGGATGTGTTAGGGAGTACCAGAGCGGACACTGGGTTGACTCTCCCGAGGCGAACAGGTCGACTTCCGCTCGACCAAAATTTTTCCATAGGAGACTCACCACTTCTGGGTGGATTTTCCACTCCCCGGGCCTTGGCCCCTGCCTCGACAGGGCATCTGCTCCCACATTTTGATGTCCCGGGATGTAAGCTGCCCTCAGCGAGAGCAGCTTCCCTTGGGACCACAGGAGGATCTGACGGGCCAAGTAATATAGTCGGCGAGACCGCAGACCCCCCTGATGATTTATATATGCAACCACTGCAGTGTTGTCCGTACGAACCAACACATGGTAACCTCTCAGGTCTGGGAGAAAGTGTTTCAGAGCTAGGAACACTGCCATCATCTCTAGCCGATTTATGTGCCAAGAGAGCTGATGGTCTTCCCAAAGACCCTGAGCTGAGCGACCACTCATGATCGCTCCCCAGCCCGTGAGGGAGGCGTCCGTCGTAAGCATTACTCGATGAGTAGTGGCCCCCAACACGGGTCCCTGGGACAGGAACCGGGGGTCTTTCCACATGGTCAGAGAACGAAGACATCGTTTTGAGACTTTGATCATGCGAAAGGGATTTCCCCTCGGGGAGAACCCCCTGGTCCTGAGCCACCACTGTAGGGGCCTCATGTGCAGAAGGCCAAAAGGTATCACGTTGGACGCAGCTGCCATCAGACCCAGCAGTTTCTGGAACTGTTTTACAGTGAGTGACTGGCCTAACTTCACCCCTTTCATAGCCATAAGAATGGCACTCACCCGAGCGGGAGACAAATGTGCCCGCATCGTGGTGGAGTCCCACACTACACCCAGATAGTTGGTGGATTGAGCTGGAACTAGCACACTCTTTTTGGCATTGAGCCTCAGCCCAAGCCTCTTCATATGGGACAGAACAGCATCTCGATGCTGAACTTCTAGTTGCTCTGACTGAGCTAGAATCAACCAATCGTCGATATAATTCAGTATGCGAATGCCCTGGATCCTCAGCGGAGCCAGAGCTGCGTCCACGCATTTCGTGAATGTGCGGGGTGATAATGATAGGCCGAACGGAAGAACCCTGTACTGGTAAGCTTCGCCCCCGAAAGCAAACCTGAGGAACTTCCTGTGAGAAGGATGGATGGACACATGAAAGTAAGCATCTTTCAGGTCTATTGCCACAAACCAGTCCTCGGACCTGATCTGCGGTATAATCTGTTTGAGTGTCAGCATCTTGAACTTGAGCTTTTGTATTGAGCGATTTAGCACACGTAAATCTATAATAGGTCGTAGACCTCCATCCTTCTTTGGAACAATGAAGTAACGGCTGTAGAACCCTGACTGATTGCTGGGAGGAGGAACCCTTTCTATAGCTCCTTTTCGCAAAAGTGTCGCAACTTCTTGTTCCATAACCAGAGACTGCTCGGGGGTTACCACTGTGGGAAGAACCCCGTTGAATCTGGGCGGGCGAGACCCGAACTGGATCTTGTAACCCTCTTTTATAGTGAGCAGCACCCATTTTGATATATTCGGAAGAAGTTTCCATTCTACCAGAAAATTTACTAAGGGAACCAGTCTCTCGAGACTGGCCTCTGGTGTTTTTTGAGCACCTGATTCGACGCTCTGAAGCGGCGCACCGGCAGAGAACAATCGAATCAAGTGGCCGGCCCTCCTCGGAGGGTCGGTGGAGACCGCTGCGCCCTGACGCACCCTGGGTGGCAGGGTTGGCATAACGATCCCCTGAGGGCGCCGAAGGGAAGCGGCTTTTAGATGTATTTTCCTTCGGAGGGGGCCGCCCTCATCGGTTCCTGACCCACAGACATCAGGACCGCTTCGAAGCCTTCCGGGCCAGGATAACGGCGCGCAGGTCCGTTCTGCCCCTAGAAGGCTTCGGCTGAGCGGGCCGACCCGATCCCCAAGCTCTCTGCGGGGGAGCACGGGCGGCCACGCTAATCTTTTGTTGCGCTCTGTGGTGCGCTGAGGAGCTCGTTGACGGCCGAGGCTGATCCCGCTCATCAGCCTCGGGGGGAGGGATTCTTGGTTTGTGGGGGATGAACCTCTGGAACGCCGCAGATTGTTTCTTAGCCTCCTGGAACCTCTCGACGACTGTTGTAACGGCGTCGCCGAAGAGGCCCGCAGGAGACAGCGGCGCGTCCATAAGGGAGGCTTTGTCACGCTCCCTTATGTCCGAGAGGTTCAGCCACAAGTGCCTCTCCGTAGCCACCAATGCTGCCATAGAGCGGCCGATTTCTTTTGCCGTCTCTTTGGTGGCACGGAGAGCCAGGTCAGTTGCCATCCTGATTTCCTGGATGCACTCATACGTGGCCTCCCCGCTATTCTCCACTTCCCCCAGCAGGTCGGCTTGATATGCCTGTAGGAGCGACATGGTATGTAGACATGCCGCTGCCTGACCTGCTGCCGCATAAGCCTTGCCCACCAAGCCTGATGTAGTTTTTAATGGCTTGGTGGGCAACGTCGGGGTTTTCAGCGACGATGCAGACTCGGGGGAGAGATAGCCCGCAAGCGTCTCTTCCACCTAGGGCATCGCCGCATAGCCTTGCTGCTTCAGCCCCACGATGTTACTATACATTGAGGTCTGGGGGCTGAAGACACGATATGATGCCGGCTTCTTCCAAGACCTCGAGACCTCGGTGTGGAGGTCCGGAAAGAAGGGCAAACCCCGACGCTGGGGTAGTGACCGAGCGGGCAGAAAGCGCTCATCCAGCTTACTCTTTGGTCTAGTATCTGCCCGCTCTGCTGGCCAGTCAATTTTTAATTTGGCAACAGCCCTGGTCACTACCTCCAGGAGCTCCTCATGTGCTGGGGAAGAGGATGGCGGTTCCTCTTCCCCCACGCTCATCACATCAACCTCCTCAGAGGAAGAGAGATGAAGCGCGGGTGCCTCTCTCTGGGGGGAAGAAACCGCAGCGCGTGCTTCCGCCGCCTGAGAAGAGGCACTGGGGCTGGCAGGTAAAGGGCGAGATAAGGCTGGGCCCGTCTCAACCCCCTCTGCCAGCTCCATTTGTGAACCCCACGAATGAAGCCGCCGCTGCGCCTCAGCAACAGCGGGACCCGATCCGCGGGGAACGCCGACCGGAGCACTCTCTTTATCGTGAAAGAGTGCCCGAACTCTGAGGGTGAGCTTCTCACAATGAACACAGACAGCCCCCTCGAGAGCTGCCTGTGCATGCTCAACCCCCAGGCAGACAACACACATCTCATGAGTGTCCCCATCTGGAATAAACCGTGTGCATGGGTGAACACACTTTTTAAATTGTCTGCCTTCCGCCATTTCACTCGTGTCTTATTCACTATATATATATATATATATATATATATATATATATATATATATATATATATGTGTGGTGCACAATAACACTCTTGTCCTCAGACGAAGAGATAATGTTTTCCAAAAATAAGCAGGACAAACAACACCAAATAAGACACACAAGATAACATAGAGCGCTTGCTGAAGACACAGAAGCTGGCGTGCTCTGCATCCGAGTGTGCTTTATAGTTTCCTGGTCCGTGACGTCACCCGTCTCTGACGTCTCGCTTCGCGATTGGCTAGATACATGAGTGCTTCAGTGACGACATCACGCAGAAGGTTCCCAATGCGTTACCACGCAGCGTCGACAGTTCCCACGAAAGGGAACAACATCTCAAATCTTTCAGAATCAGCTCGCTTTTATAAAATATAAGAAAATATTGAAATGTCTTTAAAATTGACAAAAATAGATTTCTTGGTCATTTTCAACATAATGTATAGCTTTTGTGGTATGCTATTTATAAATCATTTTAATTCACAGTTCATATGAACCTACTGTAAGAAACAAGTGTATATATATTTTAACATAAGTGATTAAAATTAGTATTTTTTTATTTTACTTAGATAGATACATAAATAAAAGATATATAGATTTATAAAGAAACTGCTTCCATCAATTGTAGCCATGTAACAATAAAACAAAATTACACTATTTGAAAACAGTCGGTATATGTTGTAAACAATGGTTACTTATGTTAAAAGAACTTTCACCACACTGAACCAACTACTGGACCCACAAACTGTGCCCAAGGGGTTTCTTTGTCCCAACCAACCAAGGTCTTACTGACCTGTTTCGAGCCAAGGAAATCACACTGATTAAGGTGCTCACCTTTCTGCAGACCCTCTGTCCTTTACAACATATGGCAAACCTTGGAGTTCAAGGACACCACAGTTTCACAGATAATGGCTGATTCATTACCAGCACTGACATCAATCTTACAACAGCCCCCCCATTGTCACCCCCACCAGGAGCAAAGGGGACCTCCTCTCCACAATAATCCACTCTTGCATTTTACTATCTGTGTGAAAAATGTTTCAGTATGCTGCATGATGGCGCTCAAATTATTCCTACAAAATGCAGTCAGTGTTTTTCTTGCAGGGAGATTTAAACATAAAGATGTGTATTTTAACTGTGCCTAAGAGTATTTTTGAAAGGGTGTCGGGGATATGGTTAAATGTTTTGCTTTAATGGAGACCAGTCCTCCCTCCCTTTTTATCTTTTTTAACTGTCCTGTTTCTAGACCACCCCAATAGACCAAGGGAGACAAAGATACAGTTAGTAAATGCAAATGATAAGTGTGACATCCATTTATCCAGCAACTGCAGGGAGACCAGGTGTTTTATTTCAACATCTGTAACTGTCATAAACATTTACCTAATGCTAATTCTTTAAACTTTTCAAAAGTTCTTTCAAAATCTACTAACTACACCTAAAATGTGTATCATGTAAAATACAAAGAGGTCGACTGCAATGTGAATAGAAAACATTGACATCAGTTTGCATGTGCAACTGAGTTCATGATTTAAACTCACTATAAAATTTTTTTTTTTCAAAGTTGGAAATAACACAAAGATTATTGGAGTATGTTTTATATTATAAGAACATACTTTCAGTCTTTGTACAACACAATTTGACATTTAATTGTATTACTTGACATTTATTTGTAATTAATTGTGAAATTAGTGAAAACACTAGTGTTTCTACATCAATTTTTTTTTTTAGTGTGATAAAATGATTTGTTTAAACTTGTAAAATCTGACTATAGATTATATTTAAAATGTTTGTAAATTTAATATTGTAATCTGGTTGTGAATAAAATCATTCAATTTGTAAAATTAGTTAGTGCCAGTCCTTAAATTTGATTGGACAAACACAAATAAGGCTGATGTTAGGTCCAAAAGCACTGGGACTTGTTTCTATTTGTATCCCTCTGTATGTGTTTGCACATTTCCATACAGGCTGTCAGTCTGTGCATTGGATAAGATAATTTGTTCTGCCGGGTTGCATCATTATGATAGTAGTAGGTAGATAATGTCAATCTTTTATACGTCATTGAATAATTCACCCAACCAGGCTGTTAAAATGCACTGATTTAATTTAGTAATGCTGTATAACACCACTATGTGTGGGGATGCTCATTCTGCTTTGTTTTTGAAAAGATTTTTTTTTTTTTTTTGCAACTTCTGTGAAAATGTTTCAGAGTTTTGCAAGTTCTGTGAAAATGAAAATTATCCCATGATTTATTCACCCTCAAGCCATCCTAGGTGTATATGACCAAAAAAATGCATCCATCCAAAATCAAAGTAATCCATACGGCTTCAAGGGGTTAATAAAGGCTGTCTGAAGCGAAGCGATGCGTTTTTGTAAGAAAAATATCCATATTTAAAACGTAATAAATTCAAATAACTAGCTTCCGGCGGATGACCGCACACATAATGCGCATGTGGAAGTTGATTTGCTCCAAATGAGTAACCCCTGATGTGATGTATGACGCAGGATGTAGGAGTAGTGTAAGCTTAGACGCCTCTCGCGGTTCAAACAAATAGGTCTATGCAACTAACTCAAGCTCCTCTTCTCTTATATCAAAATCCTTTGACATTTCTCTTTACAATTTCTCATTTAAGACTTCTAATTCATGAGTGTTTGTTTTGCTCTATCTATTTGCTCTATGCGCTTCCGTGTTCATCATTGCGTCTACCATCGGGTCAGAGGTTGCTCTTCTGCTACAAATTGATGTGTACGGCCTTTTGCCGAAAGTATTATAGTTAATAAAGTTTTAAATATGGATATTTTTCTTACAAAAACCCATCACTTCACTTCAGAAGGCCTTTATTAACCCACTGGGGCCGTATGGATTACTTTTATTATGAATGGATGCATTTCTTTTTGCTTCAAAGTGTGGCCCCCCATTCACAACCATTATAAAGCTCTGAGGAGCAAGGATATTTTTAAATATATCTCCAATTGTGTTTGTCTGAAAGAAGATATACACCTATCATATACACCTTGGATGGCTTGAGCAAATCATGGAATCATTTTCATTTTGGGTGAACTAACCTTTAAGGCCAATTCACACAGCACTAACAAATGCTGACCAACGTGGACAATCACCAGATTACAGTATTTTACTTCTCAGACATTTCACAACAAACATGGTCAAATGGCGAAAACAAGCACAAACCAATGCCAACAGATGCCAACAGGGGATCACATCAGACAAAACCTGATAAAGGCTACACTGTCAATTTTTGGAGTTGATAACCGCATTTAGTTACAGATGAGTCTCGAAATGTCCTGTTCACACAGCAACTTGCAGTAGCATCTCGAATACTATCAAGCCAGTAGCCATAGCGACAGTGACCAAAGTAATATCAAAGATTGCGATGTCCATAAAACTGAAAAGTCTTATTACTTTTTGACATGACAAGAGTCCAATTGAGTCACGAGTTCATCCGTATTCATTACTCTTCATTAGACAGAAGCTTTGATGTAAATACGTGCCAGCCGGATGCATTTAACCATTGCACTCGAGTCTCACATCCTTTGCAGCAAAGAATATACACTAACAAGAAGTGACACTCAATAGAACGTTCCATTGCAACAGCCGCCCTGCGTTTCCGCCATTTTGTGGTGAAAGCGACTTAATAATAATAATAAACTTTATTTTATATAGCGTCTTTACAGGTAACCTCTCAAAGCGCTTGGCAGTTCACTAGTGTCTACGGCAATATCAGCTGCTATGTTAAAACAAAAAGTACATTAAAGCTGAAATCGAACCTGAATGATGACAACACAGAATAAAATACTATCACTGGTGATCATCAAATCAAAAAATCCTTTTAACAGTTTATTTTACACACTTTGTGTTTAAAGGATTAGTCCACTTTTAAATAAAATTTTCCTGATAATTTACTAACCCCTATTCTACTTACGGAAAAAAATTAAACTGGTGCTGCGTTCGATCCGTAAGTTGAATAGGGAAGGCGTAGGACATACGGTGTAAGAGTTTTGAAGAATGCGGAAAACGGAAGCAAGTGCAAGGTGATAATTTGAGTTTCCTCGTCTGGTATCGTTTAAGGCCCTTCGAAGCTGCACTAAAACTGTAATTCCGTCTGGAGGCCACTGAAGTCCACTATAAGGAGAATAATCCTGGAATATTTTCATCAAAAACTTTAATTTCTTTTCAACTGATGGAAGAAAGACATGAACATCTTGGATGACATGGGGGTGAGTAAATTATCAGGAAAATTTAATTTGAAAGTGGACTAATCCTTTAATTTGTGGAGCCATACAATTACTGATGACTTAATTTAAAAAACTGTTCTATTGCGCCTCTGATTTGGCAGTGAAATTCACCGATTTTCGGTGCGTAAGTTCCGTTCACACAGCGCGGGTTTTCCGAGAATGCGGCTGTGAGTCCTAAAAATGTACCGATGAGAGTTTGGTTATAGAATGCAGTTGTCATTCCAGTAAATAACTGTAATGTGTGTGAACGAAACTGCATTAAGGACTCAAATACAGGACTGACAACCATATTCTACTGCTGTGTGAATGTGGAGTGTCTGTTGCAGTTGATCGTTGTCTGTCGGTGCAGTGTGATTGGCCTTTATTGTTACTTCTCTCCCCTCTGATTATGATATTTTATACTCATGCTTTTCCAAAAACGACCTTCTCCCTTGAGAAACATAATTAACCTATGTCTATTTGTTTGCCTCAAGACATAACAAACAGACATGAAGTGAGGGAGATGTGGTGATTTGGGGGAGGGGTGGATCTACACCATAATACCAAACACTGAAGGAATTTGCTTATTTTAAAAACAGTCTGTTCGCTCCAGGCAGCTAACACAACCTTATTAAGAGTGGCCAACCGATGGAGGTCATCAAACAATCAGCTGAGAGACTTTCTTTTTACTCCCACACACTGTGATGTGAATGAACCATTTAACCTCATCAAATGTCATGCTATTTATGTAATATAAATCTATAATGCAGTGATTTTGATGGTTATGGGATGTTGTTAAATGGTCTTGTAGGTTTTTACTTTATCTTATTCAAACAAATCAGTGCGCTGGGACATAGAAGCCTTTTTGGTTTCCGTTATTTGTCAAAGGACACTGCATCCCCAGTCTAGAATGTTTCTAGAAGAAGATACACACCTTATCAGCATGCCATTTACATGAAGGATCTTGTGAACTGGCGGACTATCTGTTTAGTAGAATAATACATTCAAAGTAACATCAACAATGGGCTTATGAGTGATGAGCTGTACATGGATGGCTGAAAGGTGAATGGGATGTCACATTCTTATTTTTTTTTTCTTTTCTTTATTGCTCTCAACTCTGTCTTTGTCTTCTTCACACTCTGTCTGAGGCCATCTGGACTCTGGCGGTGTCTGCTCACTCAAGGTGAAAGTAAACTACAGCCTGGGCACTTGTACCACCAAGGCCGCTGCAGTAGAATGAATGAATGGAGTATGTGTTTTGACAAACTAAATAGAAAAAAAAACATTTGTATAATTTTGAAATTATACTATTATGGCAATATTTTAGTATTAATATACAGTGGCCATCCAAATGTATTTGGGCTGTTAAACTTAAAAATGAATGAATTTAATTGCGTTAGAATCAGCAAACAAATGATTTGAGACATTTACTTTTTTTTTGGCATTATATAAATTTGTAAAGTGTCACAAAGAATCTTCTATTTTCTCCAAAACACACAAAGATTCACACGCACACACACATAGAGTAAGACAGGCATCCTCCTGCAGAGGTGTAAATAGGCTGTGGGTGTTGTTTCTCGGATGGATGATGAGAAAATGGCTTATTTTGTCTTGAGGGCACCATCTGTTCTTCCTTTTTTAATTTTTATCTAAACACTATGGGTGTTTGTGTTATTCTGTGAATACTGAGAAGACGACAACAAGCTCAAACATGTTGAATGACAAACATGACAATTTGTTGGATAAAAAGACATATAAGAATCTTTGAGACTAAGGAAATGCCTGATCCATATGTACTAAGGTCCGACTTACATCTCATACTGTTTTTACTGTTTTATCTGTTTCGCTCTTTGCGTGTTTGTGTGTGTGTGTGTGTGCAGGTGTGTGTGTGTGTGTGTGTGTGTGTGTGTGTGTGTGTGTGACAGAGAGATTTGCAATTTGTGAACAAAATTTTAATAACACACTGAATAGATACTATTACAAAAATTACGGATTTTATGCCAATTATGTAATTTAGGTAATGAGAGTGTACTTTCTAATGTGGCATCTATAGCCTGTGTTACTGTAATTATTTCAGCAACAAGGGTGATTTGAAACATGTATCTTGCATTGTTTAATATTGAATGAACTGATTGTTAAAAGTACTAAACTGAAAAAAGATAATACTGTTGTGTTTCAGTGATTAAATCAAATGTTCTCATTACATATCACAATGTTCTTGTGTTTTGAAACAGTGATTATGTTGAATGAAAATATGTACAACTGGAATGAAAGCATGAGATAAGGTTTTGAAAGAATGACTAGTGATGTTACAGTTTTTTTTTTTTTTTTGGTACTATTTTCACAAGTAAGGTGTACATTTTCAAAACTCTTAGTACAAAAATCCAAACTGATCACACTTGTAACACAGCTAGTCATTCTTTCAAAACCCTCTTATGCTTCCATTCAAGTTGTACATATTTTCATTCTACATAATAGGTCTAGATAGATTTCCGCTTTGCTGAATGGCCAATTTTGATACATTTTAACTGAGGTATTTTATATTTTAAATACATTTTCATGTATTTATGCCCATCTCTGTTGCTAGGACCCATTTTTCGAGATGAAATTGACTATCACCTATCAGCTACTTCTAATTGCTCTGATATTATTTGATTTTTTTTAGATTCAAAATATATTTCAATATAGTTTTACTGAGTAAAGCAAGGCAATTTATACTTTTAAAACAGAAAACATATTACAGTCTAACTATATAATATTTTCGTCATGGAAAAGTAATGGACAATTAACAAATTAGTAGTTTTTGAGAAGCTGATTCTCAATAATTACACTGAACTCAGATGGCTTCTCCACTAAGTAAACCCATATCAACAAGCTCTCCATGCAGAAAAAACATGGGATAGATATTTGAGGTGTCTGACAGATGTTCCCATAGAGAAACAATCAGTCTCACAATCCATTACTGTCAACCATCTATAGAAGTTTATTATCTCTGTGCAGTCATTGTAGACACATGAACAACATTCAGAACAACATTCAGGCAACATGATAGGTGTTTTTCAAGAGACTGTACAAATGTTTTCAAAGTTCTCCAGTCTGTTGTGGACACACTCACTCTGTGATTGTAAAAATCAAGGTTGTATTATGAATAACCCACACTATTAGTCACTGCATGTCTGGTCAAATGTCACTGAAATGTGAAACTGAAATATACTGCACAATGTGGAGTAAGTCTATAACCATGTTTACATGTGCAGCAATAATGCGATTATTTATCATAATCAGAGTAAGGTCTTGATTGCAGTAAGATGTTTACATGACACGAGCAGAACTCTTTACTCCAGTTTTACATGCAATTTTCATTATTTAATAAGTATGGTTATACCACACTTAGATAGGCATACAGTGTGCATGTTACCGGCCATTGGATATTATTGTATAATACTGGATATTACTCAGTGCCGAGATGAATATTGCAATGCCGGGTTTGCCTACGCTTCTGTCGCGTTCTACTTTGTGGCGTCTCGATGAAGATACGGAGCAGAGACTGTGTGCGTCGAGTTGTTTTGGCAGAGTTTAGCAATTTGGAGAAAGGAAAACTTCAGAATAATGTCACAAAGTTCATTCATGAAGTTGTGTGTACAACACACGGCATCCGTGTACGTACGAGCACATGCGCATTTTTGTCAGAGCGTTAATAATGCGATTAAGGTGTTTACATGCCTGTTTATTGCGATTTAAAATCGGCATACACCATCTAGTTTAATGTGATTATGGTTACTACGATTATGAGCTTAATTACATTAGTATGTTTGAAGTATTGCGTTTACGTGAGGTAAAGTTTAACCACAATATTGCCAAAATCACATTATGAGGGTACATGTAAACGCACTGTATGT
The DNA here is from genome assembly GCF_024489055.1 of Chanodichthys erythropterus. Lineage (NCBI taxonomy): Eukaryota > Metazoa > Chordata > Actinopteri > Cypriniformes > Xenocyprididae > Chanodichthys > Chanodichthys erythropterus. The sequence continues at coordinate 9,052,281 of NC_090234.1, forward strand.
GTGTTAAATCCTGGCAGTCTATCCATCAAGTCAATAAAATGTTCAAATTCTGATATTACATTTTGTTAATTTATTACATTGGAAATAGAACGTGAGATTAAATGCACTGCATTGTGGCATACACTACTCGGTGTACCATACCTTGTTGACAAGATGCCTAATTGTATTGAATGCACATTTGTAGTGTACTTCAAATCTTAAATGTATATTTTAAAAACAAACTACTTCATGTACTTCATCATGACTATCTTTCTTATCCTTCAGTACTACATATTACAGTGTTAGTATGAATATCATAGTATGCTCTTCTAATCATAATATAGCCTTTATCAGCTTTCATTAGCTTATTAGCATATTTCAAATCAGCCCATGTTGTTAACGAGCAACACAAGTCCAAGCAGGACACATTAGCAATCAATGTTGTTCAGACAGGGCTGTAACTCTGTCCTTGTGGCCTACTGAGGAGTATAACCCTACTCAGTAGCCTTTCACATGCAATTAAGCTGTTTGTTTTACATGCATTTGTGGGTCCTGGAGGTCTGACAGACACAGGGCAGACCCTGCTCCCTATTGAGAACCATCTGCCATACAACCAATTAATATTCAGTAGGCCTTCTGGTAGAGCTTATATTCACATAACCTGCTCAGAGAGCAGCTGATGAAGGGGAGGTACCTCTGAGAATCACAGGTTTCTTGTGTGGACAGGCTGGGACAATGTCAATGCTATTCAACTTCCTGTACATGTGAGATGTGTTAAACTGCAAAGGAGCAAACAGATTTTCTCTTGCAGGGTTCCACTTTTAGCCTGGTGGATTGTCTTTGATTTACTCAGCAGTTCATATGAGTTGAAAGGGTTAGTTCCTGTTTCAAACTGCCAAAGTCACAACCCCCAGTGGTAAACCATTGAAATTTCAAAACATAACATTAAGGTTGAACTACTGTAGTCACATGAACTGTTTTAAGTATGTCTTTAGTAGCTTTATGGGCATCTGAAAGTGTTAGTTATCTTGCTGGCAAAGGTCTTATGTGTATGGTATGGAATGACATGAGGGTAACTAATTAATGACAAAATTTTCATTTTTGGATGAACTAACCCTTTAAGCAATAATATAATCACAACATAGTATAGTATAACCATGGGGTCAAGGTTGGGCTGGTTAGCATGGTCCAGTTAGCCTCTGCTAGAAGATATCGTAACTTGGTCCAAAAAACATCATCTCCATTGACGGCCATTCACAAGCAACATTATACAGTGCTGTTTAAAAGTTGGGGTGCATTGAGACATTTTTGGAAAGAAATTAATACATTTATTCAGTAAGAACACATGAAATTGTTCAAAACTGACAGTGAAGACATTTATATGTCTTATGATGATTCATATTTCAAATAAATGTTTCTATTCATCAAAGAATCCTGAAAAAGTTATCATAGTTTCCACAAAAATATTACAGTAAGCACCACAACTGTTTAAGATTGATAATTGTTCACTGAGCAGCAAATCAGCATATTACAATGATTTCTGAAGGATCATGTGATGCTGAAGACTGGAGCAATGATGCTGAAAATTCAACTTTGGCATCACATGAATAAATTACATGTTAAAATATACTAAAATAAAAAACAGTTCAATTTAATAATATTTTTTACAATATTACTGTTTAACTGTATTTTATCAAATAAATGCAGCCTAAAGAGCATACTATATGAGACCTCTTTCAAAAACATTTAAAAATATTACTGTCCTTACTGACTTTTTAACGGTAGAACAAATCAATTACAAATCAGCGACAAGAATGCTTTTTGTGTGCAAAAACAAAACAAAAATAACGACTTTATTCAACAATTTCTTCTCTCCCCTGTCATTCTTCTAAACAGTTGAAGCAGTGCAGCGCTTTTATGTTTACGTCAGAACGCCGGCTCAGTGTTTGTTGGCTCCTGCGTCAGCATCACACGCATGCGTCGTGGTGCTCATGTGAACAGCTTTGGCCAAAACTGAGCCGGCGTTCTGACGTAAACACAACTGCGTCAACTGCTTAGGAGAATGATAGGAGAATATAGGACTATTATCTGCCATGATATACTGTATATATCTTCTTGTGGAAAATGGGTTTTTGAATACCTTCAACTGCATAATCTATTATCTCATATTAAATTGATATGAATGCCAGGAATTATACACAGACAGTGATTCATTTAAAAACTATTATGTAGAAATGAATTTATGACATGCTCTCTCTGTTTTTTATCAATCTCACTTTATTTCTATGATACCTAACATTAAACACTCTGTATTAAGCAAATCAAAGTATAACATGTTTAATCAATCATTTTAAGTATGCAATATATTTTAATAATGCATGCCTCTTTAAGTAGATATAGATACTAAAATGAAAAATAGGAGCCATATTCTTTGTGGTTTGAAAAGAGCGAGTTAAAATACAAAAAAGACAAGCATAACACAGGCCCCTCTAAGCTTCTTCTCGCTTGACCGACCTTGAATGAAGCCTCTGATGAGAAGAAAAGCTATTTTCACTTACCTCACCATGCAGACGTGCCAGTCCTGGAGGCCTGTGATCTTCACTGCTCAGCTGGGCTGTTTTCACCTGCCTCTATTTTCCAGTGGATCTATAACCATAAAACACTGTTCAATTAATATTGTCCCTAAACATTCACACACAGGAATTGTGTTGTATTAGAGAGTTGATATTATAGCAGACATACTACTTAACAACCAAGGGTGTGAAAAAATAGTAAGAATAGTGCATTTAGTGTAGCAATAGAGTTTGATTTCAGTTTATAATTCACAATGTAGTGATGTTCAGGTCCGTAGGCTTTGAAATTGTGATTTGGCAATCATGTTAGTAGAGGATAATGTACAGCAAATGGGTCATTATTGCAGAATACACACTTGATGCGAAGTATGACCTGTTTGGTATGACCTTGAAGGGGTTTGTTTTGTGATAATGACCGGCTGACAACACGTTATCTGGATTATTACGTGGCTAGCTGCAAAATACATGGATGGCAAATATTGATTTTGAGTTATGAGAGAAGACAATGATGGAGAATGATAGAGTGATACAAGCAACATGAAAGTAACACAGCCATTGAATGAGAAAAGGCAATATATAGTATATTTGCTAAAACCTATACATACAATTAACTGCAGTTTCCAGCTGAAATGAACAGTAAAACAACAACAACTTTTATTCCTTTTCACACAAATTATGATTACAGGGGCAGATTATTGATTAACAGACTTAGCCTTTTTCTGCACTTCCTTTTCCTTGCACAATACTATGTTATTATGACCTCAAAACACTTTTACCATAATGAATGACATTTTGACGTTTGCATCACATAACCAGATCCACATGTATGGCTTTTCTGACAACTAAAATTACCATGAAATCAAAATGGATTTTTTTTAATGGAATATTTCAGTATTTATTATAAATGATGTATCTGTGCACGTCATTATTTTTTAAAATTCATGTGCCCTTCTAATCTTTTTTTCAAAATAACTTCCCCTCCCTCTTGCGGCAACATCTCTTCACTTCTCTGAAGACTTGCAAGGGCAGGACAGCCTGAGATCACAGCAATAGCAAACGAAAATGATCCAACCATCCGATCAATTGCTCCAATTCCTGGACTCGTATATGTGTCACAATAAGCAGGGAAAAGACTATTGCAACTTCCATTTCATGATGCCGACTTTAAACTCACTCAGTAGCTCATCTGGTACATCACAGGGACGAGTCCTGTGAAACACAAGAAATGAAAGACTTGCTTCTAGCAAGCTAAAACGTGTTTGCTTTTGTTAACACTATCTGATAGGTTAAGGGTTGGGTTTAAGGTTTAGGGTTTAGCGCCACTCACCGAACAATTAATTTCAAAACTGCCGAGACAAACATAATAAAACATTGGCAGATTCACATTCATCTGTTTCAGATAAAAGTGAACATGCTTTTAGCCCCACACATTGGACATTTCACTTTGAGAGTGTAGTGAAACGTTCAAGAAGCGGCATGCTCATTTTCAGAAAATGCCTGGGATAACAGTCTGGGATCATTAAACAACAATATTTTATAGCAGAAAGCTTCAAATGACCAATCAAAATCATATTTTCTAGAAAACTGAACTGCATTTGAATTCACATTAGCTGCTCTAACATGCACTTTACTTATATTTTTCCTACTGATCTAATAGACTTTACAAACTTAAAAACATTACCAAGGAAATCAAACATGGATGATTTGACTTATTTCTGCTTTCAAAAATAATAACTGTGAGATATGGGCTTTTTACATTGATGAGAAAAAAGTGAAGCATAAACATCTTTTTGGGAAGGGTTCAAGATCCTTGACTTGTCTCTTGCAAATACTTTTGAAATGTGTAGTCACAGCTATAAAATGGACTGTGAAGAGAGAAAGTTGTAAAACAGAGCAATGGGTCATGTTTCAGAGAGGATGTTGATGTACAAAGTATACCTCCCAGTGTTCTAGTCCTTATAGTCTGCCGGCTATTTACAACCTTGTGGCCAGATCTATCACATCATTTGTGCAGCATCTCGGGGCCCTCATCCCTACAGGCCCAACCTTTGGACCTCTAGGTCCCTCCCTCCCTTTTCCGACCGCCCCATTGTTGCCGTCTTGGAAAATCATCAGCTGACAGATTTACTGGTGTGAGCATTAGCTGAACTCAGGAGAGGGTACAGCTTCATAGAGTTGCACTCCAAGATGGCTCCCCTCCTCTTTGGAGGCTCAATAATTTACTGTACTGGCATCTCTGTGAATGCAGCAGTAAATGTTCTGTTACTGTTAAAGGAGATATGAATCGGACAGCTGCTCTGAGCAGATTCATTGCAGTACAGTCACCCTAATGACTCTGTTTGATGATATATAACAAAGACAGATTAAACTGCTGTTTTTAAGACATCCTGAGAACTTGATTTTCTCTCCTGCCCTAATCATGATGGGTCTGTAAAAACCATCTTGTTCTTTTCTCTTAAAAGAATGTTTTTCAGATATTGCATTTTTTTATACAGTGCATCCGGAAAGTATTCACAGCGCTTCACTTTTTCAACATTTTGTTATGTTACAGCCTTATTCCAAGAGGGATTAAATTAATTATTTTCTTCAAAATTCTACAAACAATACCCCATAATCACAACATAAAATAAGTTTGTTTGAAATCATTGCAAAAAAAAAAAAAAAATGAAAAAAAAAAATCACATGTACTTAAGTATTCACAGACTTTGCTCAATACTTTGTTGAAGAACCTTTGGCACCAATTACAGCCTCAAGTCTTTTTAAGTGTGATGCTACAAGCTTGGAAAAACCTATTTTTGGGCAGTTTCTCCTATTCTTCTTTGCAGGACATCTCAAGCTCCATCAGGTTGGATGGGGAGCGTCAGCACACAGCCATTTTCAGATCTCTCCAGAGATGTTCAATCAGGTTCAAATTTGGGCTCTGGCTGGGTCCCTCAAGGACATTCACAGAGTTGTCCCATAGCCACTCCTTTGTTATCTTGGCTGTCTGCTTAGGGTTGTTGTCCTGTTGGAAGATGAACCTTCACACCAGTCTGAGGTCCAGAGCAGATTTTCATCAAGGATGTATCAGTACATTTCTGCATTCATCTTTCCCCTCAATCCTGACTCATCTCCCAGTTCCTGCCCTTGAAAAACATCCTCACAGCATGATGCTGCCACCACCATGCTTCACTGTAGGGATGGGATTGGCTGTCATGTGCCTTTTACTGAGGATGGGCTTTCGCTTGGCTACACTACCATACAGGCTTGATTGGTGGAGTGCTGCAGAGATGGTTGTTCTTCTGGAAGGTTCTTCTCCACAGAGAAATGCTGGAGCTCTGTCAGAGTGACCATTGGGTTCTTGGTCACCTCCCTGACTTTGGAGGTCTACAGACAATTCCTTGGACTTCACGGCTTGGTTTGTGCTCTGACATGCACTGTTAACTGTGGGAACTTATATAGACAGGTGTGTTCCTTTCCAAATCATGTCCAGTCAACTGAATTTACCACAGGTGGACTCCAATCAAGTTGTAGAAACATCTCAAGGATGATCAGTGGAATAAGGATGCACTTGAGCTCAATTTTGAGCTGTGAATACTTATGTACATGTAATTTTTTCGTTTTTTATTTTTAATAAATTTGCAAAGATTTCAAACAAACTTCTTTCATATTGTCATTATGGGGTATTGTTTGTAGAATTTGGAGGAAAATAATGAATTGAATCCCTTTTGGAATAAGGCTGTAACATAACAAAATGTGGAAAAAGTGAAGCGCTGTGAATACTTTCTGGATACACTGTAAATTGATCAGGAATGTCGGGATTACGTTTATCTAATATTTCTTGAGTAATACATAAATTGTCTTTATCCACATATACAGTAATAGCTTGAGCCTAATGTTAATTGTCTGGGCATTTACATTTTCTGTCTGTCATCTTCTGTTATATCATCTAATAGTCTTCAAGGTGCCCTAGAACCAGTTTTTACAAGATGTAATATAAGTCTAAGGTGTCCCCTGAATGTGTCTGTGAAGTTTCAGCTCAAAATACCCCATTGATTTTTTTTTAATACATTTTTTTAACTGCCTATTTTGGGGCATCATTAACTATGCACTGATTCATGCTGCGGCCCCTTTAAATCACGCGCTCCCTGAATACAGTGCACTATAATAAAGTGCATTTACAAAGTTCACACAGCTAATATAACCCTCAAATGGATCTTTACAAGATGTTCATTATGCATACTGCATGCATGCATCGGATCATGTGAGTATAGTATTTATTTGGATGTTTACATTTTTTTCTGAATGAGTTTGATAGTGCTCCGTGGCTAACAGGCTAACATTACACACTGTTGGAGAGATGTCCATGTATTGTATTCTTGTCTATGTGAATACAGTAATAAATGATGGCAACTTTAACCACATTTAACAGTACATTAGCAACATGCTAACGAAACATTTAGAAAGACAGTTTACAAATATCACTAAAAATATCATGATATCATGGATCATGTCAGTTATTATCGCTCCATCTGCCATTTTTCGCTATTGTCCTTGCTTGCTTACCTAGTCTGATGATTCAGCTGTGCACAGGTCCAGACGGTAATACTGCCTGCCCTTGTGTAATGCCTTGAACATGGGCTGGCATATGCAAATATTGGGGGCGTACATATTAATGATCTCGACTGTTACGTAACAGTCGGTGTTATTTTGAGATTAGCTGTTTTTCGGTGGTCTTTTAAACAAATGAGATTTTTGAGACTGACTGTATGTCATTTCCTTGTACTGAACTCTTGTTATTCAACTATGTCAAGGTAAATTCAATTTTTGATTCTAGGGCACCTTTAAACAATGTCAAACATTTATTTTATTTGTTTCATTACATTTGCCATCCACCATTAAAGTGAGGCATTATACAAATAATGAAGGTCGGTGAGATTTATTTTTTTAAATAAATTATTACTTTGGTAACAATTTAGAAAACTGTTCTACAATAATGAATAACTACACAGGAACAAATCAGTAATGCAATATTAACATTCCAGTTAAGTAAAATATATTGAATATATAGGCTAATATAGTGCAAATATTTAGTGAAAGAGTCCACTTCTCTAGTGAGCTAACGTGCTGTGGATGCTGAATGACTTGCCTCAGAATGTATGTGTACCGAGACATTTACCTCAGAAATATAATGCTACATGACAGTGTTCACAAGCTGTTTTATTTGAGAGATGTGACCTTGTGTCTTAGAAAGTAAAAAACACAGAGCTTATTGCTATTATTGGTGGTTAAAAATGGTTCATGGGCTACAACTCTGTACCGAATGTGTACCGAACCGAAAGACACGTACCAAAAATTCTCGGTACACATACATGTACCGTTACACCCTTTGTAGTTACTATAAATGTTAATATTATGTTACTCCTTTGTTCCTGTGTAATTATTCATTAATAACAGAACAGTATTCTAAAGTACTTTTTCAGCAAGGAAGCATTAAATTGATCAAAAGTGAAAGTAAAGACATTTATAATTCAAACCCGATTCCAAAAAAGTTGGGACACTGTACAAATTGTGAATAAAAACAGAATGCAATGATGTGGAAGTTTCAAATTTCAATATTTTATTCAGAATACAACATAGATGACATATCAAATGTTTAAACTGAGAAAATGTATAATTTTAAGGGAATAATAAGTTGATTTTAAATTTCATGGCATCAACACATCTCAAAAAAGGTGGGCCAAGGCCATGTTTACCACTGTGTGGCATCCCCTCTTCTTTTTATAACAGTCTGCAAACGTCTGGGGACTGAGGAGACAAGTTGCTCAAGTTTAGGAATAGGAATGTTGTCCCATTCTTGTCTAATACAGGCTTTTAATTACTCAACTGTCTTAGGTCTTCTTTGTCGCATCTTCGTCTCTATGATACGCCAAATGTTTTCTATGGGTGAAAGATCTGGACAGGCTGTTTTCCAAAAAGAACTTCAAATTTTGATTTGTCTGACCACAGAACAGTTTTAAATGAGACTTGACCCAGAGAAAATGCCTGCGCTTCTGGATAATGTTTAGATATGGCTTCTTTTTTGACCTACATTATAGAGTTTTAGCCAGCAATGGCAAATGGCACGGTGGATTGTGTTCACAGACAATGTTTTCTGGAAGTATTCCTGAGCCCATGTTTTGATTTCCATTACAGTAGCATTCCTGTATGTGATGCAGTGCTGTCTAAGGGCCTGAAGATCACGGGCATCCAGTATGGTTTTCCGGCCTTGACCCTTAGATTGTTCCAGGTTCTCTGAATCTTTGGATGATATTATGCATTGTAGATGATGATAATTTCAAACTCTTTGCAATTTTTCTCTGAGAAACTCCTTTATGAAATTGCTCCACTATTTTTCGCCACAGCATTGGGGGAATTGGTGATCCTCTGCCCATCTTGTCTTCTGAGAGACACTGCCACTCTGAGAGGCTCTTTTTATACCCAATCATGTTGCCAATTGACCTAATAAGTTGCAAATTGGTCCTCCAGCTGTTCCTTATATGTACATTTAACTTTTCCGGCCTCATATTGCTACCTGTCCCAATTTTTTTGGAATGTGTATCCAAAATGAGCCAATATTTGGCATGACATTTCAAAATGTCTCACATTTTAATCATTTGATATGTTATCTATATTCTATTGTGAATAAAATATAATTTTATGAGATTAGTAAATTATTGCAAATTTTTCCTTTTTTATTCACAATTTGTACAGTGTCCCAACTTTTTTGGAATCGGGTTTGTATTAGGCCTACAAAAGATTTTTTATTATATTTTAAATTTTAATAGAATTCCAGAATATCACTGTTCTTACTGTGTGTGTGTATATATATATATATAAACTTACTAATCCCCAACTTTTGAATAGTAGTGTGCATATATACATAGAAAAACAAGGTGCTTTGAAATTGTATCATTTAAGCCTCTAAAACAACAGAGAGTATAGCAAAGAAATTTGAACTAACAGCCTTTTTTTCAGTGAGCAATGTTGCTTTACAGGGAAATCATCTCATTTCTGTTCCAACCTCCTTGTGTTCAGCTAAGTCATAAATAAAATGCATTACGCAAAGGCCTGGATTACAGTATTGAGAGCTTTGATTAAAATTCATAGGAGTTTGATTTGGCAATTCAGTCTTTGAGGGAATAATGGGAAATTAATGTTTAATCCTATTAAGATAACAATGTGTTCTTGGACTTGGACTTTCTGTATCTCCACAGCAACCATCCACCATAAATTGAATTCCTTCTATGACTGCAGAAGTCTCTGGCTTCCCTCAAGTCATTACTAAATCCATGACCAGCTCAAAACATACAATATTGTTATGATAGGGTGCTTATCTGATTACCAAATGGAAATCATGTGTGAACTAAATCACTCTGAATAACAGCTCTGATAGTATTAAAGGGATTTTGCCTGACACTGATAAGTAAAAGCAGAAATATGTTTAGATGACATGACTGCCCTTGGTGATATCATCCATGCACATTACATCAAAACAGCTTCTTTGATTCTGAAAAGGGATTTTTTTCACAGATTAAAGCAGGACATGTTCACATAAGTTTATATGTGGTTGAAAGGAGAGAAGTTGTTTTGTCAGTCCTTTTTTCAGCCTCAGAAGTTGAAAAAAAGTCAACAAAATTGTAGAACTGAATTCTACAATGCTTAAATACCATTTCATTCAAATGACCTAAAATAAATATAAGGGATAGATTTACATGGGTTAGCTGTGTTGATCTTGTTTATGGAAAAGTAGTTATGTGTCACATTTATAAGCTTCATCTCGGTTATTTGATCATAAAAGTAGCTTCACAGTACTACCTGAATTTCTGGTGGTTCCCGAGTCACTTATTCACATGGCATTTACGGCTTAGGAGATTGGCTCAAAAAACAAATGACGTACTTCCAACTGAGCAACTGCCATTGAGATGAATGGGAATACTAACAAATAGCTTTCTCCAGGTATTATCGACCTCCTTGAAAATAACATACATGTGAAGTAAATCTATAAAAATTTAATTCCACTGCCAATGGCACATTTCTGCATGTGTTTTGTGACAGCTGTGTGCAATGACAGCAATCAATGAACAGAAAACCTTTATCATTCCATAGAGGCTTTTATCTCTTCTCACTTTACTTCCCACTCTCATTGTTCAACCTTCAGCCTAATCCATCAAGCTCATGACTTGGATCCCCTCTCTCTATCTGGAAACTTCTATTGCAATACGGTCCATAAAACTCAGCAACAGTTATTACCATCTCACAATAGCATGGCTGAAGATCCCACCCTGTAATTAATGAGTGAACTAAGAAATGTATTAGCCCTTTTAGACACAGTAGCTTACATACATAATGAAGCATATCCCAAAATTTAAGTAAAGGACTGTCTGGAATGTTGAGATTGAAATAATGAAGGATAACAATGGGCTGTAACTGTGGAATAATAGGGTGATTAATTGCAATAGATGCAATGCATTTTCATAGACAAATCCGGATAAGTACTTGAAAGTTATTCTGTTTATATTAAAATTATTTGCACATATGCATGTATAAAAGAAGAAATAAGTATGTTGGTGAGTCTTGATTACAGAATGGACAGGTATCTTTTAAATAAATAGCACATTGTCTATGTTGTTGTCTTCTGTAGTGTAAATGAAGTGGCCTTATTTGCATGTTACACAACTCATGCTGCAACTGCAGTGGATGATTTCAAAGCATGAATAATAAACAAGGATGGTTTAAAAACATCCATATATAATACAGAAACCTGAAACCTTAACTTAAGAAGAATCATTAAGAATAAAAAGGTGATAGCTCCACTGAAAATCCACCAAACCTTGTATTGTTTCTGTTTATGTGTAGCAGCCCTTCATATTTCCTGAAGCATTCTGACTTTGAAAATTGTGGGACATTTTTGCATGGATCATTTTTACATTTATTAATAAAAGTGCAAAGTTTGCTCCCACTTTATATTAAGTAGCCTTAACTACTATGTACTTAGATTTAAATTAATCATTTGATACAATGCACTTATTTTGTACATGTTTTTACATTGTACTTTTATTTAAAAAAAAAAACACTTGCATGTAATTACATCTGTAATTAATTTCTGTTATTGCATTTATAATTAAACTGTTGATTCATCCGTTACACTTCAACCAACCCTTAAACCTACCCATACCACCAAAGCTTACCCTAACGTTACCTGTGTCCCACCTCAATAGCAGCAAAAGTGTTTTGCAATATATGAACCCAACATTGTACTTATTTTTTTTGATGTAAGTACATAGTAGTTAAGGCCACTTAATATAAAGTGGGACCCAATGTTTTATCCAATCTTTTAACTTGTGTCATGCAAACAACACCAGTTAACCTATTAACTTTTACATGTCAAAAGCAAATCAACATAGAAAAGTAGGCCCGCCATACAGTAAAGTGAACTCTACATCCCAAATAATAATCAACTTACTTTAACAAAAAAATTGTAACTTGACCTTTATGCTTTTAAACCCTTTGAAATGCTGACCTGGTGGTATGTGACTTACTGTATTCTTAATTATTATTAAAAAAAGAACTGAGGTGTGTGTCAAAATATTTTCTGTGGTAATTGACAGCATGTCACAGATGCTGTCAAAAGAGCTTATCTTGTATTGAACCTGGAACATTCCTTGATCATTTTCACACACTTCACTAGCTCTTCTCCTGTTTCAACACTTCCTATGGCTCACACTTAGGTCAGACTTCTTGAACTATCTCACCTGTCACACTTTGTCACCAACTAAATTTGAGCATAGCAAGGGAAGGAACTAACCTCACTTTATGGAATACATTAACAACTAGAACGACTCTGCTAAATGCCACTGGGGCCAAAAATCCACCGCGGCTTGGCGTGACTTATTGAAACGTAGTCCAGCATGAAATACCACCCACCATGCATTTCCCCTCTGTGCAGGCCATGTTCATAGCTACTGTAATTTCTGCCCGCCAATGGCCTATGACTGCTTTCTGAAGACATTTAGACCAAAACAAAAAGGAGAAGAATGCACAATCATTGAAACATAAAGTCCCATCATGTTTTTATTTTTTATATACTATGTATGCTTTATTAGCTTATTGTTTTTTCCTCATCCCAGAGTTTTGCTACATACTCATGACTTTACACATCATAGTAAATGTGCATTGTATTGTATTAAATGTGCACTTTCTGAAAAACTGGACATGCAGATAATATAATAGTAATGAATTAAAAGGACACTTAAATGTAGAGAGTTCACTTTCTTGGTTGTTTCTTTACACACTTAGATAAACTTTTAAAAAGTGCACTTTGTAACAAGGTCAAATGAAAAGTTTTACTTTAAAGTAAATTTTTAAAACATCATGTTAATTTTGATGTGTTGACTAGCACAGTGGTTCTCAAACCTGTCCTGGGGACCCCTCACCACTGCACATTTTGCATGTTTCCCTCATCTAACACACCTGATTCAACTTATCAACTAATTAGTAGAAACTGCAACAGTTGAATTGGGTGTGTCTGATGAGGGAGACATACGAAATGTGCAGCGGTAAGGGGTCCCCAGGACAGATTTGAGATCCACTGGACTAGCATACTAAAGCAGATGTAAAGTACTTGATTATAATTTTAACTGTAGTGTGTAGTATTTAATATTACATTTAAAATGTATTGTTGTTACAGTGTACAAACAAATAAGTACTGAGTTTTATTAAATAACTACATGTACTGTAAGGTTAGGGTTAGGGTTTGGTTTAGTGTTAGTTACTTGAAATTATGCATAACGTACTGTTATAACTATAGTAAGGACATGCAACGTGTAACTACATCACCTTAAAATAAAGTGTTACCCAATTAAGTTAACGTATTTAGTTTATGGCCCTGTTTAGACCTGGTATTAAGATGTGTTTTGGTCGATCTGATCACAAGTGGACAAGGGAGACACATATTACACCCAATATATTAATTCATCTCTTTTGTCCACTTTCAACCACTTCTGTCCTGATTTCTTAGAGGGAAGGGGCTATGGGTGGGTAAATGTTTGGTTTTTTTCAGATCTTTCAATCTAATGGACAAAATAAACTCATGCAATTTACATATGAGCGTGCACAGAGACAACAGAAAAATATACAGAGAGCAGCAGCTTTTGTTTCTGCTCTGATAGCCGCAAGACCATGTCAAACACTGTGAGTGTGTGTTAGAAATCAGGATTGGTCAGAGAACATTGTGCTTGGTACTTTTTTCGTCTTCAAACTAAACTTGTGTCTTCAGCCGACAAAGTTTAAATCCCGTCTGGCTAACGTGCTTTCCATATTGTTTACGTATTAAGTCAGTAGGCGGAGAGTGGGTGGTCTTTTGCGCATTCTACCGCATGAACGTTTACACTACGAAAGCAGTCGAATGTGTTTTCAACTACCTCTGGAAGTGGCCGAAAGTGAACAAGCTCAAAATGTTTTAGACCCTGTTTACACCTGTATTTAGCGTCGTACACTTGTAATCTGATCTACCAAAATGCATCTTATTAATACCATGTGTAAACAGGGCCTATAAGTACTCTTTCTACTGTGTCAAGTATGCTAAAATGTACTAGTAGTTGCAGTTTGCTGTAGATGGTGAGTTAATGCAGGGTTACAGAAGATTTGGATTTCATTGTCGGGATGAATAGGTTGAGGAATCCATCAGATGACATGCAGCTTTTCTGGCCTTGCTGCGTGGGGGAAAGTGGCAGAACACAGTTGACCTCCCCAGTGGTAGTCCCCTCTTTTGTTTACCCACAACATCCCACCCTCCACAAACCCACAAGCCCGCAGTGCTGAGCTGACCCTCTACCACCACTTGACTTCTACCCAATTAAACCAATTTGTGTCAGGGAACCGGGGTGATCTGTCAACATCCTGAATCAAAGTGTTGTGTGAGAAAGCCAGCCAGAAGAGAGTGCCCTGGAGCGTGTGAATGCCTTGAGATCATGCTGATGAATGTTAGAGTGTTCGGACTAACTCAAGTGGTTACAGTGGCCTCAGAGCAACAGTCCATATGGAACATTCCCATATTGTCAGAACCCTGTGACTGATTTTGGAGTTGTTTCACAGAATGGATTTCTGATTTGCTATGAAATAATAACAAACTATTCTTTAATTGAGTCAACCATTTCCAGTTGGTCATCCAGAAAAATGCCTGCTTTTCATTATTTTTTTCTTCTTTCCTCCTTGAGAATACATTCTCAATAAGTTAGCGTTTAGGGAGTGGCATCATCCGAGCCAAAAAATACAGTAATGGGATTTATCCTGTCATCTTCACTGGGATGTTCCCTATTTGCTGTCATCACTTACGTAAAATCTCAGCATTCTGCCTTAAGCATTGATGTATCAATGCCATCATTTCAGTGTGCTGACCCGCTGTGAACTTTTGGGGTTGATCTGTGAGGCCAATTTCGGAGCCCTTTATTGTGCAGCCAGTTGTTTGCGGAAAACATCCATAAGAAGTGCTGCATAATCCCTAGTTGTTTTTATCTTAAGGGAAACAATCGTTTACAGGAGTACAGCAGTGCTTTGTCTTTGTGATGAATCACTCAGCCGCTGTGTAAATGCTGGGCTTTAAAATGGCCCCTGCTGACTGATGAGAGGGCCCACAACTGTATTTTAAAAGGCTGGGACTGATCCTCGGCCACTAATGGAGGGAATACTTAGTCATCTCAGCGGAAGAGAAGAGCAAATGGAATTGGGTAGAAGTGTTGCTCAGGTTTGTGCGGTGTGAGTGGGTAGAAGTGGTGCATACTGCCAGGTGATAAAGAGAGTGTAGCAAAGTCATTTTTCATTGAGAGTTGTGGCTTAAAATTAAGAAACAGGCTAGATTACAGTGACAAATGAATGGGCCAGGCTCGATCTTTATCTAAAGAGTGGAATTCAACCTTGTCCTGAATCCTTCAGATGATTCTAAATGAAAATAAGACTAAATGTGTTTGGATCATGTCCTTTGAAATGAATGGTTTCCAAAAATCTGGAATATTTTCAAAGTGGAATTTAGGAGTTGTAACTTTGCAGTTCCTTTACAGTTGCTGATAAAAGTATTATATATATATAAAGTATTATATATATATATATATAACTGATAACTATAAATTTTGTTTGGATCACCCGATTTCAAAGGCATGCTGATAAATACATACCTATGACCATACAGTCTATATTAATGAGCTCAGTTGCAATGTTACTTGGCAGCTGCAAACAGTCTACAGTTATTATTGGATTATGTGACTTGAAAAAGAATTGCTTATGCAGAATATTATATTTAAAGGATTAGTTCACTTTCAAATGAAAATTACCCCAAACTTTACTCACCTTCAAGACATCCTAGGTGTATATGACTTTCTTCTTTCTGATGAGCACACTCTGAGAAATATAATAAATATCCTGATGCATCCAAGCTTTATAAAGACAGTAAGTGTTACCAAACGAGTATGAGCTGAAGAAAGTGTCTCCATCGATCATAAACATATTCCACACGGCTCCGGGGGGTTAATACAAAAGACGGTCTGGCGGAAGCAAGATATTTTACTTCATAACTTGTTATATATATATTTATTTATTTTTTTTCAATATCATTTTCAACACATCACTTCGATTCAGAAGGCCTTTATTAACCCCCTGGAGCCATGTGGAGTATGTTTATGATGGATGGAGACACTTTCTTCATCTCATACTTTTTTGGTAATGCTTACTGCCATTATAAAGCTTGGGTGCATCAGGATATTTATTAATATTTCTCTGATTGTGTTCATCAGAAAGAAGAAAGTCATATACACCTAGGATGGCTTGAGGGTGAGTAAAGCTTCGGGTAATTTTCATTTTAAAGTCAACTAACCCTTTAATACATTTAATTGTTAAACGTTTTGTGGTATGTTCACTTTTAGTCTTTTATCATATTGCCATTGCCAAAAAGTTGAATTGCTTAATTGCATTGAATGTGCTCAATTGTATTTATTTGTATTGTATGTGCACTTGTAGTGTAAATCTTAAAACTTTCTTTAAATGTACTTAACAATGAATATTATATTATAGTTAATATATTTTAATTGTACTAAATTGCAACATTATCATTGTAATTGTGTAATATATTTAAATACATGGAATACACGTTTAATCAGAAATTACATTAAATAGGCTATAGTATATTTTAGTTTACATTCAGCAGTACACTTTCAACATATTTAAAAGAGAATAGAAGAACTTGTGAAATAACTTAAATCCTACATAAGAGGGTCAAAAAGCACTCTAATGTTAAGCTAATTGCAATTCATAAAAATTTAAACTATAATACTTAAATTTTGATTTAATTGCAATTGACTTTCAATTAAATGTCAGAAAACATTACGTTCATTTTGCACTTAAGTATATTCTTTTAAAGTATATAATTTACGTAATAAGTAAACAATGCTTAAGTCTACTTATTTTATAATAATTTTTTTCTATGGCCCTTATTAACAAAGCAGAGATACATTTATGGATCTGTATAATATATTTTTAAGAGTTTAATGGCTAGAAATTATTTAATGGTTTTGACTTGAAACTAATTAAATTCTAATAGCAGAAGTTTCCATCTTGAGAGAATTTTTTAAATGTAAAAACTTAATTAAGATCCTAATGCTCACATTAATACTACAAATTGTATCATATCGTATTTTCAGTAGAATACATTGAAATAAAACATTAAATTTATCATGTTTAAGACAGAAAGCTCATTCAGAAGAAAGATGTAGTAAGCCACTGCTGGCGACAATCCAGCAATGCTGTTCTTGTTTAACTGGCTGAATTACACTGTATTGCTCTGTCATATTGCTGCTCAACTAAATCCACTGATGTTATTAGCTAAATGATGGTGACTGATGCTGGTTGTCTTAGGAGGAACAGATTGCAGGGCAGCAGTACAGCGCTCTAATATAAACCATTGATACTTCTTTTGATGTCAGTACTCTCTAGTCATTAGATTGTGCACAGGATTTGTCTGTTCATGAAAGTGTTCATCCACAAACAAAGCCAATCCATCTCAGTGCATCAGAAACACCTGTTCCATTTGATGCTGGTGAATGAAAGCTCTGTTCACGATCTCTCCTTCAGTTCAGGTGAGGCTCTCCTCCTTTGTTCTGTCTGACATGAAGGTCAGTTCAACTCAAGTAGCAGCTGGCTAAGAGTTCACTCGCTGTTTTTAAAGGAGAAAGTATGATATCAAAGTCAGGTTGCATGCATTAGGGTAGACCAGAGAGTGTTGAAACATTTTGTCTGTAACTGTTTTTTTGAAAGTCTCTCAAATTTTGATGTAATATTCTCACTTGTCAACCGCTATGCCAATCACTCTAAAAACATAACACACTGTTACACAGAGACTTTTACTTCTAATGTCCCTTCAGGAGTGTGGTGGTCATACTGTATAACTCTTGTGAAAAATAAGTACACTTTAAAAATACTAATAGACTTTAACAGAATATCAATGTGCAAACTGAATGACTGAATTACATTGTAATTTACAATCTAGTCAGAAGCTAGATATTTTACTTTATATCTGTTTAAATATAGATATTTTTCTTACACAAATGCATTGCTTCACTTGAAAGGGCTTTTATTAACCCCCAGAACTATGTGGAGTATGATTATGATGGATGGATGCACTTTTTTTTCAAACATGTGGTTTCTGTGCACTGCCACTATAAGCGTCAGAGTGATTATTATAACTCCGATTGTATTCGTCTGAAAGAAAAAAAAACAAAAAAACACCTAGGATGGCTTGAGGGTGAGTAAATCATGGGGTAATTTTCATTTTAAGGTGAACTAATCCTTTAAGAGGCCTTTTTTTAAATTTAATATTATATTATCTGCAAGTATAGTTAAATATACTTTTAAGGTAATGACGGCAATTTCGTTGCTTTTAATGGTGGATAAAAAAAGCATCTTGGATTTCATCAAAATATCTTAATTTGTGCTACGAAAGATGAACAAAGGTCTTATGGGTGTGGAATGACATAAGGGTGAGTGTATAATGACAGAAATTTAATTTTTGGGTCAACTAACCCTTTAAGCACACTTCTTTTTCACAAGGGAAGCTAATGATTTCACTCCTGTAGTTCCTGTAGTTCACCACTACAGAATGCTCTTTTCTGAAGAAACAGCTTCTAACAGATGGATAAAAATGCTTGGAAATCCGATGAATAACCCAAAACACAAATCTTAGCACTAAATTCTGAGTGCTAAACATTTTGAAGATTTTGTAATGAGGCCTAACCTTGTAGGCGCATAATGTTTCTTTTCGCTTTCAGCAGGGCAATCATGCACACATATGTTGCCCTTTGCAAGTGGCATTACGGTTACAGTCCGCAATCCCCCAAAATTCAGTTCTGTACTTTATTCCACACATTTATCTCTGATCATGAGCCATACACACCCACATGCCAGATATTGTTTACACAAGCCTTTCTCCTCCATTTCTGCAATCTTTCCATAGAATTGAGCTAATTATTGTCATTCCGGCTTACATGTGATTTTAATTCCAGAGCACATTTGCCTAGAGAAACAGGCACAGATTCATCATTTGTCCAAATACATTATGATGTCACTGACATTTACCCTCCCTTGAGTCAGTTAGCTGTTAAATGTAAAGTTTGATAAATTCTCATTTTGGATATTAATGCTCCAAATTTAAGTGTAAGTTGGTTGTTAGACAATCTCAAGAGACGTCTGTTTTCAAACTTGGTAGGAAAACATAATTTAAGTAGAGAGTTGGAACAGTTCTGTTTCCTTATAGGTGTGACCAAAGAAAACAGACCTCATCCTAATTTGTAGAAAATATTTTCCCAGCTTACAAATAAGCCTCATGCATTATTTCAATGTCTTTGATTAATTATATGCAAGTACACGTCTAGAAGCATTCTATGAGCCGTTTAGAAACATATGCACCAATGAAAGCCTTCATTGACTTGACCAGAGTTTCTTTTTCCAAGCAAAGTGACTTACCACACTGCAATCAGTCTTTCAGGGGAAAGTAAACTGCAAGTTCCGAAGGTAAAACTGTGCCTACATCAAAGTCAGCCCAGTCTAAATTGAAAAGGCATCTGCAGGCTGATGGCTTAAAAATGATAGGAAAACATCTGCATGGGGAACAGAACCAAACTTGCAATTTCATTTTCTAATTTACTGGTGGTCCAGCAATTTAGCTTCAAGCCCATATCCAAAAGTGATAAGAGAATATAATGATGATTGTTTTAAATTGATTATTTGAAAGTAGGCTGTGGGCCACATTATGACTCTTTATTTTAAAGCGCAGTAATTCTTTGAAGAATCGCTCTGTTGATTTGGTCAGGAGCTTGTGAGCAGCCGCATATCTTTTCTCGTCTCTCATCCTACACTCTGAAATAAATTAGCGCTTCAGGCACGCAGGTGCATGAGATCGGCATTTACAGTGTGAGTGCCTTCTGTCACTGGCCTTCTGTCACAGGTGTGATCCACACCACCTCTTACACTAATCTACATGTGAGGGAGCAGACATCATGGAAGCTGCCGTTGCTACACCTCTGGTAAGATTGCAAACCCCCATGTTGACACTCTAATTCAAGGTGGTTTTCAGTTCTGGTGATGCAGGGTCACCATCTTGAGTTAGACACAGGTTGTGAAATCAAGGTGTGCTGCACATCTGCATTGAGTTCCTGATGGTGTAACTGAATGTCCAGAGTGCAATTTCTTCATATGTATTTTTTTTTTTCTCTGTACAGGGTTGTGCAGCATTCTGAATAACTCAAGGGCATTTGAGGGGGAATATTTAGTTATTTAATAATGTTTCTTAGCACACTCATGTACACTTCTAAAAAGTGCACTTTGTAATAGTCTCAAATTAAGTTTTACTTTAAAGAGATAGGGACCACTCAGGTAGCAGCCTCCCCACTGAATGAACCAAACAGAGACAGGGGAGTCAAATGGTGTTTTGTTTCAGGAGGTTGGGCAGAAGGTGTTCCCCGTTCATTCCAATGTTGCCAACTTAGCGAATTTGTCTTTTCAGTCCCCTTATAGTGACTTTTTTTCAAAAAAGCGCCTAGCAATAAATCTAGCTTTTGGGCAAACCTCAGTACAGTGTTGCCACACATCAATCACTTGTTTGCTTCTCCTTTGTTTTATATTTAAAAGAATTTAGTTTGACTGTTTTGATTTACATTCTTTTTGTGTGCGTATCCCTTATATTACTCACTATCACAGGGCTATGGTTAATTCCAGTTTCCGAACTCTCTGAATTTAAATAATTTAGACTGCACATATTCAAACACAATAATACATTTTAAACTTTAATTAAACTTGCACACATGTAAACACAAATGTAGTCTTTACCGTCATCATATTCGTTCTGTTGTCTGACAGAATATATGTAAATGAGAACAGCTTTATAGGGGTATGCGCGTGACGTCACCGTCGACCGTTATAACTGTGGTTACGCCCACTGAGTGGCAAAAGACTGAGCTGCGGCATTGGTTTTCAGCGTGAATGTCGCAAAAAACACACAAAACACATCCAAAATGGGAAAGAGCTTTGTGATTGACTGTACACATAGCTTTGACACAAAGCCTGAGGTATATATTTAAAAACTGCAGAAAGCAACAGAAAAAAACAAACAAACATGGATTACTGCAATTCACAGAAACAACTCGACTCCAGCAGAGAAACATGGATTTGCAGTTATCATTTTGTGTCAAGTTGTTGGATTTTGAGGTAAAATCATACCGTATATATTGTATTGTTGTATATTATGTTGACAACTCATCAATTAAATATGTTCCATCTTATATTCTGCATAATTGGGTGTTTTTAAATAAACACTGACAAAAACTATACTATAAAACTATATATGTTTTAGGGCTGGACAATATGACGATATAACATTGATACAAGTGATTACATGGATTTAAACGTACCTATATTGTAGTTATATAAAATATTCACAGGCAGATTTGCTTTATGTATTTCCCCGCTGTCGAAATCAGGCACATATAGGCCTAAATGTCAGGAAACACGACTCCTGGCTGCATGTCAATATCCATGGATTAGGTTTATTTGACAAGTTGTAAGGAACACATTCAATTCCAACCTTTAGTGTAATTTGTTAGTATTACTCGCGTTTTTGCAGTTTCCTCTATTAAATCCAGTCACGCAGCAGGTTCTTTTGCCACTCAGTCCAGCTGAGGGAGCGTGCTTTCGGCGGGAAAAGTGACGTCGATGCATATCCTCTATTGGACATTTGTCTATATGTGAGCAGAAATTAGAAGAGGCGTGATGACATCACGGATAGGCTAATTGACACATGACGTAATTTAGCGACACTTAGCGACTTTTTGGGCCGGCTTTAGCTACCCAAGCATTGCTACTCTGACGCAGTGCGAGTTCCCTCGAAAGGGAATGTCTTAGGTTACTACTTTAACCATTGTTCCCTTTTAAGGGGGTGCTGTGTCAGAGTAGAGACGCTATCGAGACACCCCATAGCATTGCTACTCTGACGCAGTGCAAGTTCCCTTGAAAGGGATCGTTTTGGGTTTTGACTGTAACTATTGTTCCCTTTCAAGGGGGTGCTGCATCAGAGTAGAGATGCTATCGGGACACCCCATAGCATTGCTACTCTGACACAGTGCAGGTTCTTTCTTTTTCTTCTGTTCTTTTAAAATTTAGCATCTTCAGATATTTGTACAACAAAATTTTTCAGGGCCATGACATTTTGAAAATGATCAAAAACGCGGTGGCTGGCAACTTAAAAAAAAAATGCTGGTGGGGAAAGAGTTAAGTATATTGTTTTAGGGTAATATTCTTTTCTGTGATATGCATGTAGATATATGCATAAAGCTATATTTTAAAAAGAATGCTATGGTGTAGGCTACTTCCAAGATTTTGTCTCTACTAAGACAAAGTAGTACAATTAAAAGACTATCCAGAAGGCAACACTATTTCAAACATATTGGAACAATCTAAACATCCCATCATATTAAGCTAAGCTTCCGGACGTGAGTAGCATGCTTTTCAAACCACTGTAAACAAAAGGATTCCATATGTAGAGTACTTTCAACTGTTATAGCAAGTTTTCTGATTGGTTGCACTCTGAACGGAACTGACAAACCAAGGGTATGATTATGGTGTCAATACCTGCTGTGCAGACCATTTGACTTGTTTACATCTTGCATGAGTGCAGCCTCAAAAACGCTGGTTGCACTCCAGGAGCAGATTTCAATAAGGATTCAGTATTATCAGCTAGCTCAGTATTTGAACCTAATTCAAAGGGCCACACATTGGACTCATATTGATTTGCATATTGAAAGACTCTTCCAGTTGAGATTGGATGATAACAAACTAGATTGCTTTTTGTTTAAATACAACTTCTATGATGAGTTAATTCTATGATAAATTAGCAGATTTTTTTTGTCTTGTTAATTTTAAATTTAAAGTCAGCATGAAATCAAAATCGACCCTATTTAATAATAATTGTGGCGAGCAGGGCGGGCGAGAGCCGTGAGGGAACGGCGCGAGGCCGGTGGCGCGAGTGTTAATGAGCTTCACCTGGGTGGCGCACCGGCCTTGAGTCCCTCACGGAGGAGCTCCGGGAGCATAAAAGGAGGAGCGACTACCGTGGAGGATGAGAGAGGACCAGGCCTGGACTTTATTTTATGTTTTATTATGTTTGTGTGGCCGGCAGACGTCCGCGAAGGTCTGCCGGCATTACTTTCGTTTTGTTGTTTGTTTATTTTTGAATTAAAGTTACGTTGAATGTTCGCCGGTTCCCGCCTCCTTCTTCCCATATCTACTAACCTTGTTACAATAATAATAATAATAATAATAATGAAGGTGTAAATATGAAGAAGATCAGTAAGATCTGGAGGAGCGAGACTGTGAAGTGCCTTGAATGTGAGAAGGATTTTAAAGTCAATTCGATATTTCACTGGTAGCCAGTGAAGTCGCTGGAGAGTTGGTGAAATGTGCATGGTAGAAGGGGTTCTAGTAAGAACATGAGCCGCAGAGTTCTGAACCAACTGAAGTTTATAGAGAAGTTTGGAAGGAAGACCAGTAAGAAGAGCATTGCAGTAATCAATACGTGAAGTAACCAGTGCATAGATGAGAATTGCATTATTGTTCATTGAAATGGAGGGACGAAGACGATTAATATTATGCAGATGAAAGTATGCAGTACGTGTCATATTATTAATATGGGCTTCAAATGAAAGTGTGCTATCCAGAATAACACCCAAACCCTTAACCTGTGAAGAGGGATAAATGGGATGTTGATTGATATCCACAGAAATACAGTTAGATTGTCCCTACAAGTAAGACCTCAGTTTTATTACTATTAAGCTTAAGAAAGTTAGCTGAGAGCCAGTCTTTAATTTCAGCTAAACAACGGGACAAAGAAGGTGGTGGAAAAGAGTCAGAGGATTTGGAAGACAGGTAGAGCTGGGTGTCATCGGCGTAGCAGTGAAAGTGAATACCATATTTCCTGAAAATGTGACCAAGTGGGAGTAGATAGATAATGAATAAAAATGTACTTTATTTACTTTCTTAGTGCATATTACTAGTCTTAACTAATCTTATTGTGGTAAACAATTAATCTGTTCAAGTTAAAACACAGAAAAAAAATGTTTGTTGTCGCGGTAATCTTTAATCAAAATCTGAAAAGTTACTTCCGGTCTGGAATGGCGTTCCTTCTCTGATAACATCCGTTTGACGGCTTGGGTTGAAAACGCGTAAACCGCTCCCCTGCAACCGTTAGTCTGCTATGAGCGAGAGATGGAGAGTGAAGTAAAACTCTGCCCTCTATTCAATATTCGTTTCACCTGGAAATACATCACACAACTTGGAAATACGTTACATGCTGCCACTTGGCAATATTATAAGAAAACATGGAATTAGTTTCCACTGCTATGCCGATGATACTCAGTTATATATTTCAACACAACCAGATGAAATCTCTAAATTATCCAATCTGACAGAATGTATTAAAGAAGTAAAACATTGGATGACTAGTAATTTTCTTCTATTAAATTAAGTTAAGACTGAAGTATTACTTAACCGATATTCTATCGCCCTACAATCCGTCACGCTCTTTAAGATCACAAAACTCTGGACTTCTGGTTGTATCTAGGATATCTAAGTCCACTAAAGGAGGGAGAGCGTTTTCACATTTGGCTCCAAAACTCTGGAATAGCCTTCCTGATAATGTTCAGGGCTCAGACTTGCTCACCCAGTTTAAATCTAGATTAAAGATGCATCTCTTTAGCCAAGCATTCACATAATGCATCTCATATCAGATCAATTGAACATGAATATCTTTGCTTAATGTTATTGTCATGATCACCGTCTGTTCCTGTCAGTTCCCGGACTACATCTCCCATCATCCTCTCTGCCACTCACCTGCACACACTTAACACTAATCACTAATCACCACACCCAGCTGCTGCTCATTATCAGGACTATAAAGGACTTCCACTCACACCACCTCACCGCGAAGTATTGTTAACTGTTGTTGCAATTTCCGAGCGTTTATTCCCTGTTTGCCTGTCTGTTCTCGACCTTGTCTGTTCCTGTTTTTGATCCGTTGCTGCCTGTCCTGATCCTTGCCTTGTATACTGTTCTGTGAGTGATATCTGCCTGCCTTTTGACCTACCGCCTGTACCCTGACTACGACCCTGCCTGTCCTTTGCTGCTCCTGTTTGTTCCTGATTGACCCTGCCTGTACGACCATTCTCATTCTTAATAAAACGCTGCACTTGGATCTCCTGCCTGAGCCTCCCATTCACAACAGTTATGAACAGCAGCTATGTGAATTGAATTGTGAATTGAATTGAATTGAATTGAATTGAATTGAACAACACTGGAAAAGAGTCATTTGCAACTTCCGGTTCACGCAAACTTTAATAAGTTAGTACATCCTATTGAGTTCCATGGTTTTCTGTATCAGGGTGTAATAAAAAAATCATCTGGTCCTTGGCAGGTCTTAAAATTTGGAAAATAAAACCTCAGATGAATAAAAACACATGACACACCGTATCATTATTTATTTAACAAAAACTAGGCCAAAATGGAAAACCCATGGGTGACAAAGTTAGGACACCCTTACTGTTAACATATTTTAGAATTAACATAGGAATTAAGTAATGGCCAGGCACTGCTAATCAAATGCTTTTGATTAACTGATCATCATTAAGGGTGATCAACTCTATAAAAGCTGAAGTTTGATCATCTGGAGTCTTCAGGTGTGTGTTAACACAATGCCAAGGAGGAAAGACATCAGCAATGATCTCAGAGAAGCAATTGTTGCAGCCCATCAATCAGAGAAGGGTTACAAGGCCATTTCCAAACAGTTTGAAGTACATTATTCTACATTTAGATAGATTATTCACTAGTGTAAAATATTCAAGATAGTTGCCAGTCTTCCAGGAGTGGACTTCCCAACAAATTCAGCACAAGATCAGAGCTTGCAAATGCTCAGAAATTGCAGACCACCCAAGAACTACACCTCAGACTCTACAGGCCTCAGTTAATGATAAAGTTCAAAAGAGTACAATTAGAAAAAGATGGGAAAAGTATGGAATGTTTGTAAGGATTGCCACGAGAAAGCCTCTTCTCTCTAAAAAGAACATGGCAGCATGGGTTAGGTTTGCAATGTTGCATCTGAGCAAACAATAAGACTTCTAGAACAATGTCCTTTGGACAGATGAGACCAAAGTGGAGATGTTTGGCCATACTGCACAGTGCCACGTTTGGTGAAAAACAAAAACAGCATATCAGCACAAACATCTCTTACCAACGGTCAAGCATGCTGTTGGAGGGCTGATGATTTTGAGTTTGTTTTGTAGCCAAAGGCCCTGGGCATCTCATAGTCATTGAGTCGACCATGAATTCCTCTGTATACCAAAGTTTTCTATAGTCAAACGTGAGGCCATATGTCTGACAACTAAAGCTTGGCCAAAATTGGGTCATGTAACTGGACAATGATCCAAAGATCACCAGCAAATCTACAACAGAATGGCTGAAAAAGAAAAGAATTAGCCATAGTTATTGGCATATTCTGCTCAATAAGTGCCATAATTAATGAGGACTTAGGGGATCAAATTGTCTTTATTAGTACTGTATTAATGGCAGTTTAGCCATAATTATTGGCATATTCTGCTCAATAAACTTGAATATCCCTCAGTAAGCACCATAATTAATGAGGATTTAACTTTCACTTTAGAATAGGGGGTCAAATTGCCTTTATTAGTATTGTATTAGTGACAGTTTAGCCTTAATTATTGGCTTGTTCTGTTCAATAAACTTGAATATCACTCAATAAGTGCCATAATTAATGTGGACATACCTTTTACTTTGGGGGTCAAATTGTCTTTATTATACTATTTTAGCAATTTATAACTGAAAACCAGCAGTAATTAAACATAACTACTCGTTTATTGTTCGGTTAACTTAATAGAATGGCACATAAATATAATTACATCACTTGACAAAAATAATTATTAAGTTATAGATAATGACTAAAAGGTGTTTACTGCACCATTCAGTTAATCATTAATTACTAGGTTATTTTTTGTTTATTTATAGCATAAATGTGTATCTTTCAAATATTTGTAAATAATGGCTAATATGCCAAACTATATGTTAAGTTAATCATTATTTACAGTTGTGTCCACCCTTAACTAAAGCATAGTTGTGAACAAGTAAATCAATAATTTACTTTATTTTTGCTTAACTAATGCATAATTCGGACCCTTACAGTATTAAGTTAAGCATTAATAACTAGTGTGTTCATTCTTAACTAATGCTTAATTGTGAACAAGTTCATCATTAATTAATGCTTAACTAATGCATTATTCTGGACCCTTATAATAAAGTTTTAACAAAAAAGGTCAGAATTCCAAGATATAAACTCAGAATCACAAGAAGTTAAGATAAAAATTATGGCATGTTAAAATAAAAAGTCGCAAAAAATAAAAATAAATATAAAAATAATAATAATAAAAATAAATAAAAACGCAAAAAAAAAAAAAAAAAGTCAAAATTGTGAAAAGTAAAGTTGCAAGTTACCTTTTTATTTTTTATTCCATGGTGGAAACAATAAGCTTTCATAGATTTAATCAACATATAAAATATTGTAATGATGAAATTAATAAACAATGAATATAAAATAAAGAGTTTTATAAAAAATAGACTGTAGTTGAAGATGTATTTGGCCTATAATGACTTGATTCCTCATACTGATTTTGGGGCTCACTACTCTTTCTGAGTGATGAATATCTCACACAATGTGGACCATCTATTGTACATGGTAAATCTGCATAAAAGGTCTAGTTGAAAGACAAAAATTTAATATTTTAGCTGACTGTATAAGTTATCTCCTCTGTTAACGTTTGCAAAAGTGTTAGTGGACCATCACACAATTAAGAGGCATACCTCCTTTCAAAGAGTAGCATGGCATGTTTGTTTGAAAGGGCCTGCCACAAGAAATACTTCTGAAGTGGAGATCGGAGAGAGATCTCACTTCAGATGAGACAGGTTAATCTAATTGCTGCAGTTTCTGACCCCAAAAAACAAATCCTGTTTCCATTCACCACTCTCGTCTTCCCCATGCATGCAGCTCATCTTTTCCCTTCCCATTTGTGGTTGCCACTACAGAGCTGAGAGTAAAGATCTGTATTTACAATGGGTTCATCATTGCAATATCTATATTTTGGTAAGCCAATTTAGGAATCCAAGCAGTGATCTGCTTATGACATTAATAGAAAACTGAGAAGCTTTGGCAACATGGCAAAACATGCTTGTAAAGGCCTCTGTGCACACTGTCCCCATAAAGCCCTCTGTGATCTAAGCACTCCTAACAGTGTTTGACAATCCAAAGCACTAGTGAAAGAGTCACGGCCAGAATCCAAATGGTCAGTAATTGTAAATGTCAGGCATAATTAAGAGGGGAATAAATAGCTTTACCTTTGTGCTGGAGATCAACAATGCACAATCCATGAAAAACACGTTCTCTCTTCCCAACGGGAGGCTTTTGTCTGGCAGTGCACTCCGAGTGAACAAACCCTGTTGTGACAGCGCCTAATTGGAGAAACATGTTACACTTAATGAACAATAGCATAATAAGTGGTTTGTGATTCATGAAAGAGTTTGTTATCGCCACAACATCTGTTTCATCCAAGAAGCAAACATGAAATCATTTCTCACTTTCCCATGAGATAAATAAAGCAACCGTGTCTAAACGCTTTTTTAAATCTCAAAAAATTACTGCAGAACCAATATGGTATATGTTTACCAGTACACAGAGTTAAGAATATTATCACAATTCCAAGAAATTTCACAGATGCATAAAATGGACATAAAAAGGAAAGAAAACGGGGTTGCAAAAAATGGAAAAGTTCCCTTCAATTAAATAGAAATAAATAAGAAAAACAGCTTAGAATGTAATTTGAAAGGTACTGTATTAACTAAATGGATTTAATGAAATTCCTTTGAACTTATAATGCAACTTATTAATTTTCTAACAATATATTATTCAGTTTTACTCTGCAGTGTAGAGTTTTTTTTTTGTTTTTTTTTTTTGCATCAGGTTAAAAAGATGATACATTTTCATGCTTTGCAATTATTCAGCAATATCTGTGCAAAATCCAGTTCCAAAGGTATCTTTGAGATATGGGAAAGAGGCTAAATATATTGTACAAGTATTTTTGAGACAAATATATCTAATAAAAAAGGTACAGGTAAATACTATAATGTGCAAAAGCTTCAGTTGATAGTCAATTTAAAAAAAATAAATAAAATATCTTTAAAAAAAACTGTTTGTAAAAAATTTGTAATAGCTTGACCTCCTGCTTACCAACATTTTATGAAATTAAAATATCTCCTTTTAACAACCACTTATTGAGAAAAAAATAAGACCATTTTACATAAAGTGCTATAAACAAGAAAACAAATAAATAAGTGATAGGCCTATGTACATTAAATAATATAATCTTGGAAGGACATTGACCAGATATGAAAAGCCTGATTTGAAATCAGTCCAGCAATGAGATTAGGGTTTCAAAATTCCCAAGGAATTACTATGTTTTAGGCTGGACCGGATTTCATGGTGGAAGGCGGAAAGGATTGGTCATGTCTGAAGAGCATGGAAACATACTGCACATGCAGGGGGAGGCAAGACAAGCTAATGAAAGGAATTAAATTAAAACACAAAAACAACTGCATTCTTCAAGATTAGTGGATTTGGAAGCCTCAAAGCAGATAGTATAGCAGTTCTGCAGTGAATAGTAGTGTATAGGGCTGCATGAACCTCAATGTCGAGAACCATTAGGTCAAAACAGTCACAGCTTCGTGTTGTTTTACTAGTGAGTTATGGCCTGCATATAGCTGATTCCCCCTGCTTTTCTCGGGCTGGTTAATAGCTCTGCTCTTGTGGGCTCTCCTCTCAGCATGCAGCTTCCAGGCAGCTCTGTAGTGTCTTTGTTTGTTAGCCGCTGCTGTCCACAGGGAGCCTCGTCCACGCCGTCCCCCTGGTGTCCAGATGTTGCCTGGTCAACTGGCCCTCGGTACGACAGCCTGACCTACTCCAGCACAGTTTACCTCGCTGAAATCTAACCGAACATACTGTAGCATTTTCATAGAAACAAACATCTGTTTCAGTTCAAATTACTATTTAAATAATTGTCTACTTCAAGATCATGTCAAAACTGTCTAGGTTGATTAGTCTTAAAAGTAAAGTGTGCAATGTCTTTGTCGTCAGCATCATCAAATACAATATAAAATACAAAATAAAAGCAGCTATATATTTTAAGACTCATTTATACTGTGAGGAAAAGAAATTATGTGATAAATTAAACATTTTCATTATATGTAATTAAGTTAAATATTATTATTAATCATAAAATAGTTATTAATACTTCAAATTTATTTAGCCCTTTTTAAATTAATTATTAATTAAACATTAGTTTTTTTTTGTTTTTTGTTTTTTCATTAAATGTTCCCTAGATTCCAGTTTGAAATCCCTTGGTGTAATTTATTTATTTATCATTCTGGTATAATTTTGTTTTGTATAATATTTCACTTTTCTGATTTTTTTTTTATTTTTTATTTTTTTATTAAAATTTGTCTGTTGAAGTTCATGGTGACTACCCTTGCAAACTGCAAAATTCACTTAACATACATAGAAACTATTGCAAGTATTGTATCTTATATATATCATATATTTATATAAGATAAAATACTTAAACACAGACAGAATAAAAAATAAATAAAAATAAATAAAAACAAACAGACAATACTTATAATAGTTCGACCTGAGGTTGATGACAAACATTTTATGAAAATAAAGTACCTCTTTTTACTGACTGGTCATACAGTCAACTTGAGAATTATTGGTACCATCGTTAAATATGATCAAAGGTGGCTGTGAAAATAAATCTACATTGTTTATCCTTTTGATCTTTCATTCAACAATTTTTAAACTATAATCAAAAGTAAAATAGTGGAAAGTGGGGGAAAACTCACATTATAAAATAAATGTTTTTCTCCAGTTAACACTGGATGCAATTATTGGAACCCAGTTATTGGAACGTCCTTTTCCCAAGATAACAGGTCTGAGTCTCCTTCTATAATGCCTGGGAGTTTGAGAACACAAGAGATTAGACACCATTCCTCCACACAGAATCTCTCCTGAACCTTCACTTTTCCAGCTCCATGTTGGTGCTTCTTCTCTTCAGTTCACTCCACTCATTTTCTTTAGGGTCCAGGTCAGAGGACTGGGATAGTCATGGCAGAAGATTCATTTTGTGCTCAGTGACACATTTTTGTTTTGATTTTGATGTTTGTTTTGGATCATTGTCCTAAAGGAAGATCCAACCATGGCCCATTATAGGATTTCTAGCGGAAGCGGCCATTTATTTGTATCTGCTGGTATTTGCTAGAATCCATGATATCATGTATATGAACAAGATGTCCAGAACCTCCGGTAGAAAAATATGCCCACAACATTAAATATCCAGCAGTATATTTAACTGTGGGCATGGGGTACTTTTTATCCCTGAAAAAGCTCTTTTTTTTTGTTTCATCTGACCAGGTCCCTTTTCTGGTTCTGGTTGTATCTAACAACTGAATATGCTGGAGTTTGTTTTTGGATGAGGGAGGAGGATTCTTCTTGAAAGCCTGTGGTTTTGTAGGTGCTGTTTGATCATTTTTTTTAGCCTTTCTGACCCCAAGAATCAACTAATTTCTGCAATTCTCCAGCTGTGATCCTTGGAGAGTCTTTGGCTACTCAAACTCTCCTCCTCACCACGCATTAGGACGCTATAGACACACATCCTCTTCCAGGCAGATTTGTAACATCTTTAGTTGATTGGAACTTCTTAATTATTGCCCTGACGGTGGAAATGGGGATTTTCAATGTTTTTGCTATCTTCTTAAAGCCACTTTCTATTTTGTGAAGCTCAACAATCTTTTGCTGCACATCAAAATTATATTCTTTGGTTTTATGCATTGTGATGAATGATTGAGGGAATTTGGCCTTTTGTGTTTCCTCATATTTATACTCCTGTAGAACAAGTCATGGCTGGACAATTTCATGTTCCTAGTCACCCTGGTGTGCTAAAAAACATAAATATAAATGGAAAGATTCTTCAGAGATATTTTACTCATAAGAATTTCTAGGGGTGCCAATAATTGTGGCCAACATGCATTGGAGAAAAACATTTATTTCATAATGCCAGTTTTCCCCCACTTTCAATTGTTTTACTTCAATGAAAGGTGAAAGGTTAGAATTTTCTGAATTTTTTGAATCAAAGATCAAAAGGATATACGATGCAGATTTATTTTCACAAGGGGTGCCAATTATTCTGGAGTTGATTGTATCTTGTGCTCTGTTTACAGAAAGTCCATCCATCCATCAAACCATTTGTCCTCTGTAGGGTTGCGGGGACTTGTTAACCGGTTAACTTAATTCTTACCACATGAATTTTTACAACTACAGTGTAGCTGTGTCTGCATTTTAAGGAGAGATTGAAATAATATTTAACATAAAATAAAATAATAATGTTGAAGGACAAGCATGCTGAAACATAGATCAATCACCAACTAAAAATGTCTAAACTCAAGCTACACTCTAGTGTCCAGATAATGAATATCATGCTTATTAAAGGGATAGCTGGTAAAATGCGGGAAACAGGCAAGATCTATGGATCACTGCAGTCACACCTCTAAGTGTCACATTCAGGGTCAGCGGGGAAGTTTTGAGAGATCAGTCAGCAAAAGGGCACTCCATCACCAGCCTCTAGTCCATACCATAAAAGTCAAAGGGGAAAGATGATGATTGTTAGAGGCCTGTAAATCTTCTATAGGGTTCAGTTAACTGCTTTTGATCTGTGGCAGCACTGTATGAAATATATCTCCAATATGAGATCAGAGAGTGGGAGCTTTGGACGGGGGGCCAATTGTAAGGACTGAACTGCAGTAGCTTCTGCGGCGCCAATGAAATGTCATAATCAGGAATATCTTGCTCAGAGACGAGTTTGAGCTGTGGTAGCCGGGCTTGGCTATTGTGTGATGAGCAGCCTCTTCAAATCACTCATCATTTATCTGAAATCAATTATCATTGTGAAGATGAAGGCTGTGCTTGCAATAGACATCACAGACCCAGCTGTTGCCCTCTGTACTTATTAGCCTCACTCTGAAGACAACCATAGTATTAATCTGCAAACTCAGGACAAATATAATTACACGTTCATTCAATAGCTGTCACACTTAAAACCCTCGTGATGATGTATTGTTGTGGGATATACAGATTAGGGTTTCATAATTAGTTCATGTCGACATGCATATTGCAAAACAGCAGTGATGTAATGGACCCAAGCTAATTCTCCAAAATGGGGAAGGATGCCTGCTCTGGACCATGGAAATGAAGACGTCTGTTCTTCATCTCCGTGGCAAATGTTTGGAAATGAGTAAGTGTGCTTGAGTGGTTTTCAGTTGTCCCACTTCAGACGATTCAACACAATCAATCATAGGATCATCTGGCAAATCTTTAAGACATGAAAAGAAAAAATAAATAAATAAGAATAATAACATCTGCTTAAATAAAGGAGGTTTGAATAAATTATTTTCATTTATCTCCTGCTCTGGAGGTACACAACCTGTTTGATGCCATCTTTGCTCATGGGCACTTTGGAAACTAAGAACATCATTGAGACTACACTGGTGTGTACACAAAGGCAGCAGACAAAGAAATATATCAATTTGAATAAAACCTCATAATGCATTCAAACTCTGTTTGGACAAGTAAAAGCATATTGCATCTGATCAATAACTTCTTATTGAGTGAATGCTGTTTTGGTTGTACCTATGTTATTATCATGTTATTACTACATTTTCTTTTTTTTTTAATAATTATAAAATTAGAAACTTCATGCATTCCAGTGAATTATTAATGGGATATATCGTAAATTATATCGGGAGAACAGACCACAAATGTGCAGTATGTTGTTGTCCTTTTTCATACTATTACAGCGGTATACAAAGGGACAAAAGAAAATAACCACGAGGATAGAAAGCAGCTGATGAAAAGAGCCATAGATATTCTTGTTATAACGTTACGTTAAAATACCAAGCGTTACGTTATTCTCATGATGTCTAAAAAATAAAACATGAAAGAAAAATGGACAGCTCATTCAGTCAAACTGACGGATAAGCTTTATTTGTAAGGCAACCTTATGATTTGAAATGATTCGTTTCAGTCTTTTAAAATGGAAGTACCCCAAACCGGAAGTGCAACCCATAATTCGAAACGCAGGCTAGTCAGGAATGAGGTGGATATTTTTTTCTAAAAAATATTTAGTCGGAATACACTGCTACTTTTGAGAAGTCATTAATATATATATATATATATATATATATATATATATATATATATATATATATATATATATATATATATATATATATATATATATATATATATATATATATATATATAAAATGCTTTTTGTATCCAGAATGATGCAGTTACTGCCTCTTCCAGCAGGGGTTAACCGGGCCATGCTAACCACAAGTGATCCTTTGATTACATCAAGGATTCACATTTTTGCGGTGCAAGAAAAAACAAGCCATCAAAGTGATTAATATGCTTCCCAAAGATGCAATATTAATTGTGCAGTAGAATGTCACAGGGTAATATTCATTACCTAGAGATTTGTATGAAATAGAGATGGAGAGAAAATATTCTTTCCTCTGCATAAGTGGAAAAACCTCATTGTCGAGCATTTGTGATGATAATTTCCCCTGCGCATCCGACAGATCATTTGTTAAGCAGACAAGAACAGAGAAGCGTGTTTAATCCCCCGACCTGTTTCCTACTTGGAGTGACATTGACTTTTCCCTTGGTTCCAGTGAGATTGACGAGGCAGTCCAGCCACAGTACCACAGAGACTCCCTCCTCAATGTATGTCTCAGCCATCATCCATTCTGGCACACACAGCGCACGTCTTCTCCAGCCCATGCAGCGTGTGTGATGAAACACTGTTAGGGCAGTGCTCTGGCCCCGAGGCCATGCTTTCAGTTATTCACGCCACCAACCGACAGATTTAATTGTTTTTTTTTTTTTGTTTGTTTGTTTTTTAGCTGTCTTTGTTTAATTTGCATTTTACTGAATAATTTTTGAACACACAACAAAAGCTTTCTCCTAATCAGCATTTTGTCTCATGTTGCAGGTAAAATATCATTAAAGCAAGATCAATTTTATTTGAGAAGTAAGAGATGTACGTGTATTCAGTGAATGTGAATCCTTAAGCATTTTATTTTCTTGTTTAAACATAAATCTAACAAAGTGTATATTTAAAACAAGAACAAAATTATTTGCAAATAAACTCAGATACAGTATATTCTGGAACAAGTCAGCCCATTCACAAATAAAGATTGCTATAATGATAACCATATTAAAGTCCACACCAATGCACAAGGACTATAATGCACATTCTGTTTATAATAAGCATGTGCTGCTCTGTCATCTGCTGCTTTAAATGCACTTTAAACTTTTTAAAGCATTCTGATTGGCTGTCAAAGATTTTATCATTTACCATCTGGAAAAAAGAAATTGTTTTGAAAGTGATTCCAATGATATAGTTCCTTTGTAGCATTATCATTATAGTTTTGGTGTGGATGTCTCTATTCTTTTAAATTTAGAACTATTTTTAAAAATATATCTTCATTGTTATCACTATAGTTCTTGTCCTGGGTGTGAATAGGCCTTGATCCAACACAAGTATTATTTATTATTTATATTATTATTACCAGTGTGCTTCTCATGTAAATGTAACTTGTTATAAGAATGTTTTAATATTTGGTTACACTTTATTTTACAGTGCCATAGTTACATTGTATAACTTAGTTACAGTTATGGTTAGGGTTTGGTTTAGGTTAGTTACTTGTAATTATGAATAATTTACTGTTATTACTATAGTAAGTACATGTAGTAACATGTAACTACGGCACTGTAAAATAAAGTGTTACCAAATATTTGACTAAAAATCCAACACACACAAAAAATAAAAATAAAAAATACTTTTCAGCACAATGAACAAGCATCTATTGAAGCAGAGCTTTTTGCATCAATCCTTCTCCACATTTTTCTTCTTGAAACCCAGTGTCTTTGAGGACAGAAAAACAACAGTAAATGATCAACACATGACATGCCAACTTTATCACTGACCCAAGACCCTTTCCAGGAAGTGACCTGTGTGGACGACGCTCAATCAGGCCCGGGACTGCCAAAAGAAAGGCTGCTTATGGCTTTGCAAGGTGCTGTTCTGCTTTGTGCTCCAGCTGCAAACAGCTGGAGGCTTTTGAAAGAGCTTGAGATTTTTTCAAGGAAACTCAGCTGTCTTGTTTGTCATTCTCGTCATCTGATCCGTTGCACATGAGTGGAAGTTTAGAGGTTGTTTGACTTCAAAGTCTTGCCACCTACTTTGTCTCGGTGGAGCGCCCGTAATCCCTCTACTTGTAACCACGCTGTTGAGGACAGTGGACTCTTTTGCAATTTGTTTTGAAATTCATGACAAAGACTACACAAAACCTTCTAAAATTTCACCACTTTGAACTGTAATTTACCATAGCATGGGATTACTATGACCTACTCACACAACCCCGCTGGAATGAAGCCAGCTATGAAATCAGACTGTAATCATTAGAATTGAACTCTACGACATGTACTGTGAAGTCCAAACTGGTCCGAGACCCTATACTGGAACCCCCACCCC
This sequence comes from Chanodichthys erythropterus, assembly GCF_024489055.1. Lineage (NCBI taxonomy): Eukaryota > Metazoa > Chordata > Actinopteri > Cypriniformes > Xenocyprididae > Chanodichthys > Chanodichthys erythropterus. The sequence continues at coordinate 9,089,143 of NC_090234.1, forward strand.
CTATTAAAACATTTTTTAACAAACGTTTCAAGATTTTGTAAAGTTGAACACAAAGAAAAGGTAAACTGAAGAGAAAAATATTCAAGATATGAGAACTCCTTTGTAGTTGGACAGATGTTCTTGCAAGGTTCTCATTAATCCTTTTCTGTCTATCTATGTACGTCCGTTCGTTCGTGCGTCCGACCACTATAATTGTATTATAGTATCTATCTGTATGTATTATTAGTATATTATAGTATCTGTCTGACTGTCAATAGATAGATAGATAGATATAAACTTTTACAAATGATAAATTACACCACATTACACCTGAACAAACCAAATTTAAAGGTGCCATCAAACTGAAAATTGAATTTACCTCGGCATAGTTGAATAACAACAGTACATGGAAATGACATACAGTGAGTCTCAAACTCCACTGTTTCCTCCATCTTATATAAATCTCATTTGTTTAAAAGACCTCCGAAGAACAGGCGAATCTCAACATAAGTTAAGTCAAGTCAAGTCACCTTCATTTATATAGCGCTTTTTACAATGCAGATTGTGTCAAAGCAGCTTTACATTGATAATTGGTATATACTTTTTCCTTTTAAAGAATAGTGTCAATGCAGGCAGATCAAAAGCACTGTTGAATAAATGTCAAGGATACTGTTGAATATTAAATGTCAAGTCAAATTAAGTTAAATTAGGGCTGCACGATTAATCATATTTTATCACGATAACGATATCTGCTTCTCTCGATTGATTTTAAATAATCGTCACGATATTGACCCGCTCTATGAAAATGAACATAATTTGGAAATATTGGAAGTAATATTAGGAATTTCGCTTTTTTATCTTTTGAAGTTCCTAAAGGTTTTACCAGTTTTCATAATGTTGATCAGCTAGAAATGATTTTTCTTTGCTTTACGAATTTGCCGGGCAATTTGAATCTGGTTTGTCTTATTGCAAACGAATTGTGTTGCTTTAAAATCTAATGTGAATACATATTACAAAGCGCTCACCAAAACCATGTTTTGTATTGATTTACCATCTAACGAAGTTATCATAGTTGGTTAAATTTAAGTCTTGTGTGCCACCTAGGCCTTTTGGGTGAAGTGTAGGTTTGTAAAGAACTTGCAAAATAGCCATAGTTACATTACTCTTTTGATAGAATAAACATGATTAATAATCGTGATTATAATTTTGAGGAAACTGTGGCACTGGCTGACGTGTTGATGATGCATAAACACAACTTCATTCTTCATAAATCTCTCCAACAGTGTAGCATTAGCCGTTAGCCACGAAGCACCATCAAACTCATTCAGAATCAAATGTAAACATCCAAATAAATACTATACTTACGTGATTAGACATGCTGCATGACAAACACTTTGTAAAGATCCATTTTGAGGGTTATATTAGCTGCGTGAACTTTGTTTATGCAGTGATAGAGTCGAGAGCTCGGGAGGGGGCGGAGAGCACGCGATTTAAAGCATGAATCGGCGCATTTCTAATTATGCCTCAAAATAGGCAGTTAAAAAAAAAATTATTAAAAAAAATCTATGGGGTATTTTGAGCTGCAACTTCACAGACACATTCAGGGGACACCTTAGACTTATATTACATCTTGTAAAAAAACGTTCGATGGCACCTCGATGTTTTGTTAAAATATTTATTTTATAGCTATATCATTGTCAGGTTTATGTTCTGTTCTCATGGACTTTTTCACATTGCCGCATCTGAATCGCATACTTCACTACTATATAGTAGGTGAAAAACTGTGTGTAACAAAAGAAGTATGTCCAAATTCACAGTACTAATAAAATATTTGGCAAAATGTTCCCGGATGACCTACTACTGCTGCTGAGATTCTGAATTGTGCATTCGATGGACACTTTACTATTGATCCTCTCCTTCGTGTCTCTGGACCACGCCGTGACAATTATATAGCTTTTTTTCTTTCTAAGAAACAGTACTTTCTGCCAAACTACTACAGTACTACTACTACTACTAATAATAATAATGAGGTTTTTTGTCAGGGCAGTTGCATCACAAATTTTTGACTTTACCCCAAAATATCTTCCCCAAAAATATAACTTCCCTAAACATATTAATTTTTAATGAATCAAATAAATTGAATTAAGCAAATAAATGTTAATCATAGTATGTATTCAAATCATATGTATGAATTGCATTTTTTAAATGTATAAATTAAATGTCATGCCATTGCCTTGCATAACAAATGCAAGAAAAATTTCAATTTCAACTCTTTTTACTCATGCTAATAAATGCCTCTTATGTGTAATAAATATATCTGTACGGTGGCTGAGAGAGCTCAACACGCTGCAAATGAAGAAAAACGCATGCAAATAGAAAGAACAATAGACAAACCGCTGCAAAGTCCACGACAAATAGACAAACACGCTACAAAAAGCACATACCGGGCCCAGCGATCTCAAACCCTTCTGCGATGATCTGAATGGTGATGATGATGATGATTAGGCTACTCTTAGAATTAAATTAATAATTTAATTTGACCCGCAATCATTTAGAGCACAACACGCATAACCGATGCGCTGTAATAAGATTATTACATTACATATGATTATCCTCATTAAAAAAAAAAAAAAAACTTGTAACACCTATATCTCTTAGATATAAATTAATAAGAAATAAATTAAGAAATAAGAAATAAATTAAGGTTAAATAGTGTTATCAGAACATGTTGAAGTAGAGCTCTCATCTCTGAGTTTTTAGTTTCACTTTCTGCAGTGAGTAATTGACTGGGATTTGAGACATAAAATCAAGTAAATTATTAAAAAATACATATTATCTATTATTAATAATTTATTAATAATATTTTTAACGCAAAATAATACCCTCCAAATCGTTTGTCCTGGCGCCGGGACTGTGTTATAGGGAACACATTGACGTAGGCTACCTGTCTGGGACCGCTGGTTGGGATTGTTCAAAGTTTACTCGTGGTGTGCACCTGAAAGGTGAGTTTTTTTGTTTAAACTTGTTTGTTAACATTCTGATCACATGTGCATTATGAGCAAAAAAAGCAAAGAAGTATGTTGGACCTGCCTTAGCTCAAATCCCTGACTAGGTGTTTTTCTAACAGTCCTCATAAGGAATCACAGCTCTGTATCTGAGGACCACATAAAAGAGCCCATCTCAAATGACTAATGTAGTTCGCCTACCTTGTCTGACCATATTATCACACACAGCACTCCTGTGGCCTTGTTATACTTATGTGGGAAAGATTCAGTGAGTCAAAGGCGTTGACTCGGTGCTTATACCTGCTTGTCTGCTTTACATTTCATTTCATTATCCTCAACCCACATGAGTCCTTCTGGAGCAGAGCAGCAGTAGATCACCTACTGAACAAATTGAGCAGCATCCCACATACTGAATTCATTGCCTCTGAACCAAGGAGGAACGGCCTGATCTCCCCCGCTCTTCCTGTGCCTGCGAACATCAGGCACATCTGCACCAGCACATCTGCTGCTTCTCAAGCTCTCTAGGTAGAGCAGAGCCAGCATCATTCATCCTGGGAACAGCCATGTTTGACTGCCTTGGAATTCTAAAGAGAGGTTGAATTAAAAACGCACTATAAATTACATGCCTAACTATATCTATAAGGGTATGAAATGTTTTATCGACAGAGGGCTGTAACATGGCCTTCTTAGACTATCCATAATGTTCTGAGAACAGAAGCCTGCAAACTGGTGGAGCTGCTAACCATATGTGCAATCCTAAAACTACACAAATCTTCAGTGTGTGTTACCTTAGGAAGCTGTCGCTTTGCCAAAAAGCGTTGTCACTTTTCCCAAACTTTCTTCTTCATTGTCAGATTTACTGTGGGAATTTTTTTTTCGTATTACGTTCCAAGAATGTCACTTTTAAATACTATAGTCTATTTCAAACAATGTCTTCTTTGTTAAAATAGGCCTCCGTTCCAACAAATAAGCCAATGAGTGGAAGACTGCAATGCTAATGGAAAGAGGAGAAAAAAGCAGTTTTTTTTTTTTTTTTAATTGCACACTGAAAACTACAGGAGTCTTAGACATACCGCTGACGGATGGCAAAAATTACATCCTCTAATTAAATCCTTTCTTTGTGGCTGTCAATGGGTACAGCGTGTGCCAAAAATCTTGGTGATTTGCAGGTTATTTTAGTTTGTTTGGAATGGAACAGTGGTAAGACAGAAAACTTACAGAGCAGTTAAATCCCACAAATTAGATAGTGCCTCCGAATGTTGACTGTTAATAATAATCTGATGCCCAGAAAAAGATTTATTTCAAAAAGAGAGAAAGTAAGAAAGAAATTACATCTACACAGTGCGTGCAGAATTATTAGGCATGTTGATTTTCTGATCATATTTTTTTCCAGGCACATCTTACCAATTCCAAACCACCTTAATCTTAATAACTACTATTGATTTTGTATTTAATCATTTATAAGTGGAATATAATTGTCCATGAGGGCTGGAAATGAAAAACATCTTATATTCAGGTGTGCAGAATTATTAGGTACGTTTTTTGTTACAGATAAAATGAGCCAAAAAAGACATTTAACTCAGACTAAAAAGTCAAAAATTATTAAATGCCCATGAGAAGGACGCAATACTAATGAAATACTAGAAATTGCAAAGTTAAAGCATAATCATTGGACAGTGAAATGTTCAATGTTTCAGCAGGGTCAGGAAATCTTAAGTCTCCAGTGCCACCATTTTACAGAACTGCAACTTAAATGGAGCCTCCAGAAGTGCAAGGTGTCAGGATCTCAGAGACTTAGGTTAGGTAAAGAATCCTAAAAAATGACCCCCACTTAATAAGAATCACAAGCTGAAGTGTTATTGTTTTTTTATAGGCTTTGTAGACAGACAGATTGAGGCTGTACTCACACTAGGCACGGTTGCCTTGAACCGAGCCCGAGCGCGATTGTCCCCCCTCCCCACTGCATGCAATCCATGCTCGAGCCCAACAGAACTGCGCTCTGGCCCACCTCTTCCAAGCGGTCCAGGACCGGCTAAACGAACCGCGGTTCAGAGCACCTATTGTGAGTACACCCCGAGAGTGACCCTTGAAGGACCAGCACCACGTCCTCTTGTACCACTGTTTGAAGAATTTATCTTTCAGAATCTGGCAGTAAGTTTTGGGAATTAATGTTTAGTCCATCTCCTACCCTGTAGTCCTTTTTGCATAGATGGACTAAAAATGAATTGGTAAGATGTGCCTGGAAAACAAATATGATCAGAAAATCAACATGCTAATAATTCTACATGCACTGTAGTATGTCATTGATTTAGGTCAATGGGGAAATCTTTACAAAATCTGTTTGGGAAATTGATAATTAAATCTTTGTATTTATGTTGGTTTATATACTACTGTGAAAAAAAAAAAAAAAAAAAAAAAAAAAAAGATTTTGAAAGAAGTCTTTTATGCTCAACAAGGCTGCATTTATTTAATCACAAATACAGTAAAAAGCATAATGAATTTTCAGCATCATTACTCCAGTCTTTAATGTCTTCACATGATCCTTCAGAAATCATTCTAATATGCTGATTTGCTGCTCAAAAACATTTATTAGTATGTTAAAACAGTTGTGCTGCTTAATTATTATTATTATTATTATTTTTTTTTTTTGACGAAACGTTACACTTTTTTTTTTTCAGGATTCTTTCATAAATAGAAAGTTGAAAAGAACAGCATTTATTGGAAATAGACTTTTTTGGTACAATGTTAACATCTTTACTGTCACTTTTGAGCAATTTAATGCATCCCTTACTGAATAAAAGTATTAATTTATATAAACAGAATCTTTTTGACCCAAAATCCTTTAAAACAAGTGATTTTAGACTAATTGACTAATGAAGTGAAAAGTATTAATAATAAAAAAAAATATATATATAAAAAAATGTAATGACTTATGAGGAAAAAAATAGAAAATAAAATAACATCATATGCTTTCATTGTAAAGTCTGATCTTTTTGTAATTCTTTTCAATATAAATACATTAATTTGTGCACGCTCTTCATCAACACCTTAACAGTGTGAATATCAGCACAATATCCTATGTTTTGGGGCAATGCATGTGAATCCTCTCACCAGGTGTTAAGGAAAATGCTGGCAGGCAGTCTGATCTGGGTCACAGATTCTGCTAGGCTCAGATAAGACTGAAACACACTATTATGTCTAGGCCTCAGGGAGCCCCACATGGCTGCTCTTTAGATGGTGCTCTGCACTCAGAGGGCTGGACACATGCACTATACAGTGGGTGGCTAATAGATTTATTAAGGTCATCTCTGTGGTGCACGGACCGTAAATGAACACCTGCTGATGCACCACCCACCTTGGACAAACAGTTATTAGGGTCAATGATAAATAAAGGTGCATGAGATAATGAATAAGAAAAACCCTTATAAAATCCATATAAGTTCTTAGAAGTATAACATTTCAAGTAAGCCTACTCAATTATTAATAATGGTACTTATTATTATCATTGTTGAAATGTCTGGAAAACATGATACTTTTTTTCATGATAGTTTGATGAATAGAAGTTAAAAAGCAGCATTTATTTAAAATTGAAATATTTTATAAAATTATAAAAGTCCTTACTATCACTTTGGATCAATTTAATGTGACCTTGCTGAATAAAAGTATTAATTTCGTTCTTTAAAAAATACCTTTATAACTTTTGAATGGCCATGGTTAAGTTGAAATTATTAAGCCAGCAAAATTGTTAAGCTGCAGTTTTTTTTAACATTGATAATAATAAGTTTATTAGAATGATTTCTGAAGGATCATGTGACACTGAAGACTGGATTAAGGATGCTGAAAATTCAGCTTTGCATCACAGGAATAAATTACATTTTTAAATATATTCAAATGTAAAAGTTATTATAAATTGTAATAATATTTTGCACTATAAGTGTTTTAATGTATATTTTTAAAAATATGGTTTTCTTGTGTATTACAATCTGCAGACAGTGACAGCTACTTTTTCTTTAGGCAATATATTAAAAAATCTATTAAAATTAATTTAAATTAAATTAATAAAAAAATCTTAATCATAAAAGTGATCAAGAAGGATTTTTTTTTTTTTTTTTTTTTTTTTTTTTTTACAGCCCTTTTCAAATATTTTTGAATGTCTGTAATTTTTGTACGTCTTTTCAGAAAGTGGGAGTGTGTGTGTCTGTGTGGTTCAGGTAAACCCTACGTTATGGGGACAAAGTGTCCCCACAAAGATGCCATTATCCAAAATCCTTGTTGTTGTGGGGACATTTTTTGCTCCCCACGAGGAAAACAGCTCGTAAATCATACTAAGTGATGTAAAAATGCAGAAAGTTTTCTGTGATGGGTAGGGTTAGGGGTAAGAGATAGAATATACAGTTTGTACAGTATAAAAATCATTATGTCTATCTCCATAAAACATGGAATCCCAACATGTGTGTGAGTGTGCACAAAACAAGCACCAAACGAGACACTTTCTTCTTAGCATTCATTCTTTAGAAAATATTTTGAGAATGTTTATTATAAAAATATAAATGTTTCCACTACAAATCATTTTACATTAGTAGACAAGGCCATCTACACACTCACACACATACACACACATCAATCTAAAGAAGGGGAACAGGACGCAAAACAGTATTGCTCTTCAAAACATCTTCTTCAACAAAGTAAAATATAAAAACACTGATAAGGTTGAAACATAACCATGTCATAACTTACTGAATTCTATGGGGAAAAAAAACAAAAAACATCTGCACTGTGTATGGTGGTTTGTTGTTAAGAAATAAATAATAAGTCATTATAATTGTTTTTATGTAAAAACAAATACAATACAAAATAACATAAAATATAATACAATGGAATTCTGTAAAGGTTGTACAGATATTTTGTTCATTCTTTTATACATACATACAGACATTTGTACAGGGATGGCCAGGTAAATGATAGTACCTCTAGAGTAACCATTGCTATCATCACAGGTCCGGTTCACATACTGTATGTACATGCTAACAGCAGGGGTAAAGCAACATTTACAGGCAGAATGAAAGGGACGTAGAGGAAAAGTGGACTGTTCCTTCATAAGGTAGTGCAGTAAATGGTCAGACCGGCATGTGCACCATTGATTTTACGATGCGGATGTCTTAAGAAAATAATTCAGATGATTTGCGATTGTTGAGCCACTTAGAAGTGCATTAGGCCTAATGCCAATATTCAGTCTCAAATTAATAAACGACCAGGAACCTTGTATTTTAAAGATGAGGGCTATGAATCCTGAGTGCTCATGATCAGATAGCCGCTGTCCTTTCAGAATACCCCTTTACATTAACCTTCTGGAAGATTTCATAGTCCTGGGGCCTCATTTATAAAATGTGCATATACGCACAAATTTGGAAAAGTGCTTAGCGTCACGTCAGGTTCTAAACAGACGTACGCACTTTTCCTTGTGACAGAGAGTCAGAGTATTGCAGGTATTTGGAAATCTAAGCAATTTTTGCTGCTCATCATTCTCATGTGAAGGATTTGGATGTTGACTGGTGTTCTTTTATGTGTTAATGCAATACAATCTCACAGCAATTTGTATGTATTTTACAAGGTGGCTAATTCATACAAATTCAGAGGACTTCGCTTCTTGTCTGAATTTGTCTAGACCTCACCTTTGTCTAGACCCCAGTGACCCCAGATAGGTTTAGGGGCAGGTTAGGGGTGGTCCTTCATGGTGATGCTTTTTGAAGCGAGGTCCTACTAATTCATACGAATTAGCCACCTCGTAAAATATGTACAATTTGCTGTGAGATCGGGTTGATTATTTGAAATTAATTAGGTAGTGTTTACAAGGCGGAGATCTGAAACCATTCAGCTGCACAGAATTTCATGATCATTTGCGATTTATAGACTTCACATCTGGAAGAGAGGCATACACATTTTTTTTGTGTGAGTACGTTCGTTCTCTGAATCACACATACGCACATTTGAGAAATGATCATACGATCAAATGTAGGACAGATTCTACGCAATATTTTATAAACGAGGTCCCTGATCTCAAAGTGAACTTCACTACAGGAAACTACAGAGAATGGGTATGTTCGGAATAGCACACTACCATACTACTATTACTATTTTTAAAGTATACAGTGTATGTACTGTGCACAGAATGCATATGTTCTGTATGCATGGAATATCCAAATGATATACTACTGTACACAGAGTACACTGCACACAATACTATATCCCACAATGCAACACGCTCGTTTTAAACTTCCGTTTCCGGTGTGACGCATTGCTGGGAATAGCTGTGATATTTGCACTATTCGTTTCCCTAAACCAGTTCAGCACAAAGCAGCAGATTTCACTGGTCATGTCAACAGCATGGGTCATGTCTTGACATGTGAAATCAGCTCTGGGGTGGGGTTTGCATTTAAAGGGGGTGTTCACCCAAAAAACGGAAATCCTGTCACCATTTACTCACCCTCATGTCGTTCCAAACCTGTATGACTTTCTTTCATCTGCAGAACACAAAAGAAAATATTTTGAAAATTTTTAGTAACTAAACTGTTTTGGCGCTCAATGAAAAAAAAAAAAAAAAAAAAAAGTAAAAAAATTCTCAGTATATCTTATAGTTCCACAGAAGATTCGTACAGACATACAGGTTTGGAACAACATGAGGTTGAGTAAATGATGACAGAATATTCATTTTGGGTGAACTATTTAAGTGGTTTAGGGGGAAAAATTCATGTGACATTTAATTGTCTTTCTTGACTCATTATTTGATTGGCTGCCAAATGTGAAAAAAATGAGGGCTGGGACTTTGTTTAATGAATTTGGAACTGATTGGATTGTAAAAAAAAAAAAGTATAGTGATATCAAGTCAACATGATTTCAATATGAATTTTACACATAATTGGATTAAAAATGCGAAAGGAACCATATTACAGGATGCCGTTGAATTAAACAAGCAGCATGATGAGGTCATGTCACAACACTATAATTTGAAATCTTGTTGCAAAATCCTTTGTTTCACCCACTAAACAGGCAGTATGTAGTAAGCTAGTATTTTATTTCGAACACAGCCCATGTCCCTTATCATATCTGAGATGGTATTCTGTCTGGTTTTCTTATGTGATGCAACCATAAAAATGATTCAGTACATTATGATTTACTGACTGTTACTGATTCTAGTAAACTTTTTTTTTTCTTTGTAGTGTATTGTTTTTATTTGATAATGAATTTATATATCATCTGAACACAGTGGTACAAACAAACATATGTCATGAGCTACATTAACAAATAAACCTTTTAAATGGCAAGTTTACCAAACGCCTCCTCTACTCCATCCCTGATTCTCGAGAATGGCTCTCTGCACGTGCAGATTAATGGTTTATTATCAAATATATAGCCAAATGTGTCAGATCTTAACAAGCATTACCAGATTGCTCTAACAGTAACCAGCTGTAGTTCTCCTGCTTTTCTCCAGAAGAATTAAAGGGGGCTTTTCCACAAGTGGCCCAAAACCACCAAAACTATTGCCTCTCTGAAGTGCTACCTTCCAAAAGGAAGACGAATGCTTTTGCAAAGTTTTTCCTGAAGGCTTTTTAATGCTCCCCTGTCACATGTGAAGAGCTTTTCATTAAATCCATTCAGATCGGACCGGCTTCCATCCTCTAGGAGGCTTTGTCTATAAGAGCCATGTAAGCATGAGCGTAGACTCCTAAACATGAGGCCCACGCTCATCCGCCTCTCCCGTGTCTCGCCGATAAGGCAACCTGTCAGTCGCTGAGAGACGCGCTCCTTGTCTTTGCACCTCGTGCCCGGGAAGACGTGATCATTCTCCAGGAAGGTTGTTCTGCTTCGCACATGTATTCAAGAATTCTAGTTCCACTTCCTCTTTTCATTTAATGTCTATTTCTGGTCTGTTAAAGCCAAAGCAGCATCAATCTCATATAAGTATCTTTCTTTTCCATCACTCGTTTTTAATTTTACACAGGAACTGGACCATTCTTTGAGTGTGTTTCAAGTGTTGTTAGGCTGCTCACGATCTTCTTCTGAGGTCCAACAATCGTCACACCGACTTTCTTGAAGTCCCTGTGTGTCAAAGTGGAGAGAGAGACAGTGAGTATGGGTAAAATAAAGCTCTCACTGTTTGACATATGGTGACATTAATGACAAGCCCGCAGCGCCGCTCTGCCTCAGACTGCATGTGTCAGTCATGTAGGACAAAGTATTCCAGGCGGACACCATGCTGCCATACGCATACAATAAGTCGAGGAGCTGCTCTCTGGACTCATGACAGACTTTTTGTTATAACTTAAAAAAAGGGCTGATTTACAGCTTCCAGTGATGAGAAATTGGAGAAGCTGCTTCATTTTCTGAGTTGGTTATTTCTACTGTAATTTGAAAGGAACAGCACTGTCAGGGTTACCCCGGAGGGAAAAAGAACAACATTTTTCATTTAATGAGATCCATGCAACAGCTGACAGAAGCTTGCATTATTTACAATTGTGGATAGACTCTCCAGACTTACCATATGGATGAGTTCATCCTGCGCCCACATATCCTACCTGGTCTCATAGGAAAACGTGACTCTACATGCGTTTTTGCACAACGTAAAATACGTCGCTGTAGGTAAAATCACTGTAGTTCAGGGGTGTCCAGACTCGGTCCTGGAGGGCCACTGTCCTGCAGAGTTTCGCTCCAACCAGCTCCAAAACATCTGCCATTATTTTTTTTAGTATGCCTAGTTAGACTTTGATTAGCTGGTTCAGGTGTGTTTAATTGGGGTTGGAGCTAAACTCTGCAGGACAGCGGCCGAGTTTGGACACCACTGCTGTAGCTGAAATGACTAGAAGTGCCACTAAGAGAGCTGTTTACTCTCACTGAGACATTTTTATTTTGTTCCACAAATTATGGCTTCAGTTTGTAATATAGTGTATATTTCAAACCTACTGAAGCCATACAAAAACAATAACTGTTTAAAATAACTGTAATAATGTATTTGATGAATAGTGTTCAGATTTTCAGGATTCTTTGATAAAGTTCAAAAGAACATTATTGATTAATTGAAACAGAATTTTTGTAACATTAAACATGTTTTTTAATGTTACTTCACTCTAAAAAATGCTGGGTTAAAAACAACCCAAGTTGGGTTGAAAATGGACAAACCCAGCGATTGGGTTGTTTTAACCCAGCATTTGGGTTAAATGTTTGCCCAACCTGCTGGGTAGTTTTACTTAACTCAACTATTGTTTAAAAATTACAGTATTGCTTACTTAAAATGAGCAATGTGTTTGCAGTGTTTCCATTTAATATACCCTTGCTAAAAATAAGTTTTATTTGTCTAAAAAATCGTACTGACCCCACAATAATATTGTTATAGTATATGGTTGTTGCGTGTTTTGCTTTAAATATGTCACCAAGCTGGCTGACATCTGTTGTGCTAAATTTCAAACAAAAAAAGAATTACATTGTAGCTTTAAAAAATACTTGTGTAAAAATAACTATATTATTTGGGCCATCCCAATGAAAATATTGGCAAAGAAGGCACAATTTGAAAGATTTTAAATTTTGCACTAACTATCCATAAACATATTACTGAATTAAATGCACCTGAAGATGCAATGGTCTGTTCTCAGGTTGAACTTTGGTTCTATAATTACATTTAATTACATTTAATTTAAACATCTATTCCTGTAGGTGGTACTGACTGATTTAAAGTCACTAGAACATTATTTGGTGATGTTTTTTGTTAACCTTATGAAAGCCTCATCTGTATAACAATACAATTCCACTCAATGGACATTTCACCTGGAAACTGCAGCTATTTGTACTGCGTATTTCAGGTTTTGTCAAGTCACGTTTTTCCCATTAGATCAGATTGCACATTGCAAATATATGACAAACCAATCACTTTCATGAGCTCAAGTACAGGAGTTTTTGCAAAAAATACATACATACATACATACATACATACATACATACATAAATAAATAAATAAATTCTTAGTATTGTCAGATCAGGGGATGCAAAAGCTGTGCAGTGAATATCATTATAGCATATTAGTGCAAGCAAGTTTATGTTACAACCTAGGTTAGGCTATAAACACCTCAGGCATGAGTTCTGTTAGAAACACTTCTACAAAGTGCAGCGTCGATATAGTCCCGAAATGGACATGAGTGCAAGCAAAAGCTTGAGGGAGCAGCCAGCAATAGATAAGCTATGATCGAAACCCACCATCCAGTCTATAAGCTTTAAAGTGTTGTAATTCCCATGGACGGCTCCCACTCAGGGCAAGTGGCTGCTGGTCTGACTTCAGTCAGACAGATTCTATGGGCAAAATAAAGCTTTAGATCGACTGACACAGGCTGTTTATCGTCAATGCACTGCTAATGCACTGACATCAGCCAAACAAATGCTCACAGTGTCAATCAAGACAGGCCTGCAACATTTCTGTGTGACAAAACTTTAACTAATCTGTCATCTGTAGTGCAAATTAAGATACACAGTGATCAGACTGAAACAGCTGAAATCAAGGATTTACTGTTATACCATTTTACAGCTGTAAAACATCTTTACTGCTGAAGGAATCAAGTAATTTTCATTTTAAAGCATTCCTTATAAAAAGAAGTATACTTTAAGTTAAGTAACCTTAAGTCAATTTTGAGTATAATTTCCAAGTTTGCTTTATGTTGTAAATACACTAGAATCAATGCACTACTATATTTGTAAGTGTACTTTTTCAATACTTTCTGGGACTAAATTGGTCCACTTTTTAGTTTATAAATTTATACATTTAAGTGCATATTAAACATAGTAGTAGACTACAAGTTTTTTTTTTTTTTTTTTTTTATTATTGCAACTTAAATGTTGAACTATAAGTGAATCCATACAATGTTTACTAGCTATACACTTCTAGCACACTTTTTTAATTTATGAAAGTACACTTGGAAGTACACTCTTAGTAAACTACCAGTTTAATAGTTTTTATACTGAAAGTATACTTGTAAGTATTCTTTAAGTAAACTTAACATCATACATATAGTTTACACACACCTTAGAAGAACTGTCAGTTAAATTATCTGTTTCTGTGTGGGTTAATAACAAAAAAGATGAATATCAGTTCCACCCCTTTACTATTTACTCTAAGCTATACTACACAAAGCTGATTTGTAACTATAAACTTGATCATGTAAGTTTATCATATATGTAAAATATGGTGGAGTACAACCTAAAATATGTATTTAATAGACCACTCTAAGGCGTAAACTTTGGAAGCTTGTTTCCACTACTGAATAAAAAATAGAATAAAAAAGGTCATTTTTATCTCAGACTTTTTCCCCCCTCAGAATTACAAGACATAAACTTGCAATTGCGAGTTATAAAGTTGCAAATGTGTGTTATAAAGTTGGAATTGTGAGATACAAACTTGCAAAACTTGCTTTTCTGACTTTATAGCATGCAATTGCGAGTTATAAACTTGCAATTCTGAGAAAAAAAAGGCAGTCTATCTTTTCCTCAGAATTGGACTCTGTAATATCCCACAGTTCTAAGAAAAATGTCATAATCGTGAGACATAAACTAGCAATTGCGAGGAAAAAAGTCAGAATTGTGAGATAAAAAGTCGCAATTATCTTTTAAATTGTTTTATTCCATCGCGGAAACAAGCTTCCATAGTAAACAGAACTAGCATTAACTCATTTATATTTTATAACACTAGCCAAGCATATTTAGAATATTAAATTATAATTCTCTTAAGTATCTCAATCAAAAAATTAAGTACAAGTATTGGCCAAACTTTTTCATGTATTTGTCAGTATAAGTTTACTTTAGTATAAGTTTACTTTAGTATAAGTTTACTTTAGTATAGTATAGTTTTTTTGTATCTCTGATAAGTTCATCAAAAGCAAACGAAAAGTATACTCTCTCTCTCTCTCTCTCTCTCTCTCTCTCTCTCTCTCTCTCTCTCTCTCTCTCTCTCTTTTTTAAGAATACTAATAGCACACTTGTATTTAATGTAAATGATCCCTCGGTGGAACTTTGTTTTAAATAACAATTTACACCTTATTCACTATATATATGAAAAAGTGTCACTATTAACTACCATTTTTCAAACAAAAACACAAGAAGGTATAACCATTGAATGCTGCTTGCCACATAAATTCATAGTTGTCTACAGTCTAATGTGACTCGTGCTAAATAAGGTAAAACTTTCAATGGTAGATTAAAAGCATAACATTCTGTTCAATTTAACATAAAATTGTAATAAGAGGCCAAACATCTGGTAAACTAACTACAGCTTCATCAACAACAAAAACCAGAGGCACACAACCAAGATAAAGTGATAAGTGAATAAATCATCAATAATGATCTATCTCTTGCGATTCTTTGTGTTTCTGGCAGATCCATTACACTGCAGTAGTTTTCATGGCTTATTTAAGTTTGAACAATTTTATGAAGCAATTTATTTTGGGTGCAAAGTTGATCTTTATGATCACAAATTTGTCTAGAACTCTCAAGTTGGTGCACTCTTTAAACATTCTGCTGAAAAGACCAATATAAATCCCCATGCTGATGTAGAGCTGGTCTATGTTGACTTTTGCTCATTTTGTGGTTTTTGTACTTGTAAGTGCTGACTTGTAGCTGATTAGTACTGATGGGTGGTAGTTAATGTTGGTGTGATTTTACTTTATCATTATGGTTTTTATGACCTAGGTGTACATTTTACCAGTTGTTACCTACAGTTTATACAAACATTATCGTCATCGACCAGGGGTTGATATCTCAAACATAATAATAGCGCGTTGAATAATACGATCGCATTATGATTAATTAAATAAATAGAACCGAATGTCAGGGCTTTACTGAGTCATATGTAAACCTAGTATTTATATTTAAACCTGTAAATTCAGCTGAAATTCACGCACATGATTATTATGTGTTAAAATTGTAATCTTAGATCAAATGGAACATTATGTATTATTACAACTGTATACATTATTTAAATAAGCATGTATATATTGTCTAATGCCCAGGTGGCATAAGCAAAAGCAGGCAGTGTAGTTGACATGGAGATAATATTTTGCAAAAGAAAAGAAACCTGTTCTTGATGCTAAATATTATCCCCGAACCTGCAGCTCCTGTCAAAAAACAACCAGACCATTATTTCCGGCGTGAAGATCGAGTCTGTCCCAAAAATACCTCTCAATGCGCCCTCGTGGACTCGCGCCAAGGGCCCTATAGGTCTGCACTACATGACGTCACCAAAGTGTGGACTCTGAGGAAGTCCACAAGTCCGGAGTGTGCCATTTGGGACAGGGCCTATGTTGTTTAATGATGGTTTGATGCTGACATTGTTCATGCTGCCTAATACCAGAGACTATAGAATAACACAAGACGTGTCACTTGTATTGTTTTTAATGGGAGAAAGTGCAACGCGCAACATGGCGGAATAAGCCCTGCCAATCGCCGACTGGTAAATTCATCGCATCACTGCAGCGGCCGTTAGAAGCACCAGTTCCTATAGAAACAGTCAGACGCGTGCCTCCGAAATGAGGCACAAGAGACGTGCATTTAGGTCTGTGCATGCGCATTAGCTTGATCCAGCCTATAAAAATACAGTTTTTTGACATGATTCGAGCGTTTGAAAAAAAAAAATTGAGACAGTTGTTGTCAGATTTCATTGGTGATTACAAATTTGAAATGTAATCGAAAGTTTGGCAAACAACTTTGGAGAATTTGATGTTTCCCCATTCAAAGAGATAGGAGTTGCACTTGCATGCCCGAGTGGCATTTCAAAGATTTCAAATAACTTGTAATACTTAACTTGGGATACACTTTATTTCGATAGTCCACTTTAGGCATTCTACTAAATAAGTAACTTTGCAACTACATAGCCTATCAACTAACTCTCATTAATTTGAAACCACATGTCAAAACTCTCATTAGTAGACTGTAGAGCTAGGGTTATGGTTGGGGTTTGTTTAATAAATTGACATGTACTTGCAAAGTTACTTACTGTATAGTCAGCAGAATGTCAGTTAGGGAACCATCAAAATAAAAAGTGTTAGCAGATATTAAGCAGACAGTCTTCTAAACAGTGTTAGCTAATTTGGTGCAGCTTTGAGCCTGGTTAGTAATGGTTTATTCTGTTGTAGTTTTGTCTGTGGTACTGGTTGTTGTAGCAAACTTAGTGAAGCTGATTGATCTTGCATAGTCTCACTGGTGAAGCGGGTTGGTGGTTTTGCTGGTCAAGCTAGTGAGGCAGCAGAAGGTTAGTGCAGTTTTCAGAATCCAAAACATTCCGTAAAGACCTGGTTTCACAGACAGGGCTTAAATTAAGCCACTATTAGGCCTTAGTTTAATTAGGACATTTAAGTAGCTTTTATAAACGTGCCTTTTTTAAACATTACTGATCTGCATCTTGAGACAAAACAGAGGCACTGACAAATTTTAAGACACAGTACTGTGCAAAAGTCTTAGGCACGTCAGTATTTTCACCCCCCAAAAAAGGTTTTAAGCCAGTTATTTATATCTTTTGCTGTAGTGTGTCAATAGGAAATATCGGTTCACATTTCCAAACATTCATTTTGCCATTAATTGTAATAATCCAGTGAGATTTCTGAATACACAATAAGATTGATAACAGCCGGTGCTCCACACAGTGATCTGATCTCACCATCATCGAATCCGTCTGTGATTACATGAAGAAACAGATTAAACTGAGACAAACTAGATCCAGAAGAACTGTGGCCGTGACTCCAAGAGATTTTAAGAAACCTGCCTCCAAAGCTACCTGAAAAATGATGCCCAAGTGTACCTGGACAAAAGCTGTTTTAAATGCAAAGGGTGGTTACACAAAATATTGTTTTGATTTAGTTAATATAAGTTAATTGATAAATAAAATCTATTTATAACAGTATTTTTTTAAAACATCCGGTGTGGAGCACCGGCTGTTGTCAGACTCCTTGTGTATTCAAAAATCTCACTGGATTATTACAATTAATGGCAAAATGAATGTTTGGAAATGTGAAAGGATATTTCCTATTGACACATTACAGCAAAAGATATAAATAACTGGCTTAAAACCTTTTTTGGGGGGTGAAAATACTGACGTGCCTAAGACTTTTGCACAGTACTGTATGTCAGTGCAAGTTGCTTTCAGTTAAAACAGCTCAAACATGCATTTTAGTCTGGGACTAGGCTTAAGCCTTAAACCTAGTCTGTAAAATGATATTAATGGTGATCCTGGTCTTTTCAGCAGTTCAGACATATAAATTAATGCATTTGATTTTAAAATTCACAAAAATTATAAACACACGATTCTGTGGTCAGCCTAAGAGTGGTGGTGTCCACTCACTACAGAAGGCCAAACAAACTGGAGAGACAAACTGCATATTAAATAACCCAATCTAGGTCATGGATGAGGGCTGCTATTTGCATGTGATTATTTACGCTGACATCTGAACAAAATATAAAGACAAGCAAACTTAATTACAGGCTGCTCAGTGTTTAGATGTTTAGTCCTGAGGGTACCATGCAGCACAGTACTGCCACTGTTCCGAGACCGGGCCTTTGATCATTTTGAAGTTATGAATGTCAAATTATTTACATTGTCAAATGCCTCGTCATTTGAATCAAAAAGTGGTCTCAGGAGATGCTAACCAGGCTATCAACATCTACAAAGTATTTCCCATAAAAGCAGATCTACATCGTGGAGCAGAATAGGGTCTTTATTATTAGACTTTTGTTTGACTAAGCTGAAAGCATCCAATACTGGGGATTATGGGAGGGAAGCACTTTTACTTTTGGCAAGAGGTGTTTTTTTTTTCTTTCTTTCTTTTTTTTTTGCATTTATTGGATTATAATGGGGGGAAAAAACATTACAAAAGCACTGTCATTGGAGATTAATAACACATGTAATGGCATCTTTAATGGATTAAACAAAGCTGGGCTTCATTTACTGGAAACTGATCTGTAAATAAATTTGTCACTGTCTTCTGCATCGGTTTTAGGCTGTTTTATGGTAATAACCCTAAATGATATCTCTTGTCTGTTGCCTTGGACTCAAAAATACAGAATGCTACATAAAAAACTCTTCAGTAATAGAAGAATGACCACAAAAGGGCACCCATTACATTATTTAGCCTCTCAACTAAATAAAGTGCTTTTACTCACATCAAAATGGTCAAAAAAGTCCCATTTTGTGTTTCAAAGAGAATCATATGAGTTGGAATAACAAGAACATGAGCAAATGACAGCATTTTCATATTTGAGTGTACTGTTCCTTCAAAACTGGTGACACTGTGTACACAATATAAACAAAAGTATGTTTGTACTTATGATTGTTTACACATATACAGACACTACCAGTCAAGAGTTTCTGGTTTGTAAGATTTTCAAAGTTTTAGTCTCTTATGCTCAGTAATAATACAGTAAAAGCAGTAATATTGCGAAATATTATTCCAATTAAAAATGTTCTACTAAAATATATTTTAAAATATAGTCCATTCATGTGATGGAAAAGCTGAACTTTCAGCTGACATTCCTTCAGTGTCACATGATCCTTTAGAAATTATTCTAAAATTCTGACTTGTTGTTTAAGAAGCATTTCTTCTTATTATTAATGTTTAAAGGTTTTTGCCACTTAATATCTTTGTGGAAACCATGATATACGTAAGTTTGTGGTAAGTTTCAACATTGATAATAATAAGAATTTTTTTTAAAAAATTGAGTACCAATAATAACTGATAATAATTAAGCACCAAATCAGCATATTAGAATGATTTCTGAAGGATCATGTGACACTGAAGACTGGAGCTTTACCGTCACAATTACATTTTATATTTAAATTTTGAAAATAAATGTAGCCTTCATAATCATAACCATAAAATAACCAAAAAAAAAAAATTAGTCCAAACTTTTGACTGGTGTAGTGCAGATTTTACTTTTATAATACAAAAACCTGAAAGGCTCTTACTCTGCTGATGTTTTGGCCAGTGTATCACAGGAGCTATAGCTAACACCACTGAACGCATCTTTACAGGGCAACGTCCTTGCACTCTCAAGCCAATCGCCCATTGTGTGAAAGGAAGTGATATCAGTGCTGGTCCTGTCCAGAAGCAGATTTACCGGTCTGGGGAGAGATGAAAAACACATAGAGGAAGCATTTTCAGTTGTATTGTGAACATTAAAGATAAACTGTTTAATTTCTGCACCAGTAGCAGTACTAAATGGTACTGAAAAGTACTTGGTTGAGAAGCCCAAAAGAAATTACAAACTTCACCCTAATGAAGACCAAGTAACATTCATTTGCAGTGCTGATGCACAACATCTTTTTATGAGAACACACCCTATGACTGTTCCTCTAACTTGCTGACTCTGAAAAAAATACAACACTGAAGTTGTGGTCGTCTGCAATTCCCATCACGTTTGACAAATGTCATTTATGGAGAAAACAAGCTTATAAAAGTGCAAGCAGAGGGTACAACAACAACAACACAAAGGCCTTCAAATCCGATATGCAAGCTCTGCCTTCAGGGTCTCCATAAGGAAATACCTGCAGAGAAGTGGGACTGATTCTCTCCATCTGTGTTATGGCAAGCATTCCCCTGGAATAAACCAATACATTTAGGAATGTTTATTCGAATACACAGACATCTCTGTTTCTGATGACTTCCCATTGTTCACATTCCAATGCTTGTTTCCATTGTTTATTTGGAAAAAAGGCTAATTCATTAACCAAAACCTTTATAAACCTATACATGAAAATATGTATTATTGCAGTATAATTAGATTCTCAAACAAACATTACTTTTCACCTTACTAGCATATACAGTATGCACATTTTTATATGTAATCCGACAAATACTGAATGCACATTTTATAATGTAAACAGACCATTATGAAAACAATTCTAGATCACATTGTAAAAGTGAGGAAAAAATATTTGTATAAATCATTTCAAATATGTTAATTAAAAACAAACAAACAACTGAATTAAATTCAGTGGATAAAAATGTTCTTGTCTTTGTTAATTCAGGTGAGACTCTAAAAATGTATGTCATGTCAAAGCATCTGAAACCCACAATTCAGGGCCAAGAGCATCTGATCAGAACCAGGGGAACAGACAGAAAGGAGATCACAATCCCTGTAGGGACTAATGTTTATAGTCATGTAAATAAACAAATTGGAATACCAGGAAGTCCACTCAGATCCACATGTTCCCAGTGTTCCATTACTGTGTGATGAAAATAAAAGAATAATGTACGCTGAGTTGACTGGAAAAGAATGCTGAATGGATCCAAGTTACTTGGCAAAGGGGATCAGTAAGTGCTGACACAGCTCATTGAATAGAGCTGTCTGCATGTACTGCACTGATGTGCTGAGGATCTTTAGAAATCATTTCCTAATGTCAGGAAAGAGTGCCTGAAGTTTATTTTTAAGAATATCTCTGATGATTTTAGTCTGACCTTCACAGTTTGAGAAGTGCATTTATGTGCTGATTGTTTTATGAACCTGTCTCAGTGTGATTCAACTTTGTAAAAAGGCTGTTATTTAAGGATGTGACAGCGAAGATTGCATTGGACTCAACATCGAACATGCAGCTTGTATTTATGTGCACAACAGTGCTATATCTAGTTTTACATGAAAACAGGGTGTTTACAAGACTAAATAGTCTTAGGCCCCATTTACATTGAAGGTCTGAATTGTTAAATATATCAGTTTTTTTTGATGACCAGCTTTTATACAGTATATATATATATATATATATATATATATATATATATATATATATATATATATATATATATATATATATATATATATATATATATGGTCAGATGAAACAAAAAAAAAAAAAAAGAGCTTTTTAGCAGCAAACCCACCAGATGGGTTTGGTGCACACATGGATAAAAAAGTACCCCATGCCCACGGTTAAATATACTGCTTGATCTTTAAAGCTGTGGGCCTATTTTCTGTTGGAGGTCCTGGACATCTTGTTCAGATACATGGTATCATGGATTCTATCAAATACCAACAGATAAAAATCAAAACTTGACTGCTTCTGCTAGAAATCTTATAATGGGCCGTGACTGGATTTTCCATCAGGGCAATGTTCTAAAACAAACAAAAATGTGTCACTGAGCACAAAATGAAGCTTCTGCCATGACCGTCCCAGTCCCCTGACCTGAACCCTAAAGAAAATGTTTGGAGTGAACTGAAGAGAAGAAGCACTAACATGGAGCTGGAAATCTGAAGGATCTGGAGAGATTCTGTATGAAGGAATGGTCTCTGATATCTTGTCAGGTGTTCTTCAAACTCATCAGGCATTATAGGTGAAGACTCAGAGCAAAAATCTTGGCAAAAGGAGGTTGCAAAAATAATTGAATAAAAGGGTGCCAATAATTGTGGCCAACGTGTTTTGGAGAAAAACATTTATTTCATAATGTGATTCCCCCCCCCCACTTTTTCAATTCTTTTCCTTCAATGAAAGGTTATATTTTTGCTAATTTTATGAATTAAAGATCAAAAGGATAAACAATGCAAATTTATTTTACAGTCATCTTTGATTATATTTATCAAGGTACCAACAATGGCCATGACTGTGTGTGTGTGTGTGTGTGTGTGTGTGTGTGTGTGTGTATATATATATATATATATATATATATACATACACACACACAAACACACATACAGTGCTCAGCGTAAATGAGTAATATAGGTAACTCTTTACAATAAGGTTCATTAGTTAACCATTAGTTATAATGTATTAACTAACATGAACTAACCATGAGCTGTAATTACTAATCTTCGCTAACATTAGTTAGGTCAGCAAAACTTTGGTCTCTTAAAGCAGAAAAAAAGAGGAAGCCTAAATTGCAGCCTGGGCATTGAAAAGAGTCATGTGATTCCAGTTGGTGTCCACCAAGTTGACGTAATTTGCCACCATCGCTCTTTCAATGAAGTACGACTCTCATTGATGGAAATATCCTATCTGTCTGCTCTGGTGCAGATGCAAATGCATATGTGGAAATAAATCTGATACATATCAGATTTATTTCCACATATGAATGAGGCCTGAAACCGACCTGAGAAAAAGCGGAATCCATGTGATTTTTTTCCTGCTTACACGTTCATGGATCATATCCAATCTGTGCCACATGGGAGAAAAAAAACAACAACAAAAAACAGATTTAGGTCACTTGAACCATGTAATGTAAATACGGCCTTTAAGGTACAGCAGCTGCCAAAAAAGGTTACATTTTATTTTAACATTCTACTAGCTCTAAGTAACATTGCAACTATCTGTCAACTAACTCTCATTAGAGTATTATTTAGGTTGGTTAGGTCAGACTTATGGTTAGTAGAATAAGTTGACATGTATTAACAAGTAGTACAGAACCCTCAGAGCTTGACTGGAAATGAGCAAAGCCAATTATGTACATAATGTGTGGGGGGAAAAAAATGTTTTATTATTGAACTACTGCAGATATGCATTGTGTTTCACATTTATAGCAAATTTATGCTTGTGTTGTGTCACCCACACAAATTGCAGAATATTGTAATTTATGCTTTGTGTTGTGTCACCCACACAAATTGCTGATTACTGTATCAGTGGGCCTATAGTTTTCTTTCATTAAAAAGGAACAGACACATTCGCTAACATGTTAACTGTGGGAACATATTAATACAATTGATATATTAATGCATTGACAGGACTACCTAAATTAAATGTGCATGTAGGCCTACTGCATTAATATGATAAATAATTCATACATCTTAATCATAATGGCCAACATGGTGGAAGAAAGTAGGTATTTGATAATATGATCTTGTGAAAACATTGACTTAGAAGCACCATACTGATAACAAACAGAGAGTCCTCTGTTGTTTGTTGTGATGTGTAGCTAAATTCTTACCAAAACTTACAAGGTGAAAAAGAAACAAGCAGATGACGAGGAGAAAAATCCTTGTTGTTGGTTATAGAAGTAATAGCATAAACTCTGCTGTATACACACTGCGTTTGACCGCATCAGCTGCTGGCGTCAGAGATCTGAGCCGTCATTCGACAGGAGCACAACAGGCCAGAGGGTGAGGAAGGAGAGGGGTAAACACTCGGGCTCTCTGCTGGTTCCCTCTCTTTTCTTTTGCTTTCCTCTCTCCCCTCTGGTGTAGTGACCTCTAAATAACCGAGGCTGCTTAGTATCATGTTTTTAAAGTTCTCTTGGGATAGGAAAGGAGGGAGGATGTTCCTCACGGAGAAACATCTGGGTAGCTTCGTCACGGACAAAAATGCATCTCTTGCTGTGAAGAGGCTCTGAGATTGTGCACCTACTCTTGTCCTAAGAGTGCCGACATTTTACTTCCGAGCATCTGCACGCCATCTTTCCGGCTTTACGTCTAGGGCCCATCTATGAGAATAGCAGGAGTGCTGCCCCATTAGCATGCAGGGCATGTAGATAAATGAGGTGCAAGGGCTTGGACGCAGCTGTGGCTGCAGGCCGGCGGCAGCGGAACCTCAGAGTGTGTTTTGCTCAGAGAGCCATAAATCACCTGGGCTCAATGCCGGTCCCAGATCAGCCATGTTAAAAGCCAATCAGGAAAATTACATGCAAACTCCCTGGGACCCATTTTCACTTTCTTAAGAAACCATTAGTCACTGTTACATACTTCATAATAATAAAGCTCCTGGTTATAGCACTTACGTCCACACCCGTGCCGGACGAACCCTCTGGTCAGTTGAGTCTTATTGCAATAAAGAGAGGAAAATAGGGTAGGATAGAGATCTAAAAACAAGAGACTTCAAGCTTTTTTAGGCTGAAGACTCTTTAGTGAACTGAGAGATGGATATATAAAACTTTAAGTTTGGCCTATAAAACCATGAAATTCACTAATTCAATATACTATTATGATATTATATACTATACTTTTTATTAATATTTTTCAATATTTTTTTAGATGACTACTAATTTAAAAAAGCCACCTCCAGAGTCTTGGATTATCGTTAAAAAAAAATTCATGGCCCCACGAATATTTTGTTGTATGAATATCTGATACCAAAACAAAAACCAAAACTACTGATAAATATATATAAAAAAAAAAATCCATGCATTCTTTTTTAATCAACACTTGAATGTGGGTAAGTTTCATAAAAAAAAGCAACATTTTGAACAAAGCACACAAATCTAGAATGTCATGTGCAAGATTTCACTGGAATCAGGGGCTCTTCCCAAACCCGTTACACAGAAGGAGTTGTCTGTATATTTTTGACCATGTTGTGTGTAATACTTTGAAAAACATTAGTACTGCATTCTGGGTACTGGAGAAACAGGATGTCAGCAAATGTTTATCACAAACACTGTCTGTCTGAGGACTGTTTCTGCAAACTGGCTCCAAAAATAAACTGATTTTGTCTAGTAAAATAATCTGTAGAAAATACTGAGGTCTTATGTACAACTCGTAGGAGTAGGAGTGTGTGATTATTCTAGACCTGAGGGGGAAGACACAAATTAGAGAGAAACATTTCCTCTCATTATAGGGATCATGAGAAGATGATCCGAATGTGACATAAAGCAGAAGAAAGACCAGAGGGCAATTTGGGATCAGAACAAGCATCTAGAACTCGGTCCAAAGGCAGTCCTCCTGAGTATGACAACAGCGACGTACCTGGACGCAGTGCTGGCCGTGATTTTGAGACTGCTGGGGTTGCGGATGAGTTTGTCCAAGATGCTGACGATCTGCTCAAACTTTGGCCGGTTGTTTCGGTCCTTCTGCCAGCAGTCCAGCATCAGCTGGTAAAGGGTGGCAGGGCATTCCATGGGTGGGGGAAGACGATAGCCCTCATCCACAGCTTTTATCACCTGAGGCACATAAGAAAATATCATCAAGCTGAAGTTCTGACTAAAGGCATGGTCACATTTTTTGAAATGTGGTGAAATGTCTATTCATCATCAAGATTCATTGTCTATTGTCAATAGTGTATCGATGTATGAAGCACAGCTCACAGAGAAGTCATTTTCAAGCCAAGCAGCTTTCTGTTGGTCAATGTGGCAAACTCATGTGACCCCACTGAGAAATCTGCATGGGGAAATCTTTCGCCCTAATGCGAAATTCCTGTTTTCATGAATTCCCATTAAAAATGACTGGATTTCACCCAAGAAAATTTGCTGAACAATTGTAAATGGCACCGCACCTTAGCACCTCCTCACTCCTTTCATAAGATCGGAAAAATATATATATAGAGTAAGTGAGTAAATTAAGTCAAAATTTCCATTTTTGGGTGAACTATTCCTTTAAAAGACGAGGCACTGTAATTTGCTGAAATATTTTCTCCAATTTCCTGTCTTTTGAGCAATTCAGTCAGGACATATTAATTCCTCTTCCCCAAATGTCACCATCCAGTACAATAAACAAAAACAGAGCATATCCGTTCATGCAACTACACAAAATCAGCTGCCTCAGAACTGTTACTCCCTTTTGCTTTTCATCACTTGATCATAGGCACTGCCACAATTCAGTTCAAATAAACTCTCAGGGCCTCATTTGCTCAGGGTTAAGTTACTGAACTGCAGCAATTAGGACACTGCTTGTTGTCAGTGCTAAAGAACTAATAACAATATCAACACAACAAGATTTCATAACAAACCACTACACATTCTCCACAATTCCACACATGGCTCTTTTTCTTATCTTTCTGTAAATGCTATAGTATTTCTCTCTGCCTGTGAATCAAAAAGAAGGTTTTCACCATCTGCCGCTTAGCGTGTGTTTGGTTTGATGCCTTTTTGAAGCTGACTGTAGCTAGCTAAGGTATTATTTATTTATTTACTAAATAAGAGCAGTTTAGAGCAGCATGAATGGTCTAGCCATGCTGTTCACCAGCAAAACTAGCTTGCTTGCTGGTTTATCAAAGAAAATCTTGCTGGTTTAATTAAATTGTTCACCCAGAAAGGAAAATTCAGAAAGGTCATTATTTATTCACTCAGGCATTTCAAACTCATAGTGGCTGTTCACACAGAGCACGTTTTTGCAGCCTTTCCTGTTGTTTTTCTGCAACAATGTCTTTTTTGTGAGGTGAATTTCGTAGATGTTAAGCATTTACTACCCCTTGAGATTTTAAGTTAATATTTCCATGTTCTGTATGAATGTATGCTGTTTTTGTTTTTTTTCCCCGTGGAAGACTCTTGAAATCAAATCAAACATTGAACATATGCCACACTGATCTATTTTGGCAGGGAAGACATTGGATTGCTTTGCTGACAGCCGCTCTACTCACGTCCTGATTGGACATCTCCCAATAAGGCCTTTCTCCGTAAGACATGACCTCCCACAGCACAATCCCGTAGCTCCATACGTCACTGGCCGAGGTAAACTTACGATAGGCGATGGCCTCTGGTGCGGTCCATCGAATTGGAATCTTGCCACCCTATAAACAGACAAAATCCATCTGTCAAGGATACATATTGCCATCTGTGACAATATCCAAACACATATTTTGGAATAACAAGCATATACTCTAACTTTCATATGCCAAATCATGTAATCTGTATGAATGTTGTTTAAAACAGGCCATATGTAATTTGTCAGAGATGGTGGAGGAGGGGGGATTTTTGAGAGTGCCATACATCTAATGAATGAACGTTTGAAACAAGCTCTGAGCTACAATTAGGATTTGATCATGTTTGAAAGGGAAATGATAATATAACATCAATGTTAAGCCCAAAGTATACTTCGTATAGTCTATGCGCAGAGTCGAACGCGTAGCCTTTTTTAAACTCAAAGTATACCTAATTTGATAGCGGCGGTCAACACATGTGCTCTAGAAAGTTTCATCTTTGGCCAGCATCTGCGCTGTTTTTCTCCAGAAGTTATGACTGATAAAAATGTCATTGTATTCTTTTAAACTAAAGTTGCAGCTGTCTCATAACCCCCTCATACAAGTGCTTATCAATGCAGGTGTCTGTTGTTGTTGCAGGCTCCGGTATTTTGTTGTTGTTCTGTCTCTTTAGTTTCATTTTCTGCTGTGAAACAACGGCCGGGGCCAGTGTTGCCACCTTGTGAAACAACTGATTATTGCAAAACAAATTCAATGCGCATGGGCGACCTGAAAATTATACATGAGCTGTGGGAAATTATAAGTGATGGAGGGACAAGATTCAAGTTTTATTAAAATGTCTTCATTTGTTTCAAAGATGAACAAATGTCTTATGGGTTTGGAACCACATGTAAGTAACAGATAACATAATTTCCGGGTGAACCATTCCTTTGAGGCAAAAAACAAAAAAACTAAAACAAAAATAAAACAAACAAACATACATAATTAACTCAATCAAAGAGTCAACTGGCTTTTTTAAAAGTTGGGACTTTCAAAAATCACCATATTGAGCGTTACGATTTTCAATTATTTTTTCTACAAGTGGTCCAGTTACTCCTAGGCTATATAAAATACAACAAAGAATACTGGAATATGTTTTACAAGAAAATACTATTTCAATTTCTGTACTTCACATTTTCACATTTATTTTTCAATGTGCTACTTTCTGTTTCTTTGCATTTGTGAAAATTGTTTCTCAAGGTTTGTGGTAGACAACCACCTTCATCGATCCTGTCCTCAGCTCTGAAAGCTGACTGCATGGGCTTGTTTCATGTGCTCAGGTCCTCTTCCTCAGAGGACATTGCGTAGTATTTACCCAGCTCGGCTGCTGGGGTAACTCTACACTCAACCTTCATGAAGGAGGTAGACTGAGAGAGAACAGGGTAGAGCCAAAGCCAACCAGCAACCTGGCCAAGTCACACAATTCCTACCCACATTCTCCAAACATAAGGCCTTTAAAAAATAAACCCACTTGTGCACAGGCCTCCCCATTGAGTGCGTACAAACAGTCCCTGCAAGATCACTGCTAATGAATGTAAAATGTGACACAATGTATCCTTTTGCTTTAATAGAAGTAGAAGGTGAATGTTGCCAGCATTCTTGTGGGTTTGAGGTTCTCATAGCCGCACAATGATGCAGTGGGGGGTCTGGTTGTAACGGTGAAAACACACATTTACATTGGCTGTCGGACACAAGTACAACCCAAGCAATTTGGGTTTATCTAACTAATAACATGTTGGACTTCCCCTCCCCAGCATATGCCATATATCAGTGTAACACTTATGTTAGGTGACACTTGTATTGGTAATTTAGGCAGCAATATCTCTTCAAGACTCACATGCTGTGGATTTATGCCCGACTCTAAGTGTATTTATGCATTAGTTATCTCTTCTGAGAATGAATGCTGCTCTTAAGGATGAGAGTGACGAATATGGTTATTAATCCCAGGGAATAACGATCAGACATGCTGGCTGAGAGGAGACAGTGAGCTACATTGGTCAACCATGGCCTGGCCCACACAAAATATGCTCTGCAGAATCATTTACAAAGTTCTACACATACCTTGTCCCTTGCATGTCATGTTGATGCCTTCAGCTACTAAAAGAGTGTAGTCCTCTCAACTCTGTTGAACACATTTTACCTTGTTTAAAATCCACAGATTCAGTGCAGAGTCTAACCACGGCTGAGAGAACCTTCGGTTTAAGGCGTAAAACATGTTCCTTCCCAAAATCTAACCTCAATCAATCAATCAATCAATCAATTATGTATCTATATATGTATGTATGTATGTATCTATGTATGTATGTATGTATGTATCTATCTATCTATCTGTCTATCTATCTGTTTTTCACTCCGTCTGACCATCTATCCATCCATGTTTAAAAGTGCGAGGTCAGCAATTTTTTTTTTTTTTTTTTAAAGAATTATAAATTTTATTTAGCAGGGACATGTTAATTGATAAAAATGACGGTAACACTTTATTTTTAGGGACTTTTAACTAGTTGCTTATTAGCATACATATAGAATATTGGCTGTTTATTAGTACTTATTAAGCACATATTAATGCCTTATTCTGCATGACCTTATTCTACATTCTTAATCCTACCCAATACTTAAATTTAACAACTAACTTACTAACTATTCATAAATAGTAAATTAGAATGGAAAAGTCGTAGTTAATGGTTTATATGTGTTCCCTATACTAAAGTGTTACCAAAATGACAGTAAATCACAATGTTAAAAAAAGATTTCTAGGCTTTTTTTATTTTTATTTTTATTTTTTAAATTCACCAGACTTATCCTTTGAGCTAGTCAAGACAGCAACAGGAGTATATTTCAACTTCCAAAAAATGTCAAGTTGAAGTATTATGGGACATTACATCTAAACAGATAAAACATGTAAATTCACTGGGTAATATTTGTTATTGCTTATTGTTTGATTTGACTGCCGAAAGAAAAAAGAAAAGAAAAAAGAAGAAAAGTGAGTGTGACTTACTCTTGTTGTGTAGGCAGCTTCTGGGTCATCCTCCAGCACTCTGGACAAGCCGAAGTCTGACACTTTACACACTAGGTTGCTGTTGACCAGGATGTTGCGAGCGGCTAAGTCTCTGTGCACGTAACCCATATCCGACAGATACTTCATACCAGATGCAATGCCACGTAGCATGCCCACCAGCTGAATCACTGTGAACTGGGCGTCGTGTTTCTGAAAGAGACGGGAAGAAGGGAAAAGTCAAATATGTGTTTTATATTGACTGTATAAACAGAAGTCATGCTATGGGTTATAAAACAAAATGGAACATTGGTGACTCATATCTCAAAGCACTGCCTGACATTTACAAAGACATCTGTCTTGAGCTAACTCCATCTCACGACTCATGAAAAGGTTTTGCTGAGAGTAGCAGATCCTTGACTTAATAAACATGAACATTTGACTGTCTTTTCTGGTTCTATCCATGGTGTAGAGCAACTTGTTGAAGAATATAAATAGGATGTACAGAAGAACACATCGCTGACTGCATATCTGAACTGATGCCCACTGGCAGGCTCGCAGTGTTTACACTGCTGCGTGTGAATAGGCCTTTTATACGAAGAACGATATGCTCAGGACTTGGAGATAAACACCATGGGAGGAAGCGCTTCAGTAGGAGAGGGAGAGACTGGCCGGATGAGTGAGATAGCATTGATTTGTCAGGGAGCTCTGGAGAAATGGCTTTCTATACCAAAGACTGCAGTCATAAAGAAATAGTTCTTCCAAAATGCTTTTTACTCATCTTCATGTAGCTTACTGTTGTTCCAAATAAGTGTATTTTTTGGGTTCATGTTTTGAATTAGATTTTTTCATTTTAATTAGTTTAGTCATTTTGTTGTGTATTTTTATCCTTTTTTTATTTTTTTATTATTATTTTTTTTTAGTTATTTTAGTATTTAAAGATAAACAAAAATGAGAAATGCCTTGGCAACTATCTGACATAAAATAAGTATTATATATATATATATATATATATATATTTTTTTTTTTTTAATGCATGAGTCATATGACTAATATATATTTATTATATATATATATATATATATATATATATATATATATATATATATATATATATATATATATATATATATATATATATATATATTAGTCATATGACTCATGCATTATATTTTAAGTCTTCTGAAATCATTTGGTAACTGTAGATTAAAGGATTAAAGGATTTTACTGAATCAAATATTTCAGTCTTTGGAGTCATTTTTGCAGCTTGTCATCTCCAGTCCCCATTCAGTTTTTCATGTTTGTGTTCCACAGAACAAAGAAAATCATACAGGTCTGGAATGACATGAGAAGTAAACAATGCCCAATCTTTATTATTGTTTGATCTATTGCGCTACTTGCAAATTTCGAGTTTTGCCCTTTCTTCCTCTCGTTCCTTGTCTCTGTCCACCCTATTTTCACTTTCTTTCTATGTCAGTGTTTATGTACTGCATACAAACTAAGTTTGGATGAAAATAAACCCTGGACCACCTGGAAGAGAAAGGAGCTCTGAGAGGTTCAAAGGCTTGCTAATAATAGTGACATGAGCAGTGGCAAGGAAGCGCGTTCGAGGGAGGATGACAGATCTCTTTGATAGAGTGCAGGCCAGGCTGCAGTGCGCAGGAAATTGCTGCAGAACACTGCAACTTTTCTCTCATTTCTGGGAGTGGGATCCTGTGCAGACACACATGGAACACAGTTCATACAGGTCTTGCTAACTCCATGCCTTGTTTGCTCAGGTTGTTTTAATAATCTGCCTTTGCATACTCATTTCGGTAGAGTGAACAGTTAGTGTCCACTTTTCCGATGCTCTTGATTCCGGATGTATTTTTTTAGTTCACTTTCCCCTCACCCCCATAGAACAACTAGCTTTGAGATGACTTACGATAAAAGTCTATGAAAAAAGGGCTGTGTACTTAAATTCTTGTCAATATAAGACCGATGAACATAAGTCAGTAATTAGTTTATTGCAAGATAATCTAATATACACAACCAATCACAAGAGTCAGTAATGAAGTAGTCATGTTAATTTTTTTTCAGCCATGATGCATTAAATTAATCAAGTGATAGTAAAGACATTTACAATGTTACAATAAATTTACACTAGAAAGGATGTTACAAATCCTGTTTTTTTGAAATTTCTATTCAAAGAATCCTGAAAAAAAAAGTATCAAATCAGCACATTTTTAAAATAGAAAAAAGTTATTTTAAATTATAATAATATTTCACAATACTGCTGTATTTTGATGAAATAAATGCAGCTTATGATTAAAAATCATTAAAAAAAATAAAACAAATAAAAAAATAAAATATCACACCGACCCCACACTTTGTACAATAGTGTATACAAATACTGTATAGAAGTGCCACAGGAGTGGGTAGTCAGTGCTGTGCTTGTTTCCATGGAAACAGAGACTTCTCTGATTGGTGGATCTCTTTTCAGGATTATGTGTAGTGTAGTTCTCCACTAGGCTCTTTTTAACACAACTTTTTAAAAATGAAGTTTAAAACACATCTCCTTGTGGCTTCTATATAACGCTGGAGTTCATGTTAAAAGTTCTAAGCAAAGGTTTACACATTCTGGCTAGAAATGAATCTCTAAATGGAGAAAATGAATAGGATTTTTACTTGCAAATTATGCACTCCCATAACACACTGTATATTTATTATTGTAGTATTATTAATTGTATTTATTATTGTATTATTCATTGTAGTTCCCAAGTCTAAACCACTGGACATTTAGAAACTCTTCATTGAACCTCTAAATAAATGGATGGATGCCTGAATAAAGATGAATTTGTTCCCACTTTTCAGTTATTTTTATGAGTGCAAGCTCCATCCAATGCATCAAATTCTGGCGTGTTCATTTTGTTCTACAAATAGCAGATTGTCTGGCACGCCCTGCTGGTGGTAAACTGCTGAAAAATGACACAAGGCTGATAAATTCATATGTCAGGTGTATTAGAGCCAAGGCAGGATGGCCACAGCCAAAGGTTAAGCTGACCCATTTAATGAGCTCATTAGCGCATTTATCAGCACTTTTCAGATGGGCCATCCCACAGCCTGTTGTTTGCTTGTTTATTTTCGCAGTGCGAGCGATGGGCTAAGAGGAAGTCATCTGAAGGACAGAGCATGCCCAGTCTGTTTAACTGGCACGGATGGGCTGGCAGGCGGCGAGCCAGTCTCCCCAGTGCCGGTTCAGTCTGCCTACAAGCGAATCCGCGCTCTCTATGAGCGTTTCTTCTGAGCACAAGCCTGGTCTGTTCTGTGTGAGAGAATGAGGCCATTGTGCATATAGGCTCAAGTGAAATTCAGACACTACAAAGCGTTTGAAACACAGGTAGTGTCAGTGTCTATTTAAAGAGGCCTGCGCCTCAGCAACGAATACGAATGTGATGAATTTGTGCGACGTTACGAACACAAAGGCACCGTCAAAAAAAAAAAAAAAAAAAAAAAAATCTAATCTCTGTGCAGCAAATAGAGACATAGGTGAGGCAGCGGAGAGCAATTAGTGTCTATCTGTATAAATGAGAATAAAATGTTCAGAGAGCTTGGGAGAATTTAAGGCATGCTGTGATAAGCAGGTACTGTGAGAATGCAGGAGAAGCTAAGATGCAGATGGGTTTTTAAATGATTTTAGGATGAGCCCTCTGTGCCTTTCCTCTGATCATACATAATGGAGTCTCATTAAATGCGCTCAGTGTGTCACACTCACTCGCAGGAAGCCATCCAAGGAGCCGTTCTCCATGTACTCGGTCACTATCATCACGGGTTTACCTGAGGAGAGAGAGAATTCAGACATGTCTTAGTCTAATCGAGAAAAGATGTGCCAAATCTAAGCTGTGCTTTTCTGCAATGCTGTCATTTCTGTTGGAAGGTTAAATTACCCAATTTGCAAACTAATGAGCTTATGTTGGACAAAAGAAAACATCTTCAAAGACAGAATCTCCAAGAAAAAAAAAAAAATACATTCAAAGGCATGGATAAGTTTGACCTTAAGTTTAGATATATATGCTCAGCATGACGACTTTCAAAGTTATTTCAATGACGACACTGAATCTGTCTAGAAGGGATTTATGAGTACGGGTCATGAAACCCGTCAAGAACGTTTTTTCATCATGATAATTAAGCAAATTTCTCTACAAAATACACTAATGTTCAAAATTTTGGGGTCAGTAAGATTTTTCAGCCTGGTCTCATTGTTAATACGTAGTTATTAATACGTAACTTTAAAAGACACAAAACGTACATATTTGTACGTTTTGAATGGTGCTAAAACGTACAAATACTGACGTAATTATGGCACCAAAACGTAAACATACTTACGTTTTTACTGCGAATAAAACGTAAAATATTTACGAATCTTTCATGTCATAAAAATATATGTATAAAATATATATAAATGTTCCCTTTTTAACATTTTTAGATGAATGTAATATCCCTAAACCCCACCCCACCCCGAACCTAAACCTAAGTTACCCATTTTATACATAATGTTAAAAGAATAAATCATAATGGACAGAAATGTGTAGGAAAATGACAATTTTAGTAAAAATATGACATTAAAACGATATTTTGAGCCACTTATCCTACACCTACCCCTAAACCTACCCATAACAATTTCTTAAAACTACATACTGTTAATAAATGAAAAACAGACAAACAAGCGTAACGTTAATCACAATCATTTATTTTTTGCAATTATGTCAAAAGTGGTACCAAAAGTTAAAATGATGATAAGTTCCAGTCGCAGTCCTCTCTGGCTGTAACGTAATAGTTTTTATAGGGTACAGAGCAGAATATAATTTATTAATCCGTGAAATTATGAATCTGTCTTCTCTCCGTGAAGGCGCGCACTCATTTCAAATGTCAATCGACTGAAACACGGCAAATCGCAATCTGCGACGAAGCAGATGAGAACCAATGAGAAGGAGGTCTCTGCGGAACAGAAAGGGGCGGTTCCCAACTTTGGGGTGTTGTCACACGGGAATAGGTGTTTTTCAACCTCTTTACCTGATTTGCTCAAATCGAGTGGGATATTTCCGGAAAAACAATTAAGATATGTATTATGAATGTAAGTGTATTATTTAAGTTGTTTAACGTTTCTTTTGTGTGAATATGTTTGCTAGCTCGTTGTAAAAAGCTCCAAGCAATCTTCCACTCACTTCTAGCGATAACTATTATTAGCTAACATTCGCTATTCTATTTGATGTATCTGTTAGTCACTTGATTTGTTTAAGTTTTGCGAGGTTGTGGCTACAGTGTCTGTGGTCAATAAAATGATTATAAAGTTTAAAGTCTTCAGAGTCATCATTTCAGGTTAACACATTTTTTTTTTTTTTAAGTTTACACAAGGTCAGTAAGTAGTCTTATGAATGCGCGGGCTTTGACTGTGACGGTCGCTGTTGCTGAGAATGAAGGTGAAGATCGACAGATAAAGGGCTGAATTTGAATCTGTTCCTCGCAAACATATGGATTCTAAAGATATGGAGTACAGCAAACAAATAAAATGGGTGTGATTTGTTAATTTATGTTGTGCTTTGATGTATCTTATGGTTGTATTGTCAGTCACTGCATAGGAAAAAAATCGCACAGCAAAATATTACAAAACGATTATAGAAATGTTATTCATTTTAAGGTTTCAAAGTGTAGTCTCTTTAACATTATGTAACGTTAATGACAATTGAACACAACATATTTGAATCATTAAAGCCACGATTTTAATATTAATACATGGTAATTCATATACATTCACACTTTACGTTAGATGTTTTACGTTTTTTAAGATGCTAATACGTAAGTATTTGTACGCTTTAGTGCTATACATACGTCAATGTTGTACGTTTTTGTGTGTATGAAAACGTTAGTAAATGTACGTGTGGTAGAACCACACTTCACGTCAAAATACACACGTATTCTCATGAGATCACGTTGCATTTTTTGAAAGAAGTCTCTTATGTTTACCAAGGCTACAGTTACTTGATTAACATATTGTGATTTATTATTACAATTTAAGACAACTGATACATTAATATACTTTAAAATGTCATTTATTTCTATCCGGTCTTCAGTGTCACATGATCCTTCAGTAATCCTTCACATATGCTGATTTGGTGCTCATGCAATTAACATTTCTTATTATTAAAACATTATTTTATTTCAGGGTTTTTGGATGTATAGAAAGTTCAAAAGATCAAATTATTATATATTATTGAACTGCTTGAATACAGGTAAAGTGTAACACCTGGTAAAGCTTTTATTCATCTTTTATGTGTAAACTCTTCCATTACTAAAAGTTCTATACTATACTAAAATAAAAGAAAGGACAATTTGACAGAAAATATTTTGCTTTACCTGTTGGTTTGTAGTATTTGATGTCTGTTTTTATGTCTGTATTTTTTTAATGTAATGAAAATCAGTATTGATAATAATGGGAATTAAATAAAGAAAAGGAAATATGCTTAATTGCTATGAAAATGAGGAAAATCTTAGTAGGCTTAGATTCTGCAAGAAAAATACAATTGAAAACATAATTTGTTTCATTTCATTTTGTGCTAAAATGTGACCTGGATGAGTTCCTGACAGGTTTCACAAGATTCACTCATATAGTGCTCATAGCTACATGTGGGTGTTATAAAAGGCCCTGGGTTAAGCAGCTGAATCTTTTTTATGGAGTTTGAGAGGGTGAACAGATCAGGCTGTTGGCTACACACCAGGTTTTCAACACATCACAGAATTTGTCTGAAGCCCATAACAAGAGCAGGGCTGTCGGATCAGAGGTGCACCTCTTCACATGACACCTCTGACACCACGAGGTCAGCAATCATAACCATGACTTACAGTGACTTCAGGTAAATGAGAGTTTCCTGCAGGATGAAAAGAGTCTTGGGCTGAACTTGGACGGACCACAAGGTCAACTGTCACTGTCTGACAGCTTTATTTTCTCTGTCCTGCTGCTCGTAAATCACTGGTTTTATCATCTGCACTTTATCTGCGCCTTATTTCAAAGACTGTACATAAAACGACTTTATATCAATAATAGCCTGATGACCAGCCTGTGTTGTCACAATATAAAGTGCAGTAGTCATAATTTAGTCTTTTTTTCCTATCAGAGTTCCAACAACTGACAGCACAGCAGTGTGATGAATGGAATTTATGAAATGTGTGTAATTAAAATGAGTGGAGAAGAGCAACACTGCATAGCTTATGAATATAACAGTCTTGCTTTCATCAAATTTCTTCTGCAGATTGGATGAATGCTGCAAAATTATTTTTGATTAGTTTTTGCATCTTAAAAGGAGATTAATTTACTTGGGAAACAAAATTGTGTAAAATAATAAGACTATGAATTCATGTGCCCTCGTAATCTTTAATCAAATTAACTTGCATATTCTTGAAGCTCATTTCTTCTCTTCTCTGATGATGCACTTACTGGACACCCTGTCACTCACATGACATCATAGCAAACCACAATGATTCAACAATCCAATCAATTCCCAATGGACAAAATCAAGTCCCAGCCTACATTTTTTCTTGCTCAAAAAGAAAATAGGGAACTTAAGTAAAGATAAAGATATATCTCTATAATATTCTCAAAATTCTCTGTTTTCTGTAAATAAAAATATATATTCTCTATATAAAAAAACAAGACAAAATGCTGATTTTTAATTAATTAATTAATTGATTAAATAATTTATTTTAATGCATTGCAATACTTTCAGTGTTTTACTGCAAACAGTTAAAACATTAGACAATCTGTAATGCCAGTCTTTAGATTTAAGTTGAGTTGTTTTATGGCAAAACAAATCCCTCCTCCTCAAACCACACATCTATCCTGTAAACTTTTGATCCTGAAATCCTGCTCTTAATCAGTATCCCGGCCCCTTCGTCTCTGTGAAGCAGCAATTGCTGCTCCGCAAATATTTTGCCTAACACAGGGCCAAAATCAGCAGGTTAAATGGGGTGTGAAAGTCTCTGGATTATTAAGAATTAACAGGGCAGAGTTAATAAATCACGTCACGTCAGAGGCTACAGGAGACATATGCCAACCTCCTCTGGCCCCACGGCCCAAACTCGGCACCCCAGACTTACTTTCAAACGCACGCAAAGTGCACCACCTCCCTAAATACACTCACACTCACACACACACAGTACAAAGCCTCGTTCCTTCCCAGGAACAGCCACATTTGACAGTCATTTACAATGAAGTTTCCCATTATTTACAGTCAAAAACTCTAGAGCGTGAGCACAGTAAGATTTACTCAACCAACATAATCCTCATTTTATGAGGAATTATGGACATGAAAGGAAACTGTTACATTCCTTTCTGAATACTACTTAAAACAGAATGAAACAAAACTTGGCTGGGAAACAGAATGTTTTTCATTACTTGTTTGAAAAAAAAAATTGCCTGTATGAAAAACAAGTAATGACTAAAATGAAACATTTGATTTTGCATAAAAATTATCAGGTAATTGTTCTTTTTATATATATATACTTTTATATATTTAAAATACAACATATGTGCAATTATTTTTTGGATAAAAAGATGCTGTTAATGATTACTTTACTTCAACAAATGCTTTTGAACAATAGACCATAAGAATATTTTTTTTTTGGGGGGGGGGGGTAAAAAAAAAAAAATATATATATATATATATATATATATATATATATATATATATATATATATATATATATATATATATATATATATATATATATATATATATATATCTGGAGACTATCAGTAAATTTGTAGGTTGATGTCCCCAAAATGCCCAACAAAATTCAGGATGCACACAAAAATCAGGCTGTGCACATCATTTGTGTTTTTGTGAGTGACTCAATGCTCAAATATCAAATATATTGAAGACGTCAAATATATAATGAAGACGTCATCTGTGCTCTCCATCAGTGGAGTGTACTTCGAAGGCTTGCAGACTCAAGACGGAGCAAAATGTGGAAAATTAAATACACCCAGGCCTTAGCAGTCTTATGGTAAAGTGTGAACATTTATTTTATTTTATTTTTTTCTATTTTCTCATATATCATGAAAAAGAGTCCCTGAAGAGGATTGTGGAATGGATTAGAGAATTTCGCTTTGATCATGCTACATAATAGAGACTGATCTAGGGAGATTTACTACCATAGGTGATTTACAGCCCTATGTGAATTGTCTCTCATGCTGGACATTGGCCCAACATTACAAGAAAGGGGTCAATAAAACAGTGGCTTTCTGTGCAATGGATTTGCCAACTTCATGACATTCACTAATATTCCATAACTGGAAACAGCTAATGTTTTATATGAGATACTCCCAAAAGGACGAGCTCTGAACTAACATCTGAAAATCTAAACATGATAAATGAATCTTCTGAACAGATTCAACTTATTATACAGCACAGGAGAATTATCACATGCTTTTCGTATAGAAGCAGCAGCAGCAAAAAAAAAAAAAAAAAAAAAAAAAAAATCCTCTTTCTCCTTTTAACGTGGAATAATAATAATAAAAAAAATTGTATTGAAACTAAATTTAAAACAAGTGAGTGCAATGTTACTTACTTCGTGTGACTACACCCTCCAACCTGATGATGTTGGGGTGGTCAAACTGTCCCATGATGCTAGCTTCACTGAGGAAGTCCCGCCTCTGTTTCTCTGTGTATCCAGCTTTGAGAGTCTTGATGGCCACACAGATCTCCTTCTTAGACGGTAGCTTCAGTCGGCCACTGCACACCTCTCCAAACTCCCCTGGTGAGAGATGCTTATTTTAGAGAAAATTAAGGCTAACAGGAAGCATTGATTTCTCTTCTAATTAAACTGTATTTTTGTTAATTACCTCTGCTTTCTGCAGTTGATAGATTTAAGAATTACATCTAAGCTTTGTCTAAGTGTCTCTGTCTAAGTAACAAGACATAATCATCTGTGGGAAAATGGGACTAAACATCCAATAGGACTTTTTGGTACAATTTTCTCATAAAGTGGGTTTTTTATCTGGGTTGGAACATTGTTATCAGCCATTTTTGTTTTAGATTATTAAATGCAGCAATGTGATTAGTAACTGTTGAGACTGCATCTCAGAATAGAGGCAAATGATTCATTAAAAAGGGAAACGTCTCATTTGAAAGTGATCACATTAGTGTAGGTGTACAAACTTCTTCCCAACATTTTTACTAAATATTTAATGGTACTATGAACTGTTTGGCTGCTATTGACACTACTGACACAATGTGTAACTGAAATTGTGCTAAGTTAGTAACATTAATAATCTCCCCGGTAAAATAAATAAAAGTTATATAAAGTAAGAATGCAAAAGTAACAGTAAAGACATTTGTAATGTTACAAAAGATTTATATTTCAAATAAATTA
Source organism: Chanodichthys erythropterus (assembly GCF_024489055.1). Classification (NCBI taxonomy): domain Eukaryota; kingdom Metazoa; phylum Chordata; class Actinopteri; order Cypriniformes; family Xenocyprididae; genus Chanodichthys; species Chanodichthys erythropterus. The sequence continues at coordinate 9,129,908 of NC_090234.1, forward strand.
TGTTCTTTTGAATTTTCTATTCTTTAAAAAAAACCTGGAAAAAAGTATGATGGTTAAGCAGCACAACTGTTTTCAAAACTGATAATAATGAGAAATGTTTCTTAAGCGCTATAAATTCATTTTAGATTTCTGAAGGAATCTAAAACTGAAGAGTAAATCAGCTTTGCCATCACATGAAGTACATTTTAAAATATATTAAAACAGAAAAGTGTTCTTTTAAATTATAATAATATTTCACAGTATTACTGTTTTTACTGTATTTTACCGTAAAAAAAATATGATCAATAAGTTATGACAACATAAGTTTTTACATTGCTTTAACACATCAAAATAAGTTTTTTCAAAATAAGCAATTTTCATCTTTGTTATGCTATACATGATTTTATTTTAAAGTCAGTTTAATGTAATTTAAGTTGAAATGACTTCCAATTTGACTGTACTTACAAATTTAAGGAAGCAACTTTTTTTGAGTGTGTGGTTAGGACAGGTAGGACTGGCCAGTAATGTTTTAAGGTGGAGCATAATGATGAAAAGATCCTTAAATTAATTTCCAGGGCACATACGCAGGTGTAGGGCAAACTTCAAAGTGCTCAGCAGGAGTTCAGATCTCCACAATGGATGATGTTGACAGAGACTTGGATGGACATTTGGGTAAAGATGATGTCACCACCTAGACATCCAGGCCAGGGCCATGTCTTGTTTGCGTAATTCGATGTGCAATTACTTTATTTCCCATGCAAGTTTAGAGAGATGGGTGAAATCCAGGTTTGCTGTCTGGAAAAAGTTAGCTGGAACAATTGCAAGCTGTCTAAACAACAGCCATGCTGGACTTGGCCAGTGTTCAGATGATGTTGACCATCTTAAATATCAACCTGGCTTAATCCTCAGCAGTGATCGCTCTGATAAGCTATGCAGATAAATGAAGGTCTACCAAAACCAGGCTAATACAGTAGATCATGTTCCAGGTCACCTTTTTGCACCTTGCCAAACTGTATGAAAGCTGTAAAATGCAGATTTATAATAGAAGTGACATTTGAAACTGGGAATGTGCTTATTTGTAGTGCGTAAGCCCTGATGTTTGCATGCCGACTTTATGGTGGTGCATCAAAAGTGAAGTTCCTTTATTTGCTGGCCGCTGCTGCATTTTCTTATAGAGCCATGAATCACAAGGCATTATCTTGATATGTGCTTCGCTGTTTAAGACATCAGGGATGCGGGGAGAGAGAGAGAGAGCTGTGGGGAGTGAAATATAATATCCCAGCCGGAGGTGTGCTATGCTTACCCATGCTCCTCTGCTCCGGCAGCAGGCAGTCTATTAAAGGCATTGAGGCAGTGAGGATGAGCACTGGGAGGGACCCTTTCCCCATATCAAAGCCACACACCTCCAGCTGTGGTGCTAAATGATTCTCATTTACACCACCTGCCATGTTTGTTACAAGTGTAGTTTTGTCCCGGGCAGGTAACTTTGTTTCATTGCACCAAAGAGTGAGGGATGACACCGCATACCTGCCCCAACGACTTTGTCAATGGCAATACAAGACGCTTCCAATTCCTTGGCGAATTCGTGCACGGCTTGACTCGGGTCTTCATAAGTATGTGGGTCCACATAGGTCTTGATGCCAGGCAGTCTCACTGAAAATAAAACAAAAAAACTAGATTTAAACTAGTTTTAAGGAAATGCCAGCATTTACGAGGCAGGGGGTTACCGATTCAGTTCTGTGTAGCTTTGCTGTTGTTGTGACATTTATTGCTTCTTTCTCCTGTCCGCTGCATGTTAGTAGCAACAAACAACGACTATTTGCAGTGTAAAGACAACTATATGGTCGAATAGGTACAAGAAAGAAAAGACAGAATGCGGGACCTGGGGCCAGTTGCTTAAACTTAGCCACTTATTTAGTTTGACCAAATTGCAGTTAACCAAGTAATCAATGTAATCAATGTTATTTTTTTCAATTCCAATTAGACCAATCTAGCTTTTTATGTAACACACTTCAAAAATTTAGGACCACTCTTCATGAAAAAAATTAGAGTCTTAACTTTTAAAAGTAAGCAATTTATGCAACTGGCCATAGATGTGACAAAACACAGTGAATGATGCAGAAATAATAACAACAAAACCAACTCTAAATAACTGCTTTCCAAAAGCCTCTTTTTATTGACCATTTTATAATATTGAAGTATACTGTTATGCAAAACTGGAAGAGGATATACCACCAGAATGAGTGCCTCGTCCATTTTGGATCTTCAGTTTTGCTTTACACCTGGTATTAAGATTTCTAACCCTAACATTTTGGTCGATCGGATCACCTAAATACAGGTGTAAATGAGCTTATTTTGTCCATTAGATCAAAAGATCTAAATATATTTACCATATATTTACCCACGATAGACCATCTCCTCGAAGAAATCAGGACAGAGGTGGTTGAAGGTGAACAAAAGACACGGATTAAAAGACCAGGTGTAAACAGGTATGTGTCTCCCGTGTCTACTTGTGATCCGATCGACCAAATAGCATCTTAATACCAGGTGTAAACAGGGCCTAAGTTACGAATCTCTGGCCATACAGCGCTCAATGCTGAATCAAGAGGCTTGCTGTTGGTTGGCACTGCAAATTTATGTGTCACCAAAGTTGAGTCCAAAGCAAAATTCGCTTATGCAAATTTCTTCGCCACCAGATGTTCATCAGCCGAAATTATTCATCATGCCGATTAGAATAGAAATGACTGGATTTTGTTTATGAAATTTTGCAGAGCAACGATAAAATGAAAATGTACCATAAAGTTGACATGAAACAGAAATTGTGATTGCCTTTTCTTCTGTATTGTGACATATGATTTTGTTCATCAGGAATTAATTGGGTCATTGTTGTTATTGGCCAGTCATCGCACTGGTGCACACATCATCAGAAAAGAGATGTGTTTCCATTAAATATTACGAGATTATGGTGACTTTACTTAAGCTATATCTACAAAATTTTGTTTGTACTGTATGTTTATCAATTCAGGCCGAATTAATTGGAGAAGTTTGACGTGGCATTAGAAAAAAAGCCTAACTAGAATGTGTGAGCAGTAAAAACTGTAAAAATACTGATGCTTGTGAGCAGCATTTGCTGTGCTTGGGAGGTCCAGTGGAAAAAATACCATATTCCGTCACATAGGTTGTTGATTTGAATCTAAACGATAGAAAGCTAAGGTTGTCAAGAAACGCAATTTGCTGGGTTTCAAGATGGATAGGTCTATTATGGATGACCTAATCAGGTACCTAAGCTATAGTCCTACAGGGCAGCTCATGCAGGTTAATCTAAGAGAAATTGTGTGGGCCTCCATTAAATTTCCTTCCTGATACCTCTGCCAGTGTGAAAAATGGTAGCATATGGACAATTGGCTTGCTGTGACTCGGGAGCAAAGGGATATTATAAAAACCTTAGTCGTTACTAGGTTTTTGTGGGCTGTCTGACATTTAAAAATAAATACCACAGCAAAACTTTGTTTTTATTTTTACTATTTGTAAGGAATGAGTAAATCCTTGGAAAGATCCTGAATACTTGCAGGACTGAAGAATTATTGAGATTTATATATACTCACAGTGGCCGTTGCCAAAGGGCAGCCTCTTTTCATCTGGATGTTTGGACTTGCTATATCTACACAACCTGTCAATTAAAGTGATGAAAAGCGTTAATTATTCTTAACAGCTTTAATTGGAACATTTTTCTTCTCTAAATGATGTACAAAGAGACTTAAAACCTGAACAGACAAAAGTCAGAGCCAGGAACAACTTGACTGTTTTGCTTTGCTATGAGGCATGACAGTATTCTGGGGTCCTATAATAAGCCATAAATTCATGCACTTTCAGTGGTGCAGTCTGCCAAAATCAGCCCCTCTGCATGACATGACACTTGACTCTCAGGGTGCCCGTTACATTCGGCAAAGCAGGGGCAGGAAAAATAACAAAGCTTCTGCCAAGTGAATCGTCTACAACTATATATAGGCAGCAGTCATGAAGGGTCACACATTTTCATACTTCATATCTGAAGGGTGGGAGATCAAGGGTCCTGGGGAGAGACTTCAGACAGCAAAGTGACAGCTTCAAGATGGGCACACTTAAACCCCTGTGTGACTGTGGTTTGAGTGACAGACAGACCTGCTAATCACAATGTAGAGCACCACAGTGAGGAGGATGATGGCCACAGCGGAGGAGATAGCGATCAGCACTACCTGACTGTTCTCACTGGAGATGGAAAAGGCTGGGTAGAGAGAGAGAGAGAGAGAGAGAGAGAGAGAGAGAGAGAGAGAGAGAGAAAGGGGGATTATTATGTTCACAGTGGACAGATTATGTAGCTTTTCAAGGGCTTTCTTTGCTGCTCAAGGTCAATTAACACAAATGTATCATTTCATTTGATTGTTCTTCTTTATTCACTCTAAAAAATGCTGGGTTAAAAACCCAAAATATGTTGAAAATTAACATTTATGAACATTAAATATAACAATTAAACAATAAACATTTATTAAATTGTTTATTAATAAATGTTCACCTTTTGATTATTATGTGTCTGATTTTTAATTTCAAACCCAACTTGGGTTGTTTTTAACCCAGCATTTTTTCATGGCATCATCAAAATAATGGCATTATCTGCCACTAACCCTAAAACCCCCTGTCCACAGATCATAACTCAATACTTCATACAGACTGAAAAAAGTCTTAATTGTATAGAATGTATAGAAAATATATAGAAAAAAGAGCTTTATTGTGTCGAATGTGCACTTGAAGGGTACTTCAAATCTTAAAAATATATTTAAAAAATATGTACATGCAGATAATACAATATTAATATGAAAGGCCACTTAAGTGTAAAAGACTACACTTTCATGTTTTTTTGTAACAATTTGTAACAATTACATACACTTTTTAAAAATGAATTTTGCAATAATGTCAAATTAAAAGTTTTATTTTGAAGTTGTCTTTAAAATCCTATTTTAATAAAACTTTTTTTTCATGTTTTATGCGTTGACTAACATACTAATGTTACATGTACGGTGTCCTGTGACCTAGTTTTTCCCCAGTCTGTCTTATTAGTTCATTTGATCCACCTGTGTCTTGTTAATTATCCCATCACCTCGTTTAGTTCCTTTGTTAGTCTCTTGTATTTATATCCTGTGTTTGCCCTCATTCTTCGTCTGTTCTCGTTTGTATCAACACGTGTGTATGCTGTCTCTCTCTGTTTGGAATTAAAGTATTGTTATATTCGTCATCTTCATCGTCGTTGTGCTTGTCCCTACAACCACACGTAACAACTAAAGAACATGGAACGTATAATTTTAAGTGTAGTGTGTTATTCAATATTACATTTAAAGTTAATATTTTGTAAATGTACTAAATTGCACCATCATTGAAACACCAGATATACATAAATGCTTGTCAGTATTTTCAGCAGTGCACCACTTTAACCATATTTCAATGAAAATAAAAGTAATTCTGAAATTGCATAAAGTACATAACGATGTACTTAAGTGGGTAAGAAAAGCACTATAAAGTTCAGCTAATTGCATTTAAAATTTAAACTATTTTACTTTTTCAATTAATTGCAGCTAACATGGAATTAAGTGTCCGAAACCATTACATTCAGTTCACACTAGTATATTCTTTTAAAGTGTATTATATTTGTAATATTTACTCTTTTTTAAGCTAGGACAGTTTCAGCTTTCATGAGTTTAACAGGGTCACAGTGAATTTAAATTTTAAGTAATTGTGTGCATATTTTCGTTCACAACATGTTAACACAACAAAATAAAAAATTTTTTTTTTTAGACTTTTTAGGTAATTTTCCACATTTTAAGTAGTTCCCATTTGTAGCTAAAACACCAGAAAAATGTGGAAAATGTGTAATGTGAAAAATACTGTACAGTTATTTTGTTAGCTTCATAAACACTGTCTGTTTTCCTTTAGGAGATGACAGCAAGTTTGGAACAATCCTGTATCCTCAATCCATTCTTAATCAAAGTTGAATGCAAGATTTTAAATATTTATCATAAATATGTGACATGACAGCACAGGGTTTTCTTTGTATCGGATGATGTTGACACATATTGAGTGATGACAAAGAAGACTCATTTTGTGAGAAAATGGAAGCAGCAGGAGGTTCCATGCCGACGTAAATCAATAATTCTGGATATATACTGAACAGATTAATCCAAAATCATTTATATTTTTAGATCTGTAGCTTTTTGACCAAGTACTTAATAATCAAGACATCAGAATAATTAATAAATCAATGTTGAGCAATAAACTTCTGCCAATCATTATGATGCTACTCATTTCCAATAGATGATTATTTTACACAATATATGCACACTTCGTACACATTAAAACATTTTTTTTTATTATGGAATAGCTGGTGACTGAGAAACATAATTCCATATTCAGACCTTTTCTGCATAAATTATGATCTCATTTGTGCTTTGGTGTATATTTCACACCAGCTATAAGTGTAGAGGTGCCTATAGATCTCTGATCATGCCCAGAAACCTGTGGAGAGCCACTCACAGTATCATTTCATTACATGAGTGTGCATTGATTTCCTATAAATGTTTCATTAGATAAAAAGGCCTTCAGCAATGATGCTCCACAATATAGGGTTTACAAGTGCTTAATAGTGTTGCAGACAACAGCTGCCAGCCATCACGGGACAAAAGATGCAGCATGTATCCTTTTAACCATGTGGTTTACTGTGTGAATGACTTGCTAGACAGTGTAGGAGATGAGAAATCAAGAGAATTGCGACTATATTGTCTATATATGTTCTGCATGGCTGTGAATATATTGAATCCAGCGTGGTGACTAGGGGAGTGCGACTGTAAATAGAGAACAGTATGACAGGAAGTAAGTAAATGCTTACAGTCTGGACTGGTCTCAAACTCAAACTTGCGACTGCTACCGCCGTAACCGGCAGCGGTGCGTGCTCTGATCTGCAGCAGGTAGGTAGTGTCAGGTTTTAGTCCATTCAGTGTAACATTTGTGCCCTTCGACCTCAGGATGGTGTAGCTGGTTTCTTGTTCCTGCTGTAGGAAATAAACCAAGAGGAGAACAGAAAGGAGATAAATTAGTTTCAGCATGAACAACTGAGCATCTTTTGCCTGCATTAACAATGCTAGATTAATGAATCCGATTAATGGTGACTCAAATACATCTTTTATGATATTTTTGGTTATTATAATGTACAGTATAATATCACAACATATTTTACTTCAAAATCTCATATACACTACTGTTCAGACGTTTGGGGTTGGTAAGGGTTTTTAATGTTTTTGATAAGTCACATGCTCACCAAGGCTAAATTTATTTGATCCAAAATACATTGTAAAAAACTTTTTGAAGTTGTAAATGAAACAAAGATTGAGTATATTTTGCAAGAAAATATTATTTGTCGTTCTACTCAAAAATTCAATGTGTTGCTGCTTTCTGTTTACTAGCAGTTTCTGAGTATTTTTTTTAAGAGATCATAACCAATTTTTTTGGTTATGTACACATACAGTATGTACAGTAAAAAAAAAAAAAAAAAGTTTTCAGTTTTCTATTTCAATATATTTTAAAATGTAATATCTTTCTGTGATGCCAAAGCTGAATTTTCAGCATCAGTACTCCAGTCAGTCATGTGATCCATCAGAAATCATTCTAATATGCTGATTTAGTACTTGAGAAACATTGCCTATTATTTTTAATGTTTTGCTGCTTAATATTTTTGTGAAAGCCAAGATACATTTTAGGATTCTTTCATGAATAAAAAGTTCAAAATAACAGCATTCATTTTAATTAGAAATGTTTGTGACTTCATCAATGTCTTTAGATAAATTTAGTCCACCCTAGCAGAATAAAAGTATTATTAAAAAAAAAAAAAAGAAAAAAAAATCTTACTGACCCCAAACTTTTGAACAGTAGTGTATTTCTGAGTAACAGGATATTTAATAAGACAATGTAGGCCGGGAATTTTATCCAACATGATCTGAATTGATTAAGTGGGCGTATTTTCAATTTTATTGAAGCTTAAGAATCAAACATTTTTAAAAAATAATTTCCTATTAAAGTAGATGCATGTTTAGCATCTACACTGAAAATAGCTGCCTGGGACGGTTACTAATATGGATTGACTTGCCTTAAAGGGATTTCAGAGCAACCCCAGGCCACTTACGCAGAGCCTTGTCTTAAACATGACTAGTGAGCATTTGAAGTAAATCATATCTCATTAGAGACATACAAAGATATCCGTCTGTCTGAGATCTGACCAGTCAAGCGGACAGGAAAGGGACATCCCGGCCGGACGGGAAAATGCCTGCTCATCAGGAGCTACTTGGGACAGTGCCAGCTCATCTTAATATACTGTCACCTTCATTTCACATTTTTATGGCTTTCCTAAAGATTTCTGTGGTACGTTGATCCTCTCTACAAGAAAAAAAAAAAAAAAAAAAAAACCCTAACTGATTTATGGGGCGTCTTTGCTTTCAAACCATTGTTTCCAGATGTTTCTCTGACTGGAAAAAGAGGCAAGAGTTGAATGAGAAAAAGTGGAGGTTTCAGTTGTTTATTGTAGGAGTCCAGAAAAGAGGGAAAACATCCCACAAACAGAGGGATCACTCATTTGCCGGTATTATCCAGCACATTCATCCATCCAACCTATCAGTCTTCAGTCATAACTAGTGTTATGGCAAAACTTCAAAAGTTCATTTGCATTTTTCTCCATCGTTGACCTCTAAGAATAGCTCACTTGTCCACACTGTAGATATTGAATTTCCCCATGCTGAACTAATTAATGGCAAATGAGATTTGAAAGCATCTTTTCGAGGGTTGGCAAACACGTAACAGATTAAGCTCTATTGGGTTTCATGTCTAGACTACATGTGCTAATAGGATTCTTGATGCGCTATGGTATGGACCATAATTGTCAAATGTCACTATATCAGAGATGTAGTGTACAGTTACATACGCTGGATTTCTTTGAATATCCTCTGCTTATCCACTAATCAGAAACAAATAAAACAGCAATAAAAGTGCAGCCACATTTATAACAATGTGATAGCAAATAGACAAGAAACAAGGCTTTTAAAGTGCTCAAACAGATGTAAAATGGATGATGATACTACCAAGTGATAAAAAGTGACATTAAAAGACTTTTACATTATTATAAAAAAAAAAAAAAAAAAAAAAGCGCACAACCATTCTGAACATTGATAATAATAAGAAATGTTTCTGGAGGAGCAAATCAGCATATCAGAATGATTTCTGAAGGATCATGTGACACTGAAAATAATAAATATTAAATTTAAAATTATATTTTAATTAAAATATATCACAACAGAAAATAATAATATCTCACAATATTGCAATGTTTTTTGATCAAATAAATGCAGCCTGGGTGAACATGAGACCCCGAACTATAGAAAGAAAGTGTTTTAATTTTGAGAAATTATGATTAATGTTAATAGATTGTTGGCATATATATGATTGTAGAATTATAAAATAAAATTATAAAATTATATATCAATTATTACATAGTAGTAATATAGTATTAATTAAAAAAAAAAAAAAAAAAAAAAAAAAAAAAAAAGACCAAGTCACTCAAATAATTTGGCTAAATGTACCTCAAATTTATTTAACATTTCTAAAGCCTAAGAAATGTGATAAGCATGAAATAAAATCAACAAATATGCACACGCAATATGCGTCTTTACTGCTTAAATACACATTTCACCACATAAGTAATAATATTTGACGTTGACCAGACTTATACAATCAAAACCAGACCGCTGGTTTAGTTTGAACATGTTACTTAGAACATTCAAAACAAATGAAAAACCATATTTTATCAGCATTGCATGGTTTTTATTCACATGTTCTGCGATGACGGCGTTAGATCATAGATGGTCTTGTACTTGGCCTTACATCTGTCATTGCGGATGAGCTTTGGAAGTTTTGCAATGTGATAATGTTGATATTATTAGAACTCAGAATCCTATATATTTTTTAGCAACCACTGCAATTTCAGGAAGGAAATAGACCTTTTTTAAATCTTAAGTCAAGAATTAAGATAGGACATTCTATAATAAGCCACAGAAGCCTAAATCTCCAGCAATATTTTAGAAACGGGGTATTATACAGCACTTTTTGAATGAAGAACTAATCCAAAAAAGCTCTTTCCTGGGGTGCCCAAAGAGCCTGTAAGTGTCACCAGTGAACATTTGTTTGTAAAAAGTGATTTCATCTGTATATCTAGCAGTTTTATAAATGTGGTAGGACGTCTACTGACACAACCCATGATGGAAAGAAGCATCCATATGATGTAGCGGGACTCTAGTGGAAACCCAGTGACTAATGCAAACATCACATTTGATCTGGATCTGAAGACAATCATTTCTACTTCTTTCCCGAACGCAGCACAGAAACCATTTCAAATCTTTGGACTCTGAATGCAAAGCCACAAATGGAGCGCATCAGGTTTTATGATTTGAGGAGGCCTCGAATATAAATTCACTCTGCCATGGAAGACGAAACCAATACCTTGCGTCGTATTGTATCCGTCTCTGTTTGAGTCATAAATCTTTTCACAGGTTGTCACCGTTCACTGCTCACGACATCATGTGATCAGATGGAAATCATACACAGGTGTGTCTAAATTTTCGCTGCAAAAAATATATTCTTACCATATGTCCTAGGTCCGCATCAGCCACCTCCCAGCTCTAGGGTTTGACAAGGCGTGCAATTGTTACTTTTCGACAAGTGCGCTATTGGTGGAATTTAATATGCTTGTCATGTTCTACTTTGACAGTCTAAATATTGCAATCTGGGCTTACAGCCTTCCTCTCCGCTAAAGATGAAATTCTGTAAATATGAAATGGATTTTCCAAAGCATTCCCTCCATTTCAGTTTGAGGAGAAATAAACATTCTCAAATACACTGCGAGATCAATACGATAAACGGACAAAATAATCAAAAATGCGAACCATTTCACTTGCATGAAGAACATTAAAAACACCGCTTTCAGAGTGTTGCCAAAAAGACAAGAACGATCGGGATGCTGTAACGTCAGGGAAACATGAGCCAGAGCGCTCAAGTATTTAGAGATGCTTGAACTGTAAGGCTCTTTCCCCCTTCATAGCATTGTTAATTTGATATATACACACAAAGAGCAGAGTTTTTCCCCTCTGGCATATAATCAAAAAGAGATTTATTTTAAGTGAAGCAACATGGACCTTTTGGACCTCCGGATTGGATGACGCTTTCTCACAGGAGCTGCATCACTCCGGTAACCACGCATCCCGATGCCTTTTTGAGAATCCATTAAGTGCAGTTTGTTTGATTTTGCGCTATACAACATTATGCAGTGTAAACATCATGGTGTTTTTGAACTCTGCCCGTTGATGCCACATTTCCTTTGAAAAGTCACTTAGCGATTCTAGCTCTCTTTTATGAGGTTTATATGTTCAAGTCTGCGGCCAGTGTGTCAGTGAATCCGGTAAGAAGATTTGGGGCCCCCTTTCCTTCTCAATGTGTGTTTTGTGAGAGTAAAGGTGGCTTGTTATCGTCTGCCAGCCTAGATCAAGGGGCACCAAGGGCCTTACCGAGGGTGTCCCTGGCTTTTCCACATGGCAGCAGCAGTTGTGTAGGATTTGGGCGACTCCAGCTATGCCTGATGAAGCAATGCCTCACAAGGCTGTGTAATTAACAGGAATCAATGGAGAGAAGGACTAGATTTTATTGTGAACGGGGAACACTGTGCCACCCAGGGTCAAGGAGGATTTCAGGAGCCCCCGAGTGTACCTGTGCCAGAAAATGGCCCATGATGAGCTGTCTTTTGCTTGCAAATAAGGAGCTTAGGGCCAAGCGAAAGCATTTCCACAAGCAGAGATTTGGGCCTCACTGATCTCACTGAAAGGCACATCACAAAGGTCCTCTGTAGGAAGCACAGAGTACAACGAATCTAACCATACTCATTTTTTGCCAGCAGATGGAAAAGCAATATCAGCATATTTGGATTTATTGTAAATGTTGAACGCATTCTGAGTTTGTAACTCCCCAAAAGGTCAACTTATAAAGTTTGCCCGTTCAAAAAATTCAGATGAAACATGCAGGCCCAACTTTCTTCAAGTAGTTCAAGCTGTTTCTATGGCTAACTTATTAGCTCATTCTGCAGAAGCTTAGGTTACATAACAGTTGTTTTTTGTTCAGTGTTAATCTTCATACGGTAAATCTGAGGCCGTAATAAACCCTGTTTGGAAATAAATCCCCCGTTAACTCCGAGAGCCCTGTCAAAATTACTTAACAGATAATGCTTAAAATAAAATTTAGAATAAAGTGCCATTCAAAAGTCAGTATGATTAAAAAAAATAAATAAAAAATACTTTTATTCAGAAAGGACACATTAAATTGATCAAAAGTGACAGTAAAGACTTTTTTATGTTGTAACAAAAAGAATTTGATTTCACATTCATGCTGTTCATTTGAAAGTTCTATTCATAATAATAATCCTGGAAAAAAAAAAAAAATCATGGTTTCCACTAAAAATATTAAGCAGCACAACTGTTTTCAAAATATGAATAATTAGAAGATATGTTTCAGCATATTAGAATAATTTCTGATCATGTAACAATGAAGACTGAAGTAATAGCTGCTGAAAAATCAGCTTTGCATCACAAAAATAAATTAAATTTTTTAATATACTGAAAAAGAAAATACTTGTGATAATACTTGTAATAATATTTTACAATATTACTGTTTTACTGTATTTTTTTAAATAAAATATATGCAGCCTTGGTGAGCATAAGATACTTTTAAAAACATTTTTAAAAATCTTACCGACCCCAAACTGTATTTGGGGTATTCAGAAATGATTTTGCTGCCATATGAAATTAAGCAACACTGTGCATATTATGTAATTTTTAGGGCCATTGAGTTTCATAAAAAGCATGTGTTTGCATGAATCATTTTAAACTGTTTGTTTTAATGAATCTATTCAATAAACAAACATAAAAATCTTAAACATAAATCTTTTTAAAGATTAACTGTGTATATGTGTATATATAATATATATATATATATATATATATATATATATATATATATATATATATATATATATATATATATATATATATATATATATATATATATATATATACATATTGAAATTCATTTGAAATCAGCCACCTCAAAGTAAACACACAAATCTCAAAAGTCAGAAGGCTGATAAATATCTAGATATCATTTTTCTTTTTGCTACATCACTCAGCCCTAGTATTTGGAGAATGGAAAGCACAGACTGAAATGAGCTGCTTGTCTACAATATTGGCATGAGCTTTCAATTTTGAACTTTTAAGACCTTTTTGTCATGATGAAGATGAACCATGTCTTGGAGACAACCAAATCCTGTCTACAATTTCACTATGTGCGTCTCTGTGTGGTCATACAGTCAAACCATTTACCCACAAAGCTACGGAATGTTTTTGCTGCGGGAAGAATTCTGGATGGTTGCCATTGGAGACTGTTCTAGGGCTTTCTTTCACACCCTTAGATCCCCTGCCAGTTCGGGAGAGGAGTCTCCCACAATGTCAGGGCCCAGTTAAGTTCCAAACCCAGAGTCGCGCTTTCTTTAGAGTGAGGGAGACGTTACCCACTTCACCTAGGAGCAGAAGACATCACAAGATCTGACAGCATGAAAGAGCCCTCTGAAAACTGACCCTAAAAGAGCAGTGCTGATGTGGCACAACAATACTGACCCTCAATCAAGACTACGGCTCATTAATCATATGGCATCTGTAGGAAACCAGCGGAAGGCCCGACCGGAGTGGGTTGTGACAGGAGAGGAGAGATTGTGTTAAGGCTTTTTTTTTTTTTAGATGGGCAAGCATGGGCTTGCAGCCCACAAGGGCTTTAATGGGCAGGTGGTGTTTAGATCAGTGCCTCCAGTGTTACAAGACCAAAGCCGAGATCATCTGGCACTTTCACAGATTGTTAAGAAGGCTTAAAATGAACTGACCTGGTCAGTGACTACTAAGCAATGTTTCCTCTAAACTGCCTGTGCACTTCCTACACAGACTGAAAGAAATCTGTGCAGAAGACAGACTCAGAAAGGATAGAGAAAAAAAAAAAAAAGAAAAAAAAAAGAATAGTCACAAATTAAACTGGAGTACATCTGCATGTTCTTATTTTGAATTTGGAACTGGAGCTATGAGAAATTGTGTGCATAAATACACAATGCCGATTAACTGTAAGCCCACGGAGGCCATGCATTATTATTATAATTATATAATTAATTATTATTTTCTGTCTTGCTCTTTGCACATTTTTCCATCCATCCATCCATAGATATATATTTAGACAGTTTATATATTTAGACAGACACGCAATTTGTCTACTGTCTAAAGTTAACAATCAAATTGTGGACTGCATGATTCAAGTCGTAGTATTATTTTGATTAATTTTTTTATATTTAATAATATTAATATTATTAACAACAACCATAATAATAATAATAATAATAATAATAATTTTAATTATAATTTGATGAGTTGTTGCTGTTATTATTATTGTATAATGTTAATAAAACTATTATTGATATCATGAAATCAGATTACTTATGGTATAAAACGAAGAGGGTATAAAAAAAGTCTAATATAGAAATTAACTACGCTTTATATAGTTTTTTTTTTAAATGTTATATTATGATATATTTATACAGAATAAATAACAGTTTATTACATTATTAAGTGTTATTATATAGCAGTGGCGAGGCTACATAAGGGCCAGGGTAGCACTGACCCACTCAGATTGACAGCTAGTCCACCCAATCAAATGAGACACAATATATATGAAAAAAACAAAAGTTTTATTTAAATTCGGAATTGATTATATATTGCCTAGAAAGTGCGCAAAGAGCAGCCCCTTTTTAATCACTAAAAACTTCATTTAACCACTAAAACCACTAAAAAAGTCATTCATCTCACCAAGTTCTGCTATAATGAGTGCAGAGCTGTCTGCACTGCACAATGAATCCGGCGTTTTGAGAGATGAGTGGATTGTAACTCAAACACCACTGATTGGCCACTGTGTACAAGAAATCAACAGACATGTCTGTGATTGGCTACATTGCTCAACACTATAAAAATATGTGGTAAATAGAAAACGTCTTGGGTTACGAGTGTAACCCTTGTTCCCTGAGTAAGGGAACGAGACGCTACGTCAGTGACGTGATGGGAATCCTCTGCATTTTTGTGTTCGTGAAGCACTATTGTATCCAACCAATGAGAGAACGTGACGTCAGAGGCGGGCGACGTCGCGGACCGGAACCTATAAAGCATGCCCAGCAACAAAGAACGCTAGCTTCTGTGATATGTCTGAAGTAAGCGCTCCAGGCATGCTGGAGGTACGGCAACGTGACGTAGCGTCTCGTTCCCTTACTCAGGGAACAAGGGTTACACTCGTAACCCAAGACGTTCCCTTTCGTGGGAACTATCGACGCTACGTCAGTGACGTGATGGGAACGCTGTCCCCACTACGCCGTGCCTCCGAGTGCCTGGTTGCTATCTTGTAACACCAAAGCACCCGGAGTACTACTCACATTAAGATTATAAAATCTGATGAAGGTGTGCTGGGATGACCATCCAGCAGCGCCACAAATATCCGCCAAGGAAACTCCTGACATGTGAGCTCTTGAAGCAGCCATACCTCTAGTTGAGTGTGCCCTAACATCCAAGGGGCATGGACGCCCCAGGGCTTTATACGACAATGAGATGGCCTCAACCACCCATTTACTCATCCTCTGCTTAGACGCTGGGCCCCCTCGACTCAGGGACCCATAACATACAAATAGTTGGTCTGATTTTCTCCACAGGGCAGCTCTGTGAACATAAGTGTCCAATGCCCTCACAGGACACAGCAGATTAAGTTTTTCCTGATCCAGATTAGTAAACGGAGGGGGATAAAAAGCCTCCAAAACGATAGGACCTGGGACCCTAGTGGGGACCTTAGGAATGTAACCAGGCCTTGTATGTAGAAAGGCCTTAACCATGCCTGGTGCAAACTCTAAACATGTTGGTGAAACCGAAAGAGCTTGAAGGTCACCTATCCTTTTCAAGGATGAGATGGCCAGTAAAAACACAGTCTTCAATGTGAGCATTTTATCTGACACATCTTCCAAAGGTTCAAAGGGCGCCTCAGCCAACCCTTGTAACACAATGGCTAAGTCCCAGGTCAGAGATTTTGGGCGTACTGAAGGCCTCAGCCTCAGTGCGCCACGAAGGAAGCGAACAACTAAGGGGTCTCGACCTACCGAGACACCACCCATAGGAACATGATAGGCTGAAATAGCAGCCACATACACTTTTAATGTGGAGTGAGTTAAGCCTTCTGAAAGCTTTTCTTGGAGGAATTGAAGCACATAGCTGACAGATGAGTGGACCGGGTCCACCCTATGATGGCTACACCATGTAGCGAAAACCTTCCACTTATACATATAAAGCTTCCTTGTAGATGGAGCTCTGGACTGAAGGATGGTCTCCACAACCTCGGTTGGGAGACCAGATTCTATGAGCCTTGCCCCCTCAGGGGCCAGGCCCACAGTTTCCACATTTCTGGACGGGGATGTAAAATCATGCCGCCCACTTGGGACAGGAGATCCTGTCTGACTGGAAGCTCCAGAGGAGAGCCGTGAAGAAGTGATACTAGGTCCGCAAACCATATTCTTGTTGGCCAGAAAGGAGCCACCAATATCAGGTCTACCCCTTCCTGACGGACTTTGTCCAGAACTCCCGGGAGCAGAGAGACTGGGGGAAAAGCATACAGACGTCGCCTCGGCCACGTCTGTATCATGGCATCCAACCCCAGAGGAGCTGGGTGCCTCAGAGAGTACCACAGAGGGCATTGAGTTGACTCCTCTGTGGCAAAGGAATCGACTTCCGCTCGACCGAATGTTTTCCATATGAGCTCCACTACCTCTGAGTGAAGCTTCCATTCCATGCCTCGACAGAGCGTCCGCCCCCATATTCAAATACCCCGGAATATACGCCGCCTTTAGCGAGAGTAATTTCCCCTGGGTCCACAGGAGGATGTGACTGACCAGTTTGCATAGTGGCCGAGACCGCAGTCCCCCTTGGTGATTTATGTAGGAGACCACCGTAGTGTTGTCTGTCTGAACCAACACATGGTGGCCCCTCAGGTCGGGGAGGAAGTGCTTCAGAGCCTGAAACACTGCCAGCATCTCCAGCCGATTTATGTGCCAGGAGAGCTGGTGTACCTCCCAGTGACCTTGAGCTGAGCGACCACTCATGATCGCTCCCCAGCCCGTGAGGGACGCATCTGCCATAAGCATTCCGCGACGACATGAAGTTCCCAACACGGGTCCCTGGGACAGGAACCAAGGCTTTTTCCACATGACCAGAGCACCAAGGCACCGCCGCGTGACTTTGATCATGCGAAAAGGATTTCCCCTCGGAGAAAACCCCTTGGTCCTGAGCCACCACTGTAAGGGTCTCATGTGCAGAAGGCCAAAAGTAACAACGATGGACGCAGCTGCCATCAGACCCAACAGTCTCTGAA
This sequence comes from Chanodichthys erythropterus, assembly GCF_024489055.1. NCBI lineage: Eukaryota > Metazoa > Chordata > Actinopteri > Cypriniformes > Xenocyprididae > Chanodichthys > Chanodichthys erythropterus. The sequence goes on from NC_090234.1 coordinate 9,147,485, forward strand.
ACTGTTTTACAGTGAGTGACCGGCCTAACTTCACCCCATTCACGGCCCCGAGAATGGAAGTCACACGAGCGGGAGTCAATTGCGCCCGCATCGTGATGGAATCCCAGATTACCCCAAGATAGTTGGCAACCTGACTCGGAACCAGCACACTTTTCTTGGCGTTGAGCCTCAGCCCAAGCTTCTTCATGTGCGACATGTTGAGCTGCCAGACGTTCTGTTTGAGCTAAAATCAACCAATCGTCGATATAGTTCAGCACGCGGATGCCCTGGAGTCTCAGCGGAGCCAAGGCTGCATCCACGCACTTCGTGAACGTGCGGGGTGATAGTGATAGGCCGAAGGGAAGAACCTTGTATTGGTATGCTTCGCCCCCGAAAGCAAACCTGAGGAACTTCCTGTGAGAAGGATGGATGGAAATGTGAAAATATGCGTCCTTCAGATCTATCGCCACAAACCAGTCCTCGGATCTGATCTGTGGAATAATCTGTTTGAGTGTAAGCATCTTGAACTTCAACTTCTTTACAGATCGATTTAGTATACGAAGATCTATGATCGGACGCAACCCCCCCATCCTTCTTTGGAACAATGAAGTAGCGGCTGTAAAAGCCCGACATTTTGCTGGGAGAGGGAACCCGTTCTATAGCCCCTTTTTGCAAAAGCGTCGTAACCTCTTGTTCCATTACCAGAGACTGCTCTGGAGCTACCACTGTGTGAATCACTCCACTGAACCTGGGCGGACGAGAACCGAACTAAATTCTGTAACCCTGTTCTACCATGAGCAGCACCCATTTTGAAACATTCGGAAGAAGTTTCCATTCCCCCAAAAATTCTACTAAGGGAACCAGCCTCTCGAGACTGGTCTCTGGTGTTTTTTGAGCACTTGGCTCGTTTATCTGGCACGGCGCACCGGCAGATAAGCGAATCATGTGCTGGCCGACCCTCCTCGAAGGATCGACGGGGACTGCTGCGCCCTGTCGCACACTGGGTGGCAGGGTTGGCAGAACAGCCCCCTGAGGGCACCGATGGGGAACAATAGATGTTAATCGTCGAACCCCTTCGGAGGGGACTGCCCTCAGAAACCCTGACCCATGACCGTCAGGATTTCTTTTGGGAAGCCTTCCGGGAAAGAATGCCGGTCCTCAGATCCGCCCTACCCCCAGAAGGCTTCTGCTGTACAGCGCGCACCGGTCCCCAAGCTTTCCGCGGGGGAGCACGGGCGGCCACACTAGCTTTCTGCTGGGACCTGTATCCCGAGGAGCCGGCTATCGGCTGAGGCTGCTCCCGCCCAGCAGCCTCAGGGGGATGAGATTTCCGGGGAAGGAATCTTTGGAACGTGGCTTTCTGTTTTTTCGCCTCCTCGAACCCGTCGACGACAGTAGCAACTGCATCACCGAACAGGCCCTCGGAGGAAAGCGGCGCATCCATAAGGATATGTTTGTCCTTATCCTTAATATCTGCGAGATTGAGCCACAGATGTCTCTCCGTGGCCACCAGGGCTGCCATAGAACGGCCTACTGACTTGGTCGTCTCCTTGGTGGCACGGAGAGCTAAATCTGCGGCTTTTCTCAACTGTTGAATCATTTCAAAAGTAGCTTCCCCAGTCTCCTCAATCTCCCCCAGCAGATCAGCTTGGTATGCCTGCAGTATGGACATTGTGTGCAGACATGCCGCAGCCTGACCCGCTGTCGAATAAGCCTTGCCCACCAGACTCGATGTTTGTTTTAGTGGTTTGGTGGGCAACGTCGGGGATTTCAGGGACGATGCAGACTCGAGCGAGAGATAGCTCGCAAGCGTCTCCTCAACCCGAGGCATCGCCCCATACCCGTGTTGCTTCAGCCCCGTGATATTACTGTACATTGTCGTTTGTGGGCTGAAGACACGGTACTGCACGGGTCTATTCCACGACCTCGACACCTCGGTGTGGAGGTCGGGAAAGAACGGCAGTCCACGACGCTGGGGTAGTGACCTAGCTGGGAGGAAGCGTTCATCTAACTTGCTTTTTATTTTTGGAACGCTCTCCTCCGCGGGCCAGCTTATTTTCAGTTTTTCTACTGCCTGGGTCACTACCTCCATAAGCTCCTCATGGGCTGGAGATGAGGATGACGGTCCCTCATCACCACCCTCGACACCTTCAACATCAACCTCCTTGGAGGAAGATATATTCAGTGCCGGTGCCTCCCTTTGCGGGGAAGAAACCGCAGCGCGTGCTTCCACCACCAAAGGAGAGACGCTAGATCTAGCAGGTAAGGGAAGCGATAAGGCAGAGCCCGTCTCTCCCCCCTCTGCTAGATCCATTTGTGAACCCCACGAGTGCAGCCTTCGCTGTGCCTCGGCAGCAGCAGGACCAGACCCGCGGGGAACACTCGCCGCGGCGCCCTCCTCAAAGAGCGCCCGGCGTGAGCGCAGCGCCCTGAGAGTGAGCCGCTCACAGTGCACACAGACAGCCCCCTCAAGAGCTGCCTGTGCGTGCTCAACTCCCAGGCATTTCACACACATCTCGTGTGTATCTCCCTCCACGATGAATCGCGGGCAAGGAGGTGCACACTTAGTGAAACGCTGGCTTTTCTCCGTCATTTTATATATATATATATATATATATATATGTATGTCTTTTATGTGTCTTGTTTCACTTGTTAGAAACTCTTGTCCTCAGACAAAGAGATCACTTTCTGGCGAGATGGTAGACAGACAACAGTAAATAAGACAGACAAGATACAAGTAGCGCTTACTGAAGACAACAGAAGCTAGCGTTCTTTGTTTCTGGGCATGCTTTATAGGTTCCGGTCCGCGACGTCGCCCGCCTCTGACGTCACGTTCTCTCATTGGTTGGATACAATAGTGCTTCACGAACATAAAAATGCAGAGGGTTCCCATCACGTCACTGACGTAGCGTCGATAGTTCCCACGAAAGGGAACTTTGACACTCTCCAGAACATGCAAACAGATATGCACAGGATCGCTTGCCATATCGCCAATATGCTATTATTACAGAGAAAACTCATTCTAGACCAGCAGTTATGCAGTTTTTCCCTCTAAAAGCAATTAAGAGCAGCATCAGGCAGTGGTTTGAGTGAGAAAATTCCACGCTAGTCTCAAGTCCATGACCAAGAGAAAGGCTAAGCCTCGCCCAGCCTTACACAAGCTCCACCTATAATTATCTATCTTTATTTATTCTTATTCTGTTCATTGGTTATATTATTTAATGCATGGATTATTATTTTCATGAAACTGTTGGCTGAAAATAAAATCGTAATTGTCAAATTGTTTGTATTGTAAAATGATATAATTTGAGAGGTCCACCCTATTCACACTGGTCCACTCACTGTAAAATTTCTGGCCTCGCCATTGGTTTATAGAGTTCTAATAGAGTTTCATAGTAAAGAACATCAAAGTGAACAGTTGGATGATTCTGTTCAGATGGCTGAAGGGTCTGTCCAATGGAAATAGGTTTTGCTTAGCAAAAACGAAAAATAGAGAGAACATTAGTACCTGGTTAAAAATTTAATTTCAGGCAAACATCTCTCAGCAGAGCAGACAGACTCTATTTCACCTCGAACAATCAAATTAAGCCACATAAACTAATGACTTGAAATGCTCCCAGGTATATGGATGTGCACTCTGGACCAAGATTCCTAACGAGGCCAAATAAAAGGACAAAGTGATGACTTCAAATTAAAATGTTAATGCAGTGAGTGCCCACAGCGAGTCAAAATTAAACTGCCCCCACCTTCTCATAGTATTTGACCTCGTAGTCCAAAATGATCCCATTGGGTCTCTCTGGCTCCATCCAAGACAGTGAGATGCTGTTTCTTGATGTCCGGTCCTTCCTGATGACAGTCACTGCAGATGGAGCTGCGGAGAGAGAGGGAGAGAAACATTACAGATTAGCTGTTTCCACTCTGTATCACAATCACAAAAAGCCTAAGGTCACAGGAAGTTCAGCTGACATTTTCATTCAACAATTTGTATCCTGTGAACTGGTTCCTGTTGACCTAATTGAGTTTCTTCTCCACTGGGGGTCGGTTTCAAAGTTGGGAAAGGTGGAGGACTGAAAGACAAACTGATGTAATCGGGCAACGGCTGGTCCCTGCAAACAGTGGCCACTGTTGTGTCAAGTGAATACCTTAAAGTTTGAGGCATGGCTCATTCTTTTAGTGATTTTTTTTATATTTATTTTTTCCCAAGGACCCCCAAATGTCATGTGATTCAAATTTGGGAGGTTTTTTTTTTTTTTTAAATAAGTCTCTCACCAAGTCTACTCACCAAGACTGCTTATATGTGATCAAAATATTATCAAAGAAATAAGAAAAAAACTTACATGACATGACAAAAATGACAAAAAAATAGTACATGACAAAAAATAGTACGCTAAATTGTGTGCACAATTTACTAATTTGTTCCCTCGATTTATAAATCATGCGCATGATTTATAATTTGTTCCTTCAATTAGGGAACAAAACAGTACATCAAAAAATTTAGCACATCAAGTAAACGAAATAGTAAATCTTTTCATTGGGAACAAAATAGTAAATTGTGCGCATGATTTAGTAAATCGAGGGAACGAAATAGTAAATCAGGAGCATGATTTAGTAAATCGAGGGAACGAAACAGTAAATAAGGAGCACAATTTAGTAAATCGAGGGAACAAAATAGTTAATCATAAGCACGATTTAGCAAATGGAGGGAACGAAATTCTTTGAAGGGTCATGAAACCCCAAAACACTTTTTTTGAGATGTTAAGAGATATGTATAAGCTGCACATCATTGAAAACACTAAAGGTACTCATTAATGTTATTCATGAGTGAAAAATAGTTATTTTTCTGTCTTCCGGTTTGAAAAGCTGAGTCGGAGCAATGTCACAAAATCTGACATCGTCGTGTACTTTCGGCCCAAGTATGGGCATGGTCGAACATGCTGACGTAGCCTGTTTCGAGCCATTCTCGACATATATTCATGATATAAAGCTCATTTAATCCAATCACTGTGCTGTAGTATGCATAAGATTATAATTGCGGTATTATGCATGAGGAAGTATCACTTCTCTCGCCTCTGTTGTCATTCAGAGACATATCGCTGGTGTTCATTTCCTCAATGCTACAACATGTGTTTTCCTCCTATGCGACCAGAGCAGAGGTTTGTGTGCATGTGGATTGTTTTGCCGTAATATACCAGCACAAATGGAAAATATGTTTGCATGAGATCGCATTACAGTGGATAATTCAAATGTCACAAAAGTGCGGCTCATTCACCTCTGCCTGCTCTAGCTGCGTTCCAACACGCGAGCCGTAGGCTGTTTCCTTCAGCACAGCAGCACGTGTTGTTTGTATTTTCCTCGCGATGCGGTCAGAACTGGAGTTTGAATATGAACACATGAAAAATACGATTGTTATTATGATATACACGCGGAGCGTGCATATGATCAGTGCAGAGCGCTTTGATGAGTTTAATAACACTAGCCACGTGGCACATAGCTCATACAGAATAAAGTATCCGTGTTTAAAGTTTTTATTTCACACATTCTCCTGCACCAAACATTAACCACACGGTGTAGTTATGCACACATATTTCATCAAGTCTTCTTTAAATGAATTATATGTGCAAACTGGACACTGATACAGTGGTGTAGCCTACGACGACACGATTATTCTAATAGACAAAAGACTGATTTTGAGACTGCAGTGCTCATAAACGTAATCAAAGTAGCCTATTATTAGCCCTAATAAATATTCTTTCACATTTCTCTCTTGTGCTTGGGAGTTTGTTGTCATTTTCCCATTTTAACAGAATTTTTGCAGCTCAGAGGTGTGAACGACCAGGGTAAAACAGGGGGGTTTCATGACCCTTTAAATTCAACCCTTTTAATTAATGTCCACTGTATCACATTTTTTTGATGGTCCCACTATGAGCATTGCATTTTTAAGAGGCTATATGAAGTTTTAACTTGTAGCCTACAAACGTGTCTCAAAACTCTTCCATTGTGTGTCCTTTTAGTTGTTTTCTCATGTAAACTCCCCTAAGAAACATATCTAAACAGGGTCAAGTGAACCAGACTAATTATTCAAGGCATCCTTGAGACATATTAGCCTTCTACTGTAGTTTTTTACTTTATGTAACCCACCAATTAGTATTTTATTTAATTATTAAATAAATAGTTTTGCACATATATAATTGTGTTACATCCATCCGGCTCAAAAGTCTCCCTCCACTCTGGCACTTCACATGGTCTCAATCTGTGATCGTAATTCAAGTCAGAGATTGGCCCAGCTCTCCTCCTGCCTGGCACTCGTGTTCTTTTTCAAGTTTACAGCTCTGTAATTGTGAGGCAGCAATGAGGCCATGGAGGCATCTGACTTGCCTGTGTTTTAATTTTATTAGACCACAGGAAAAAACATGTTGTTCTTTCAAATGTTCAAGCTTTCCTTGATTGTGATTATACAGTCTTGAAATGCTTCTTTTCCCTTGGAACTTTTTTTTTTTTTTGGGGTTCCTCGTCCATTTCTTTTTGTTAATGAATCCAGATGGGCACAGTCTGTTTCAGTTTGCAGCCCCCATACACAACACTCTTCCTTACGGCACTCTGATAGAGGAGGTATTATTGAAGTTTTAGTGGCCACAGTTTATGGAAGCTATGATTTATAATGTCTGGACAGCAGGCTCATTTGACACTGTGTATCTTTCTCAGGGTTCACAGTGTGAACAGAATGACTTTGTCTTAAAATCACAAGAACAGCCTTGGTTCCAACAAACCTTTCAAATGATAGGGACAGTAAAGAGCTATAACTTTATGGTTTCTTAAATTAAGAGAGCTGCCTAAGTCGGGCCCATCGTACACACTCGAGCAGTGTCTGAAACAGTGTTGTTTTGGTATCATTGATACAGTTATAGTTCTTGTTAATATTATGAATTAGTTTTTTTTTTTATATATATATATATTTTCTGTTTTCACTTTAATTTTAGTTAAATTTTTATTTATTATTTTATTTATTGGTTTACTTAATTCTTGTTAGTACTTCAAGCTAAACTAAATTAAACAAATTTTATTGTTTTAGTTTTACAGTAGTTATTGTTAATAACCCTGGTATAAAACCACCCCCAATACCTTTATATAGTGCACTATTAGAGGGGACAGCCATTTGTAGTGGTATCAGGAACCATAGTAGACATTAAGAATCCCACAATGCACCTCAATAACAAGTATACAAACATTGTGCCCTCAACAGACAGCCACAAGTGAAAACCCATGCACTGTGAGCATCACACCGAATCACAGCATTTCTGGCACACACAGTGTCTGAATTCACCCACTGTTTTTTATTCAGTCACTTAGTGGACTATATTATTGCAGTAATGTAAGGAATAATACATGAAGGCATGGGGGTGGCAATCCCAGATAGGCGTACAGCCTCGACATGCAAAGCTTCAAAACATCATCAACATTATTACTCTGCTGTCTAACAATACATGTACCATTAACAGAGGAGTGAATCACAGAAATAGCGTCAATTTGCGACAAGCTAACTGAAAAAATAAAAAACTAAAAAACAAAAAAAAACTAAAATGGCGGACGAAGTGAAAGAAATGTTGAATATAATTTATTCAATAGTGGTACGTATTGATAAAATACTTTAAATAATTTGACTGTTTTATCCAATACTGTTTTAATGATCTTTCATTTTTGAGTTGTTAGCTTAGCATCATGCTAATGCCAAACTGTATTTAAAATAATCGTGAGTTGAGTCTCTTATGTGTTTCAAGTGAGAAGTGCTAATTGTGCGGCGGCAGATCTTTCAACAGGATGTTCACTCGGTTTTGGAACTGTGTATGTGTCTTGGCTTTCTCCTTGTGAACAGATCACCTCTAACTTAAAGCCAAAGGAAATCATCAGTTCCCACAAACCTTCCAGAAGAAAGCAACAGCAAAAAGAACCACACGATTATGTATGTGGGATACTGCAAGCATATTCAGTTACGAAAATTTCAGAAGGGAGGAACCTTGCTGTTCTGCTACATTCTGCTTGAACCCACAACCTCAGAAAAGGATTGCATTCAGAGCTCTACATTTACAGGTGTGGCATGCTGTATGCTGCAGTGGAGACATAAGCATTTATAAACAATCCTAGTGAAGTGCTGTTGAGATCATGACATGCTACAGAACACGGTCTCAAAATGTCCTCCACATGGCTCTGCAGATGTGGGACAGAGGCATGGCATTAATGTGGGTGCCAGGGAGCTAGACCCTCCTTTCCAAATAGAAGCAACCGCAACAACGTATTTCAGGAATGCATGAATGAGTCATGGAAAACCTTCTGTAATGCCATGATCCAGCTAAACACTTCAATGCAGATCAGTGTCCAAAATCAGCATCTGTAAAAAAAAAGTAAAAATTGGCTTTGGCTGTTGACCAGTAACATTATGAGTAACTGCAACATTTTATTGTTTAAATCAAATTGTTGGAATGATAATCTGACCCTCTCTGATGTTACATGAGCAATTCTAATGAAAAATAAACTGCCTTGTAATGTCCATAGTGACTTCAATGTCTTCTAATACTTTCATTATAAACTATAATGAAACTCACTATCCGCTAGCTGCCTGTCCCCTGAACACACTGTAAAAAAACGCGGTCTCTGTAGTCACCACAAGCTCCGAAAACGGCAATTAAAACAAACTGGTGCAGCCTGGACCACAAAACATAATAAGGAGGGAGGGAGGGTCTAGCTAGCCTCTGTTTGTTTGACAACACTTTGAACGTCAACAGGAAGTTAATCCACCCAGGATCGCTTAGAGCACCTTTAATTAATCATTATTAATAAAATAATTATAATAAAATAGTGCAAAATACTGATTTATAGCTGTTATAGCTTATATTCGTATATTTTTTTCCTTCCAATTTACTCGTCATAATACTATGTAAGTAAGTCCAAAATGAACATTGTTGCATGTTCCTCTGGCTTTGTTTGTCTTTGCTGAAAATCTCTGCTGCCCTGACTTGGGTGAATCGGCCTGTTAAAAAGGCAGAACAGTCAGGTCTCAGCACAAATGTTTTACAGCTCTGATGAGGTTGAGAGCCAAGCAGAGAGCACCATCCTGACATGGAGGGCAGCTTACGTGTTCTGTCTCCCTTGGGCTGCGGAGCACACACTGGCTCTGTTTAGATGGATTGGGCTGTGCTGACAACCCTCTGAGCCCCTCGTAAATGTGCTCTCTGCAGGCCAGACTCACTGGATTGGCTGTTCACACATCCATCTCCTTGTTCTGGCTGTGTTTTATAGGATAGTAAAGGAAGCTGGATTACTTGTCTAAGAGCAAGAGTAGAGAAGAACGGAGAGAGGTCACGATCTTCCAGGGTTTGGTTTCTGAAACAGCCCGAACTAAAAAACTGAACTGAAAAGACAGAAAGTGAGGGCGTAGTGCAGTCTCTTTGCTCGGAAATGAATACCATTAAACTAGAGCGCCTACGTCAAGCTATGCTTCTTTGTACTGTGTCATTTGAAAGCAAATGAGAATTGTGAGTGGGAGTGTGTATGTCTAATGGGATTAATAAATTGTTAGAGAGTAGTAAGGATATGCAAAGCAACCGACAATAACTAAAACAAATGACCTTAATATGCGAAAATAAAAACATAAAAAGGATGCAATTTAAGGTTTTTAAAATGTTCCTCTGAGACAGCACTGAAGGACTAGGAGAGAGAAGCGAGAAATCCATATTTACTGCCCATCGTTCTGAGGGGCTACAAATCTGTCACCTGAAATCCTTGTCTGAGGAAAAAAAACACACCTTTAATGGAGCTGTGACCTAGCAAAAAAAAAAAAAAAAAAATCTGGTGCTTATGGTCAGGGTCATTCCAACACTGCAATACATTTTGACGACCTCATCTTCTGTATGTCTTTATATATTGGAAAAAATATCAAACCCAGATTTTTTTCAGGTGCTATGCACTAAACGTGTACATTATAATGTATTAATATTAGTAATATATGAATAATTATTTCAGTTTTTATTGCTTCATTTTTTCCCTTCTCTAAGTGAAATGTTTCTTAATTCAAGGAATGTTTTTTTTTTTTTTTTTTTTTTTTGTGATTTTTCCAGTGTCCTTAATATCACTTTCTATCCTTTTAATTTTTTGTAACATTCCAAAAGCCAGTTTCTTAATGTTGTCATCCTCCAGGACTAAACTTATTTGTGTGGGAAAACAAAAGCTCAAATATACATTACAATTTGAAGAATTTTGATAAATTATTATTATTATTATTATTATTATTATTATTATATTTATTTATTTATTTACAATTGCAAAGTTGGTTTAGTTTACAATAAATATATTCAGTGTTGTCCGAAACCCTATAATGTCAAACATGGCAGAAAATGAGTAATGACTAAATGAATGGTAACACTTTACAATAAAGTTCATTAGTTAACATTAGTTAACTAGGTAACACTTTGTTTTACGTTTTTTAACTAGTTGCTTATTAGCCAGTTATTGTCATGCATATTACTAGAATACTGGCTATTTATTAGTACTTAATAAGCACATATTAACGCTTTATTCTGCATAATCTTATTCTACATTCTTAATCCTACCCAATACCTAAACTTAACAACTATCTTACTAACTATTAGTTTATTAAGGGAAGTCGTAGTTAGTAGTTTATATGTGTTCCCTAAACTAAATTGTTACCATTAACTACTTTAGTTAACATGAAATAATAATGAACTGCCCTTCTACAGCATTTATTAATCTTTGTTAATGTTAATTTCAAAATTTACTAATAAATTATTAAAATCAAAAGTTGTATTTAACTTTGTATGTATGTAACTAATGTTCACAAATGAACCTTATTGTAAAGTGATACCAAATGAACAATACACACTATAATTCAAAAGCTTTTGAACAAAGTTTTGATAGAAGTCTCTTATGTTCACCAAAGCTGCATTTATTTTATCAAAAATAAAGAAAAACTGTAATAATTGTGAAATATCATTACAATTTAAAATAACTGTTTTCTATTTCAATATATTTTAAAATGTAACTTATTCCTGTGATTACATTATATTTTGTAACATCATAAATGTCTTATTTGATCAATTTAATGCATCATTGCTGAATAAAGGTATACAGTTTTAGTTAGTCATTACTCATTTTCTTTAATTATTAACATTTAATAGGATTTAATGATTTACTGTAGTTAAAGTCTGAAAGTCTTATATTAATTTTCAAAAGTTACAGAATTTTAAAAGGCACTGCATAACAGGAATGACCAACAAATACTGAAAATATTGAAGAAAACATGAATGTTCAGGGAATACAATGTAGCATTGATGGTCAGTACATTTAGCCCTGTAGTGCTGTATCATTCTGAAAAAAGATGCCTTTCTTCGCAGATAAATCAGCATCTGCTCTACGACAGAAGATGAAAGATCTACTGAGTGAAATTGCAGTCCTCTCACAATGACAGTAAGGATTTTATGAGGTCTCAGGCAAAGTCAACTGCTCCCTCTGGTAAAAGGGTGCAAAACTATCAATCCCTAGCCTTTGAACCTCTAGTAGTCCAAGTAGTCTTCTGCCTACTATTTCATGACACCAGACCCCAAAGCCTGTAAGCTGTGGACCAAAGCCTACTCTAAATCATCCGGCAGAACCTGTACCTATCACTCCACAGACAGCACTGAACTGACAGTGGCCTGAGCCCCACAGGGCTAAAGAACAGAAACACTAGTCTTCACAAAGGAAGCTTGCATGGAATGAGAGGCAGATGGCCTGCCGTTCAGCATCCCTCCGCTTTAGTAACCTGAGGAGTCGTGACCCTCAGTCAGCCGTAATAGAGGCCAGCACCTGCAGAATGATATGTTCACAGACAGCTGTGATAGCGGGGTGAGCAATAAGCTTGCGGAGGCATTAAACGGTTCTTTTCTTCCGTCCAAATGGAATTTTGAGCTTTGTTGCACATCGCAGAGAGGAAATTGAATTGTCATGTGAATACATTCTTGGGGGACCATTGAAACATTTCACTCAATCAATGGAAATCTTTGAATACATTTTTCTTTTAAGACATGGCTTTGAATGAAGTGTAATTCATGGGAATATTGTGTTAATATCCCATTAGAAGACCTGTTAGAATTAAACGGATAGTTCACACATTTATTCTCATGTTGTTCTGAACCTCTATGATATGACATGACAGTAACAATATGGTGGATGTAATACATCCGAAATGTCATTTATACGACCCATATTCATACTATATAGAACATACTTTTTGAACAGTCGCGAAGTAAGTTAAAAATCAAATGTAGTAACTATTCAGACAGTATGCGATTTCAGACGCAACGAAGGTCTTACTAGGCATACTAGAAACTTGCAGGCAGGTGTGTTGAGGCAAGTTGGAGCTAAATTCTGCAGGACAATTGCTCTCCAGGTGCAGGTTTGGACACCCCTGCTATATATAATGACAAAAGTATTAAAACAATGACAAATTGATGCCATTTGTGGTAAAACACCATTGGTAATGATTTAAAAATATGTGTTTAATTCCTTAAATCAAAAAAGCAAAAAAAAAAAAAAAAAAAGCACTGGAATCATATGTACCTAATACGTATGGACTTTTATAATACATTTATGAGGCTTTTTGTCATTTTGAAGCTTTTGTGTTTTGTATTTCACGACCGAGAGAACATCATAGGGATTCAGAACAACATGATGACAGAAGATTTGTGAACTGAACTATTCCTTTAACAATAAGATCAGCTAGGATGAGAGACTCACCTGCTTGGTTGGTAGTGATGGTGACAGCAGCATACTGGCGGATCGTGGGGGCCTGAGAGGACACTCCGTTTTGGGCCTCAATCTCAAAGGTGTAGTTGGTGTGTGCCAGGAGGTCTGCCATGGTTACTGTCGTGTTAGTGAGGCCAGAGGCACGGGGCAGGAAGCGCACAGCCCCTCTGCAGGGCTCGCATTGTCTGGGACCCGGCCAACATCGCTTACACACTACGTTAAATGTCACGTCCTTCCTGCCTCCACTGTCAGCCGGCCAGTTCCAGTCTAGAATCACTGAAGTCTCATTAATGACAGAGATCACATTGCGTGGGGCAGATGGGGGTCCTGTGGAAAAAAGATATATGATATATTTACTCATCGTTTTTATCAAGCTATAAATATATAGTACAACACAATTAAAATCTATTTGTGCTGTACTGAAATGCATATCCAACACTGACACTGTGAACCAATAACTAAACTTAAAGAGATTAAAGTCACCATGAACTCAAAACTGACAATACTTATTTTTTTATGGAATATTGTGGTGTTTATTATAAATGATTTATCCATGCAAACTGTCATGTGCCCATGTAATCTTTAATTAAAATAACCTCCCTTCCTTCTTGCCTCTTCTCTGATGAGGGTGGGACAACCTGTCAAACATGTGAAATCACAGCAATAGCCAATGACAATGATCCAACGATCCAATCAATTCCCAATGTACAAAATCAAGTCCCGCCCCATATTTTTTATTTTTTTGTTTGAGAAGCCGCGTTACTTGGATATACACTATATTGCCAAAATTATTGGGACACCCCTCCATATCATTGAATTCAGGTGTTCCAATCACTTCCATGGCCAAAGGTGTATAAAATCAAGCACCTAGGCATGCAGACTGTTTCTACAAACATTTGTGAAAGAATGGGTCGCTCTCAGGAGCTCAGTGAATTCAAGTGTGGTACCGTGATAGGTTGCCACCTGTGCAATAAGTCCACTCATGAAATTTCCTCACTACTAAATATTCCACGGTCAACTGTTAGTGGTATCATAACAAAGTGGAAGCAATTGGGAACAACAGAAACTCAGCCACGAAGTGGTAGGCCACGTAAAATTACAGAGCGGGGTCAGCTCATGCTGAGGCACACAGTGCGCAGAAGTCGCCAACTTTCTGCAGAGTCAGTAGCGACAAACCTCAGATTAGCTCAAGAACAGTGCGTAGAGAGCTTCATGGAATGGGTTTCCATGGCCGAGCAGCTGCATCCAAGCCTTACATCATCAAGTGCAATGGAAAGCGTCGGATGCAGTGGTATAAAGCACGCCGCCACTGGACTCTAGAGCAGTGGAGATGTGTTCTCTGTAGTGATGAATCATGCTTATCTGTCTGGCATTCCGATGAACGAGTCTGGGTTTTGCGGTTGCCAGGAGAATGGTACTTGCCTGACTGTATTGTGCCAAGTGTAAAGATTGGTGGAGGGGGGATTATGGTGTGTTTTTTTTGTTTTTTTTTGGGCTTGGCCCCTTAGTTCCAGTGAAAGGAACTCTTAATGCTTCAGCAAACCAAGACATTTTAGACAATTTCATGCTCCAAACTTTGTGGGAACAGTTTGGGGATGGCCCCTTCCTGTGAATGACTGCGCACCAGTGCACAAAGCAAGGTCCATGGATGAGCGAGTTTGGTGTGGAGGAACTTGACTGGCCTGCACAGAGTCCTGACCTCAACCCGACAGAACACCTTTGGGATGAATTAGAGCAGAGACTGTGAGCCAGGCCTTCTCGTCCAACATCAGTGCCTGACCTCACAAATGCGCTTCTAGAAGAATGGTCAAACATTCCCATAAACACACTCCTAAACCTGGTGGAAAGCCTTCCCAGAAGAGTTGAAGCTGTAATATCTGCAAAGGGTGGGCCAACTCCATGTTAAAACCTACGGATTAAGAATGGGATGTCATTAAAGTTAATGTGCACGTAAAGGCAGGCGTCCCAAAACTTGGCAATATAGTGTATGTTACAATAGGGAAGCAAGACTATCGCAACTTCCATTTCATGCCAACTTTAAATTGAGATATTCATTTATTGTATTGTTCATTAACATTTTCATGTAAAAAAAAAATTTAAAAAAATGCCTAAGCAACTGTCTCATTTTGTCTCTTTTCCTAAGGGATGACAGGAGAAACATCTGGGACAAAGTTTATACTTAAATGAAACACAACTGAGAACTCCATTATATCTCATGAGCTATGAAAGACCAATAAAACATCCCTCTGGTGAAGTACGTTTACTTTAAAAAGTGTGGGTTTAATCGTTAAAGTCATCAGTTATGGATGGATACGGAATTTAGGCAGGCATGTCCTTCCTCTTGTTAAAACGCTGGCAAAGCCTCTAAAATTATTCCAGAGTTCAGAAGTGTCCTCACTGGATTGTTATATTAACTTTAAAGATTGTCCCGATAAAAAAATGGGGTATGAAGTGCGGCCAGCGGGCTCTATACTGATTGAAATAGCAGGCCTACAAATCAAGTGACGACTTCTCCATATATGTGTACAAGAGTGAAATCTCAGATTCAAGTAAGGAGATGGACACCAGATCAAAGCCAGATTGTAATAAATAACAATTAGAATATTCTGAGAATTTAATATCTGACCTCTGGGTATTATTAAATAAAATTCCTCCTAGATCTGCCTTAAAGATGGTGGTAAAGTAAGAAATTGAGAGCACAATGTTTGGTTGGTTTGATTTGACATGAATTCACACACTGAAGCCCTGGAACTCAGAGAAGGTTTCCTGCCTCTTGAACCTGAGAATCATTTTGACAGACATTTTGTCTGAGAAGGAAAGTGGGGGAGAGATAGGATTTGATACTACATTAAGAAATAGAACATTACACAAAGGAATCTCCCCCACAAATTCGCTCTGGAACATTCCAGAACACTCCCTGTTGCTTTCCCTTGATTCTGACATGACAATAAATCAGACGTTTAGCTTCAAGGTCAAATACAGGATTCACCACACTGGCCTTTTTAAAAGCACTTTTAGGAAGAAGAGCAACAATCCTTAAGGAATAATTCACTCAAAAACATAATTTCATAAATTATAATCATATTTGCCAGCTCCTGTGGAGGGAAAGACTTTAAGTGAATGTCTTAAATATCAGTCTGGTCCTCACATGTAACTATGGTATAACTTTAAAAGTCACAGAATATACCACATAAGTCTTAAAGGATTAGCTCTCTTTAAAATTAAAATTACCCCATGATTTACTCACCCTCCAGCCATCCTAGATGTATATGACTTTCTCCTTTCTGATTAACACAATCAGAGTTATATTAATAAATATCCTAACGTGTCCAAGGTTTATAATTGGGGTGAATGGGGGCTAAAATTTGAAGCACAAAAAAGTGCATCCATACATCATAAACATACTCCACATGGCACCGGAGGGTTAATAAAGGCCTTCTGAAGTAAAGCGATGTATTTGTGTAAGAAAAATATCCATATTTAAGACACTATAAAGTAAAATATCTAGCTTCTGCCAGACCGCAAAGACTTACGAAGAAAGTGTGATGCCTCTTGCAGTTCAAAACGCTTACACTATGTCCTACACCTTCCATGTTCAACTTATTTAAACAAATACATCACTGCGCTTCAGAAGACCTTTATTAACACCCCAGAGCTGTGTGGAGTATGTTGTATAGAAGCACTTTCTTGAGCTTCAATCTTGTAGACCCCATTCACTGCCATTATAAAGCTTGGATTCATCAGGATATTTATTCATATAACTCTGATTGTGTTCATCAGAAAGAAGAAAGTCATATACACATAGGATAGCCTGAAGGGTGAGTAAATCATGGGGTAATTTTCATTTTAAAGTGAACTAATTGTTTAATTACCAATGGTTCTCAACCTCTTTGATTTGAAAGCCCCTTACTGTCCAACACAATATCTGAAGGCCCCCCAAATACTATATTTCTTCTAGTATTTATGTTTATGACAAAGCAGCTTGTTTTCTAACTTTATATAAACATGAACTATGAGTGTTGATGTATTAAATTAATTAACCAAGATTATTTTAAAATCTCAGATTTTGAAAATCTGATTGAATCCTTGGTTGAAAACAGACTACTTTTTTTGTCCTTTTTGGAGCCTGGCCCTGTAAATCACCAAACACTTTTATTTTACAAAGAGCAGCAATGAGATTATTACCTAAAACTATTAATAATAATTTTGAGAAATAGCAATATAGATTAAATCAAATCAAATCTAAATAACGAGTAAGTAAATGATGACAACATTTTCATATTTGGTTGAACAACCCCTTTTACTATTTTAAATTATAGTGGACTTTCAATTTTACAACTCATCCCTGATCTTTCCTTCATATAAAAAATGAGTATTATAAAAAAGGAGGCTTTCTGTGCCAGTACAGATCAAAAAAAAAAAAAAAAAATGCATTACATAAAACAAAGTCTCTTTTTATAGGATGGAGGAAAAAGTAGTTATATGTCACTAGGTAACATCTTTGCCAGAGCAAGGCGTCCTTTGATCCTGACATTTAATAGAAATCACAGTGAGCAGGTAATGTTAACAGACTGGCTCGGCTGTTAGCGGGAGGATGTGAGGTGTGCCAGGGTAAGCCATCCGTTACACAGACAGTTCAGTCTGACAAGCAGCTCGCAGAAGTGTGACTACAGCTTTCATATTAAAGTGGACCTGAACAATCACCACCACAACATGACAAACCCATGAAATTCTCTCCATGACATATGGGAGATGTTTGCATCGCTTTTGATAAGTGGTACAATTATATAACATGTCCGGTGTTGGCATTTTCCTCACGTCAAGGATTTACGCTGCAGAATATCGCCTTTATGAGGTCATAAAAAAGGAGACAGGCAGAAATAAACAAGTCCATTTATACGTACTAAAAACAGGCATAAATATGTATGCCTTTGAAACGTTCAACAGTGATTAAATGCCGACCTTCACTGACACGACATAGAATGCAACATAAACTGTAAATTTTACAAAGCAATAATTCACGGAATAACTGTGCGTATAATGCAGCCATGACCTGAATACAGTCAAAACAGTGAGAAAAACCATCTCTGAAGAACTCAAATTGACCTTCCGCAATTATTTCAGATAATATCGTGCATCGTCTTCTTTTAATTGCAGTTCCGCTCTCAGAGCTGCACTTAAAGCGTATCTGTTCCACTGCCTGCATCTGAGCAGATTCTATCAAGATAAATGTATAAACTCGAGGGCTATGACAGTATGAAGTGGAGAAATTAAAGTCGCACACTCTGTGCAAGCACTTTTCCTCTCACTGTACCCATCAAAGTCTTAAACTAACATTGGCAATGAGTGCTAAAGTGGAGATGAAGACTCAGTATTGCTTCTGACAGCCAAAATACAATGCGACTCGCATGAGCGTGGTATGATCCGACGTGCTGACTACTTCGGATGTCACGTAAGATACACCCTATTAAACTTGGCCGCAGAATTCAATAAGGCTCTTGGTGGTTTTATGTGATATGAATCAGCACTGATAGCAATGCAATGATTTATGGATAATGTGTTTTGGAATGCTTGGCAGTCGCTGCATGCATCTGTCTACCATCTGCGTGCTTCTCCATAAAAGAGAATGGGTTAGCTTGCTCCGCTGCGCAAACCTGAGGAGGCCCATCGGTTGAAACGGTTAAAAATAAGCAAACACGGACTATTCTCTGTGGGATAGCTTGAAGGCCGCAGAGGGGGTATCGGAAGCTTTGTCAGAATGAGCCAACACAAATTCATCAATCCTTGAACAAACATCATCCTTCAAAAAGCTGCGGCGCTTCTGAGGGCGAATAGGAACGCTGCTTCAAGTAACATAAATAGTTATCTGTATAATAACATAACTTGTAACTGCTTGTGGATATTTTGTAATTTTCTCTCTTCTGCTGAACACAAAATATTACACAAGATATTTTGAAGGATGCTGGTAACTAAACAGTTTAGCTTTCCATTGACATCTATTGGCAAAAAATACAATGGGAAACTGTTTGTTTATCAACATTCATCAAAATATCTTCTTTTGAAATGAAAAAAGACATTTTGAAGAATGTTGATACGCAAAATGTTTCGGTTTCCATTGACTCATTGGAAGTCAATGGAAACTGAAACTGTTTAAAATATCTTTTTTGTGTGTGTGTTCCACAGAAGGAAGTACCACAGATTTGGAATGACACAAGAGTGAGTAAATGATGACAGAAATTTCTTTTTTTGGGGTGAACTTTAAATGTCACTTTTTAAATGTCACCTCTCACTTTAAATGTGAAGTTAAACCTATAGAATCTAGAGAAAATGTACTTATGTGGGTTAGCAACACTTACGGGAACAGGCCATAGATACGGGATCTTCTTCCGCGCGGAAGTAGTTTTTCTCGCAGCCGCAGTGGACGGAGCCTTCCTGGTGCGTATAGCTGTGCGGAGGACACTTGGAGCACTTGACGTTACCGGAGGAGGCCTTATAAAAGCCGGGCCGGCAGGCTGTGGAGACAACAACAAGAGGGAAGACAAATTAGGATGCTGTGAGACTCTAGCCAACAGGACCATTCATTACCCCATTACTATGCTGCCACTTTTAATGGAGCGAATCATTTCACATGACCATATGCATCAGCGGACACAATGGAAAGACATTTAATCATCTGCATGGACTTAAACAAACTAATAACTGTACCAACAGCGCTGAGATGTGCGTACAGTCGGCCACACGCATATGCGATTGAACATTATGACCTCATAGGAAAGAAATATTGTTTCTAGACGGCAACAAGATTAAAAGGAGAGCAAATGGAGACTGCTTCTCAACGATGTCTTCAACTTTGTTCATATTTGCAAAGATATCACAGTCTAAAGTCTCAATTATGAACTCAAACGTTTCTCATTAAATTTTATGAATAAATTATCTAAGCTGTACTATTCAAATTCACTGTATTGCTCCATACTATACTTGTTCAGATGTAATTTGTTCAGAAATGCATAAAATTTAATTTATATATAAAATGACTTGAATACACGTTTTTCTATTATGAACTTTTTTTTTCAATTATTTTTATTTTTAGATTTTTAATTAAGTGTCAGAGTAATATAATTGTCCTTATGTCATAATGAAGAATAAATAACTGCTTACATGTGTAAATGCCACAATAAAGCAAATATATTTATAATTACATAAAATAAGTAACAAGTAATACGATTCTGGTTGATGTGTGATGATCTTCCAGTGCTGTTTTAGCTGTATGCTCCTATTCTATGGTCTATGGTAAATCAAGATCTGTCAATCTGAGTGATCAATTCAAATCAAGCGTGCTCCAGCTTTGAAACAGTGTCCAATTAGTCTCTACACCTACACACCATACCTGAGAACTCTCAAATTGGAATGTTGGAAATGTTGGAAAATTGTTGGAAAACACTGAATCATCATTGCAACGTGATCGGATACTGGAAGTGTTATTGCTTTAGCTAAGCAGCATGTCATATCGCTCCATGAGTATTTTCTCAAGGTTTAGGCATTGTGTTATGTTGTGTGGGCTCGTTTGAATTGAGACAACCTGCTCTAAATAAAGATGTTAAAATGATTTACAATGGTTTACAAATGCTTCGTGTTACAAGGCAAACCGAGGCGCTAACTGTTTACTAACTGGCGACTTTTCATACAAATATTTGATAGTTTGATCACAAACTGAAGCATAGATGTTTTTTGTATTCTAGTAATTGAGACCTTTTTAACTATATATGACAAAAGACTGCAGGCCCTATTTTAAAGATCTTAGCGCATGGCGCTGGTGCACTTAGGGCATGTCCGAAACGTTTGCTACTTTAACGACTGAAAAAATGGTCAGCAAAAAAGTTGTACCTAGTCTCTTAATGAGTCATGATTGTGTTTTGTGCATTACGTGCAATAAACCAGTCAGAATCACATCACCCATTCCCTTTAAAATCCATTTGCTATTGCCTCAAAATAGCAATGCGCACCAACAATGCACCTGAATGCGCATCGTTTTCAGACCAGTGTGCCAATGGGCGAATAGATGGCCGCAAATGCATTTGCCATTTAAACAACGTGGCACTGGACGTGAAAATTATAACTGTGTTGGGCTGAAACTAGCAAAAAACACTTGCGTCACATCTGCCGTTGCATTGTGCCGGGTGTATGATAGGGCTACATGTTATGTACTATGATGCTCTTAAAACAATCTGTTTATAACAGCAAAGTTAGTTCAGGTTGTAAAATGTCATGTGGTGTGATATTACAGTATATATAAGATGTATACATTAGATGTGTTATGTACGTTGAATGTTATGTTTTACTTAATGGTTAGACCACGTCACATTTTTAAATGAAAACCTTTCTTGAATACGGAATACATTTTTCAAAACAACATGACTAGTAGTCCTATTCTCAGGAATTTTAGGAGGAACATTCTTATGTTTAAAGTTTGAAGTTTAAGTTTGACTGAAATATAACTGTGAAATCTATTTTCCTCGGGGAGGAGACAAATTTTGGAGGCTAAAGTCATAGATATGTGATAAAGTATGTTTAAAAATACTTTTAAAGGCTCCTTTAATGTCAAATTCAGTGGCTGTTCCATGAATTATGCAAATTAAAAAAAAAAAAAAAAAAAATCTCTGCTATTAAAGTGTACTCATCAGTTCATCCATCCCTATTCATGAGAATCCCATTCCATTACCCATAATGAAGAGGGAAAATGATGATGAGCTGGCTAATTACTAGGGCTCACACACACATCTGTATTCCACTCCCCTTTTTGCAGGTTCAATACCTGATACAGTTGCTGAACCAAAGCTTCAAGTCAGCACCGTTTTCATAAAATCAATTGAATTCTACTTCAGGGCAAGAAAACTGAAGGGGCTTTATTATTATAGAAGCAGCAAGGTCAGGTTCTTCCCTGGGAATACAGCAGAAGACCATCTTACCGTTTAATAAGGCTTTCTTGGGTGGGATGTGTGCATCTACTTCCAACATATCAGTGAAGTTTATTATGTATATTATCTCACAGTAGACATTCCCTCCACTTCAGCACACCTATGCCTGTTGTTTTTTTCTGAGAGGTTTTCTTATGCATAGTGTGAGCAGAAGGTGGTGTGGAGAGTACCTGGGATGCATGAGAATGCAGGTTTACATTAACCTGTTTCTCCTCTGAGGTCCTTCATTTGGGACTGCACAAAATGAGGCTGATGAAAAAAAGAAAAAAAAAAAAAAAAATTAGGTGCTCTTAATAGCGTTTGTTACAGGAAATCTAATCCAACATACTGTTACCTCTGCAAATCAGAAAACACAGAGTCCCAAATGTGATAAAAACCCCTGTGTGGACCTGAGGTAGATCTGAGGACCACATAGGAACATTTTATCGCTCAGAGGTGGCTTTTTCAGACACCCAGAAAATGAATTAATTACCTTTAATTTATTTTACAAACTTTTTTTTTACACACAATGTAATTTATTTCATTCAAGTTATCATTGGGTCAACACAATGTAGTTGGATTAGGTCAAATTAATATTAATATTAATATTTAAATTTAAATTATCTTTCTAATTAAACTAAATCTTCTTATGCCAGTCCAACTTAATTTAATTAATTTACTAAGGTATATTTAATTTGTTTTATTTTTTGGGTGCTATTTAATTTAAGTAAATTTACTATTATTTAATTGTCTTATTTTATGGTTTTATTAACTAACTAAGGTTTAATCAGTTTTGTTATGTTGGTTTAATTTAAACTACTTTAAATTTTTACTTTACTATAATGGAATAATAACTTTTTTATAAATATATAATGTTTATACTTGGTATAGGTAACTTGTAACTTCAACTAACGTATCCACAAATCTAAAACTAAAGCTAAAACTATTAAAAAATGTTTTTGATAAAACTGAAATAAAATAAGGTTACTAAAAAATAAAACTAAAGTAACAAAAAATTACTAAAACAAAAACTAAAGATTAAAAGAAATATGAAAAAACTAGTAAAAATGATAAAAGCACAACTAAATTTTTAAAAATTCTAAATATTAACTATATTAGTTAACTATATTAATTACATTAGCTATATAACTAACTATAAATAGTATAATATTAAAATAACACTGGTGAGAATTACAATAGACCTAAATGGTAGAATTTTTTTCCCCAGGAAAATATGTAATAAGCAAAAAATGTACATTTGCTCTCTAGGAGAAACATTTGAGATCTCAATTGGGATTTTCTTTTCTATGTGGATGGTCAGAGAACAAAAAAACGTATTTTCTTCCAATCAGCTTTGATTTTGAGACGCCCTTGACAAGGGATGAGCGTTACTTATAAATAGAAATAAATTACACAGGCCAAAAATAAGCAAAGGAGATGCAAGACAAAGAGTCGCTTGGGTCAGTGAAGCAGGTGATGATGAAGAGCAAGGTGCCCCACTTTCCGTCATAAGAGCTCTTGCACTTGACAGCTCTTTAATAGAAGCCTGGGAAACCAATGGCTCTCAACGACATCATCCTCTCATCTCTCCAAGCTCTCATACTGCAGTGAAAGGCTATGAATGACATTACCCAAAGCTATGCCTACACTTCCTCGACGTAATCCAAACACCTCAGATGTTCTGGGGAGCGCTGAGTGTGGGATGATGTATAAGTTTGTGTGTCTAACACGACGTGCTGAGGTGGAAGCGCTTTGTGTGTGTGAGCGAGACTGAGCTCGGGGGCTGTTATTGATTACACGTGTGCTGCGAGGAGACGTTGGGGCTCACTCCCGGGCTAACAGGCACGGGAAGGGAGTGAGACCGCTACAGAGGGGCGCGGAGGTGATTTCTCATCCAGGCCTCACAGCACACGCTCCATACGCACTTGATCTTAACAAGAACACACACATGCTCTCCCTAGAGCAACCCTTAATAAGGATATGAGAGATGATCTTATTACTTTGTCGATCTTTTCTTTGCTATCTTGGCGATGTTTGATGGTGAGGCGGTCGAGTAAATACAAAGAACTGTGAAAGAAACCTTACCATAGGATAGAAAAATCAATTGTTTTAACAATGAAATGAAGAGTAAACCGCTCTCATTGCTTATCCATTTTGATTTCAACTGTGGGGCTGATAACAGAGCTCTTTTGAATGTATTACAATGTGTCAGTTATTGCAAAAGTTTAATTAAGTCAAGTCACCTTTATTTATATAGTGCTTAATACAATACAGATTGTTTCAAAGCAGCTTTACAGTGATAAGAAAATGATTCAATGATTCAAACTGTTTATTTTGGCTGTGAAAGTAAATAGTGTCATTGTTCAGATACAAAAAAAAAAAAAAAAAAGCCTAATGCAGATACGTTGGATAGATTTATAATAAGCGAGATGCTCGCGTTCGCTCTAGACAAGAATGTTACCTATTCAGTTGCTAAAAGTTTCCTAATATGTTGGACCTTATATTGAAAGTAGCTTAGATTTACCTGTTGAGACATGCCTTCACAAGCACCTGTAAGATTGTGATTGTGATGTTTGAATTGAGGGAGGCATGATGCTTGAAAGGAGAGTTTGCAAAATATGCTGTAATTTGTAATTCTGCAAGGTGCCACTAGTGTCGCAGAAACTACATACTTCATCTTAAGACTCCCCTATTTACCAGCAAACTAATGAGAACATGGGACAGTGATGATGATAAATAACAGCAAAGTCTAGGCAGCAAGGCTGCTGTGGATCTGTGCTGTGGAAATGGCAGATGTGAAGAAAATTACTGTCATTTGGCAAATAATTAAATGACGGACAGTATATACATACGTATTGACAGAATTTTATCATGTGAGCTTTATGTTACACCTCAAACAAGGGAATTTATTGTAATATATAGCAGCTCTGGAGAAAACAGTGATGTCTCCATCCAACTCAGTTCAGTTCTTATCCAATAGTGTCAGTGCAGTCAAGTCAATAATACTGTCCCCAACTAAGCAAGCGAAAAGCCGACAGTGGCAATGAACCCAAACTCCATCAGGTGACAGAATGGAGGAAAAAACCTTGGGAGAAACCAGGCGCAGTTGGGGGGTGGGCAGTTCTCCTCTAGTCAATGGAACGAACATGGTGTGATTATGATTCAGGCTGCATCACAAGTCAGAAAGTCATCACAAGTTTACAGCGAGCTTGGTCAGCTTCAGAAGCTGTGTCCGTTTCAGTCTGACCACTCTGATCGCATTTCACATGGTTTTTGTGACTTTCTCACGCAATGTAAAACATAAACGTCAGACGTTGTTATAGGAAACATTCTGAAAGTCGCTGCAGAAACAAGGCTGTGTTGTTGCAAAGTACAGGACGAGCAGAAACTAGCAATATGACATGTTTTGAGACTGGCGGAGAGACGACAGCACGGAATAAAGAGCGGTGGCTACACATTGTCATGTTGTAAATAAGTCAACATCTGTATTGCAAACCCCTCTATGTTGCGGTTGTTGTTGTTTTGGCGTATACCTATCAACTCAATGTCATTGCCATAGAAACCAATGCAAATATTCCAGAAAACTAAAAAGCACCATGGACGCACAAATCGGATCTGAACAGTTGCGATATACGGTGTGGACATCAATAATTTTAGATCAGATTCCAATCGGATACACAAATAATCAGATTTGGAATGACAGTCTGAACGTAACCAAACTGTGCTCAGATATGCCAAGATACCATAATGTACACTTGACTTGATCTTAATATAAAATTTTAAATTAGAAATTGTAAACATTTGTCATAGAAGAGGTGTGTTTAACATTTTTTATGGATCCAAACAGTTTTAGGGATTTTTTGTTTGTTTGTTTTAAGCAAACCCATTTAATTTTGGTAAAACTTTCAAAAAATAAGACATAATTTTCATTTTGCTTCTTAAGTAAATGTAACTTGATTTAAGAATGTTTAGATATTTGTACTGGAAAACAGGACAAAAATACTGAAAATAATAAAATACTGAGAATTTTTTTTTTTTTTTTTTTTTTTTTTTTAATCTTAAAGGAGTTTCTATTTTTAATTTTCCTTATTTATTTTTTTTCAACGCAGAAATATCTGACACAAAGGTGATGCTTAAGTGAAACAAAATGGATATCTCCATTAAATTACCCGAACAATGAAAGTTTCCTGTGGGAAAGGTTGATAAAATGTGATAAAATACAATTTAAAAAATAAAATGTTCCTCTGGACTACAAGATAGAAAACTGAAAAGACTCTTGTGTCATCGGTAACTAGTGATATGATATGAGCACAGACCTCCTTGTGACTAAACAGGATCCTATCAATCAATAGAAGCATAATGTGATGACATGACGGTAAGTGCTGGCTAGATTCACTTACGGTAGTGTCTTTATACAGTAGCTGGCAGTGAGGGAGAGGATACAAGGAACAAATGCATTCATTCAGCACCCCCTGTTCAAACTAATTGCCTGTGAAACTGTATCTGACTCACTGGTTCTCAAAAGAAAAGCCCACAGTAGATGTCCTTCCTCTGGGGAGACGAGAGCAAAGTCCTCAAAGGTCAGAATCTCATTCCTCTTGTCACTTACAAAATTTCTGATGTAAAAGTCTAAAATTAAGACATTTTATACTTATAATATATGAAATATTAAAGGTGCCCTAGAATCAAAAATTGAATTTATATTGGCATAGTTGAATAACAAGAGTTCAGTACATGGAAAAGACATACATTGAGTTTCAAACCCCATTGCTTCCTCCTTCTTATATAAATCTTATTTGTTTAAAAGACTTCCGGAAAACACGCGGATCTCAACATAACACCGACTGTTACGTAACAGTCGGGATCATTAATATGTATGACCCCAATATTTGCATATATGCCAGCCCATGTTCAAGGCATTAGACAAGGAAAGGCAGTATTAACGTCTGGATCTGTGCACAGACAAGGTAAACCAGCAAGAACAACAGCGAAAAATGGCAGATGGAGCAATAATAACTGACATGATCCATGATAGCATGATATTTTTAGTGATATTTGTAAATTGTCTTTCTAAATGTTTCATTAGCATGTTGCTATTGTACTGTTAAATGTAGTTAAAGTATTTATATCATTTTTTAACGCTAATACACCACTTTGTCCAACTCCGTTCAGCTTCCTGCTAGTGAGGTCAAAAAACGTGTTCTGGTGACGGAAGTGATGTCTCGCCCATATACTTCAATGAGCACGAGACATCACTTCCGTTGTCAGAGCGCGATCTGACCTCACTCACCGGAAGCTGAACGGAGTTGGACATAGTGGTGTATTAGAGGTAAAAAATGATATAAATACTGTTCGGTTTCTCACACAAACCGATCGTTTCGTGTCTTAGGACATTAATGTGTCGTCACGAGCCGCAGGGTTTCATTTGGATTTGTCTAAGCAAGGTTTATTCACTCCTCTAGATGAAGTTCCCATCTACTGCAATTATTTGAATGACAGAGGGCAGCGGTTGCAGTTAAAAATCATCATTTGTGATCGACTGAAGAAAAAAT